>NC_063229.1:6007651-6310681 GCF_020740725.1 Corvus hawaiiensis | reverse complement strand
TACTGTACAGATTAACATTCCCCAGGGGGCCTGTAATGAAGAGAGTGCTCCAACTGGAATCAAACCAGCCAGCCTGGGCTGAATGAGCATGAATGAATCCTGCTGGCCTACCCTCACGAGCTGTTTACTCAGTTTGAACGGATTTCCTCCATCCATGCTCCTTATTTTGGGAGAGGCAGTACAGGAATCTGGTCTCAGAAGAAGCACAGTTTGGAAACATGTTAGAAAATCCAGCCTGTCACTTGGATCATAGGAATTACTCACAAACTGCACTATACAAAAGAACAAAGAGCCCAACCCTTGGGCTGTGGAAGTGGAGGCTGAAACTCCTGTTGGCTTCAAAGGGAGCTGGGTCTCGCTCTCAGAACCCAGTTTTCAAACATCATTTCCAAGTGAAAATCATATTGAAACAGCCAAGCCCTGCTACTGGGACTTGGCACTTAAAATTTGTTTCACATTAGGCCACTATGGTAAAAAAACATGACTAGAGGTAGTGAGATGTGCTGGAGGCTCCCAGCAATGGCTGACAAAACACTGAGCTACTGTGGTGGGCAGCTTCTCCAAGTGCCTCCCTGAAGGTGATGGACATCTTTTATTCAGAGTAAATGAAGGAACAACTTCAGTTTGTTGGCTGATGGCCCAAAGAGTAAAAATATCTGTTTCTGGTCCTGGCTGCATGAAATGGGTTTTAAATTGCAGTCAGTTTAACAACATGAACACCAAACTCAAAAATTAAGGCTGGGAACTGGTGGATGAAGCTGGGCCTGCCTTGATGCCTCAGAAGCAATAAGCAAGCAGGTTTTAAATGATCCTAACAGCAGTGATGACTGGGAGAAGTACAAGAGGAAGATAATTTCTTTTGGGGCATGGTGCCAAGTGGAAAAAAGTCAGCCTTTGAAATCACAAGTAAAGAAACAAACCCCTCTGGATTTCTGCTGTGGTCAGGAGAGTAAGATTTTTGTACATGACACATATTCAGAGAGTGAAACATCTCAAGGGGGCCAGGGAAGGGTGGGAAGAAAATAGAAAGGATGATGACATGGCCATAGTCAGCATGGGCCAAAAAGAGTGGCCAGAAACACCAAGCAGAGTGAACTGTATCTTCAAGAAATCTGTATCTTCTGCTGCCAATGGATTTCTGCAGAGGGCCTTCTTCCAGCTGTCCTTTTTTTTTTTTTTTTTTTTCTGCTGTGATAAGATTTCTCACTTCTCCAAAAATTATTCTACCTCTGGCTCTGACAGTGACATGCCTGCATTGGACAAACAGAAGCACCATGCACTTCAGGTGTTCTCAAAGTAAAATACCAAATATTCCTCGCAAACTCTTAAACCACAGCACTAGAGGCTGAAAATGTGTACTGTGATTCTGGAGCCTATCCAATAGGTCAGAGAGATGGAGAGGCTCAAGACATAAAAGCATTACTTTCAGTGGCTCTCTGAGATGTTTTTAAAGGTGCAAAAATAAGTTTGCTTTGAATCTTGGATGGAGACAGTGGACGAAGGTAATTTTGTTTGCAGTGGTTTATTTGCCCATCTCACGAAGCTGTCTGAGCTCGTTACAGTGTTTGGCAAACACTCCTGGTACAAGTTCTGTGCTGTAACCCCACTTGGGTCTTTAGAGCAGTGGAAAAGACAGATATTTGAAATCTTCTGGAGCACTGTAACCATCAGGTAATTAGCTGTAGCAGGCTTACAGTGTAGGAAAGGCTCACAAGAGCTCTGAAATGAAAGCGAAAAATGCCTCCTGGAACTAATTTTAGAGTGGCCTGAAGTGTTTAATCCTGCAAATTATTGCCAGTGAGGAAACATCAAGGTACTGCTGGATCTTAATAGCGGCAAAGCAGCAGGAATGGTTCACCCTAAGCTGCCTCCTGCTGATGGCTAAGCAATCAGACACACTGTACACCCCTCACAAGGTGCAGGGGCAGCTATGTTTTGTTCCCAGTGACTTACAAAGTGGCCTGGAATTGTTCCTCTCTTCTTTGTGTCAGGGAAGGAGTCTTTATCAGCAATGCCAATTCAGGCCTACTTTGCAAACAGCAGAGAATAAGGAAGAGGAGACCAAACGCTGGGGTACAGACAGCATCTACCACTGCATCATGCTGGATCCCTCTTCCATGGGGATCTCCATCCTTCAGAAAGCAGAGAAGGGTTTGTAGAGGGGCACAAGAAGGCAGAGCACTTTACTCCTTCATACCTAGTACCTGTCTCATTTGGAAAGATGTCTTTCTGATTCCTTGCTCTGCTCATGAGTCCTCATTAATGAAGCTGAGGAGATTGGATTTATTCTTTCATCCCTCCAGGAGTCAGTTTCTCCCGTGTGGAGAAAATAAATGTCAACCTTGTGAGGACTGCTTTTAGCGATAAGAAATACCAGATATGAGACCAGAAAAAGATTTCTTAGGGTCTTAAGCCCTATTTGCCCTCATACAGATCTTCAGCTCTGCAAACCCATTCTGTATTTTTACCAGACATCTTCTGAGGGAAAAAAGGAAACTCCATGTCTCCTCCCAAAGGGAAGGTACTCAAGAATCCTTTTGCTATGATGGTTAAAAACCCCTTCATTTACCTTCCAGACAGAATTTATCCATAGCCAATTAATACCTTTCTGTTATTCTGCCAAAATATTCTTGGATCTTTAATAAGTACTCTGTCTAGCTCCGTGGAAGCTCTGCAATTGATTGCTACAGAACTTAGGAGTTCCCTTTTCCACAAGCCATAGGAAGAAGTATTAATAACAGAACGTGCTGTAATTCCCCATGCAAATTTTGCAGGAGCCCATCCAGGTGTGTGCAAGAATCCAAGCATTAATCTCAAAACTATTTCCACTACCAGCCTTCCCAGCTGTAAAGCTTTTCTCATCATTTAAAAACAAAGGAGAGGTAACAAGCTACACTTTAACATTTGCTTGAAAATTCTTTCCCAAACAGGAGAGCTGCAGTGTCTTTCCAAAACCCACCAGGCACCAGGAAACATTTCCTTTGCAGAGACCAGAATGAAGATCCTGCATATTTCATTGAACAACAAGCATTTTTGAACTCAGATTTTGTATCTTTTTAGGCACAGGTATCCTTTTGCACATGCACCCATTAGATCTGCAAACCCAAGTGATCGAAACGTCAGAACTAAGGTTAACCATAAACCCCTATTCATCTGCATTATGAGTCACTCTTTAAATATAGAATTATGCCTTGTTTTCCAGATTCTACCTCAGGATGGACAGTGTTCACTTAATGAGCAGATATTCAATATTTTGTTTCAGTGTCATTATTCAGCATGCGGCTTGAGGCCTCATTTACCACATACTACTCCAAACCTGCTTGCAAGACACAATTGCTAATTTTCTTGTGTGTTTTTCTAGGGCTCTTATCAGTATGGCATATGAGTGCTTCACAACCCTCATTTCTCCTAACAACACCCTGTAAGACGAGAGGATATTATTATTCTTGTTTAACAGATGGGAAACTGAAACACAAAGAGATTCAGGTCAAAACATTCTGCTAGAGATGGGTCCCCAAACTGAGATGTCTGGGAATTGATTTCTCAGAATGTTTAACGTTGTACAGCTTCATATGTCAGGAGAAATAGCACAGGCAGTGTACTCTGCAAATGGAAACGCAGGAAGCAAAATAAAATTAATAGCCAGTTGGGAAGAATTTAGTTCAAATTGACTTCTCTGAGACTGGATGAAAGTTTTGCAGGATTCAGATGCTTGAACCATGAGATCTCACATTTTCTTTTCAATTCTCTGCCTTTTACTAAGCTCTCCCTGCTTCCA
The DNA here is from genome assembly GCF_020740725.1 of Corvus hawaiiensis. Lineage (NCBI taxonomy): Eukaryota > Metazoa > Chordata > Aves > Passeriformes > Corvidae > Corvus > Corvus hawaiiensis. The sequence continues at coordinate 6,306,903 of NC_063229.1, read as the reverse complement.
CAGCAAATACAGGCAAAGTCCGTCAGGCATCAGCCTCCTGCTCTCCCCGGCTCTGACTCATGTCCTGAGCTGCTCCACCTTCTGAAGTGAATTAGACCAGGGTGCACTGCTGAATATAGCACATGGTCAAGTAATTAAAGACTAGACCAAGCACAGGTACAAAGGGAAGCCAAATAAACACTTTGCAGGAAACCCTAATTTCATGATTTCCCGATACCCATTTCTAAATAATAAGCTTTTCAAGGAGAACAGTCCCCCTTATACATAGGTATATATATATATAAAATATAAATTTTATATACAAATGCAATTTTAAACTAAAATATGAATGTATTTTATATATGATAAATATAATATATAGGATAAAAATGTTATTATATATGTGTAATAATATAAACTCATGTATACTTATACTCTTGTTCCTGATTCAAAATCAGTCAAAATTTGCCAAAGACTGCAAAAGGTACCTGGCATGGTATATTATGCCCAAATGATTATAAAGTTTTCTATTTAAAATTAAAGGTGAACAAAAATCTTCCCAATAGATTTCAGTTCAGCCTTCTGACTGTGTCTTTCAGGAAATCAGGATACATGTGCCTGGGTAAATCAGAACCACTTGTATTTTATAACATTCCCTGCTGAAGGAGTATGTAGAAGCAGAGCTCCAAATTTCCAGTATTCAGGAAATTCAGTTATTTCATAATTTCATTTCATTCTGAATTGAGAGAACACCTATGCCTCCCTTGCCTCAAACTTCCAAATTCCCTTAAAATTTTATTTGCGTTGGGTTGAAACTGTTCTAAGTAAATCAACCAGAGCTGATACCAGCACTGGAAATTTTAATGTGAGTATTTGGAGCTTGACAGAATTACAAGGAAATAAAGTAGCCTGGAAAGTTTCAAGCAATCCTAGTTACAGGTACGCCACCAGCTATTTCAAAAATACCACTGCAGTAGCATCTACATTTTGCAATAAAAAACTTATTAAGTGTGCTATGTGTTATTTTCAATACAGTGATACTCAGGAATGTATCCTCATTTTCCAGGTACTTTTACTGTCTCTCCCTATTAGAGCAGAGTGAGGAGTGGAGCTCTGCTCTTTCCTCACGCACAGGTCTGTCTCATTTCATACACTCATGAAAGAAGACCCGAATCTGAACTTTTTTAACCTAAAGGACTGACCACCAACTTGTGTAAGAAGGAGCAGCAGCTCTGAGCTTCCCATGCAGACGCAGTGACTGCAGCAGGCAGAACCAGCCCGCCTCAGCTCCCAGCACAGAATACACACTTGTGGGCAGATCAAGGGGGCTTTTAAGAGATGAAACCAGGGTTTGCATTAATTAAATGCCATAGAAAGTTAGACAACCTGGCAGTTTTGCTGATTAATATTTTGTTCATCGTTTTCTTATCAAGGGGACAGGCAATTTGACTCAGTCACCTTTTGAAGGATACGCTGGGGCTTGTGTGAATCTGGGCTTCTCCCAGTTCTCAAAGGAACAGTCATGAGAACTGTTTAATCAAAAAAACCCCTATGTCAGGATCTTCTATTTTGAAGGGAGGTGAGAAATCAGAATTCAGCACTCAGCTCAGAAGGGCTCTTTCCGTAATGCTCGGGGAGTGGAAACCGCTCAGCGTGGCAGCTGCCAGCAGCCAGCAAGGAATTCCCCTGTCATGAGGGCCATGACTCACACGTGCCCCTGCTGCTCCTCTCCCTCAGATGTAGGGGCCATACTTGTGGTCTGGGATGTGTCAGGAGAAAGGACCTGGCAGAGCTCTCCTCTGTTACACAACCTCGCTGTCCCTGCCCAGAGAGGCACGGTCCACCCAGGGCAGGGAGCTGCTGCAGGTGGCGTGGGCTACAAAATCCTTTTGCAGCTGATATTTCCTTTCTCCCCTCATTTTCCTTAATCCTCTGCTCTTCTGGAATAACCAGAGTAACCCAGTCAGCTCCTGAGCAATCACAATGCTGTTATAAAAGTCATCCCATAAAAAAAGGATTTTTAGCATGGGTTTCAGCGGTGTAAAATGAGGCTCCACACAGAGCAGAGCTGACACAGGTACGGAGGTCCCTCATCAGTTTTGCTCAATAAATTCACAGCAGAGCTGCTGCCACAGCAGCATGAGCAGTTTGCAACATTTGTATTTGTGCTCTGGCTATTTATTACTGTGTTTTTCACAAGCCCTTTTAATGCCTCCAGGAGTAATTTATGGGGACAGAATAGCACGAAAAGAGCAGATCCCACTTATTTAAATCTCTGGATGATGAAAATCACATGAGAAGAGCAGGTTTCACATTGTTTCCTCTCCATAAATGGCTTTCTGAGGCAGTAAAAGCCATATAAAAGCAAATATAAACACTGTACAAACACCAAGATATTCAGGTTTGTTTGGACTTATCCAAACACTGCCCAGAGATTTTCAGGTTTATTCAGGTTTGGGCTCTGTTTTGTTAACTCATTCCATGAAACACTGCAGGCTGTAGTTATTCTCAATATAACCAACTAGATATATGCACTAAAATTTCTTTTAACTGATTTTACTGCACAAGAGGATTACTTTAAAAAAAAAAATTCTTATATATAAAGTATAAATCTTGTTACTTTTCAGATTGATAAGTAATGTGTGTGACTGTGATTCTTTTTTCCTTTTTTTTTTGTTCTTCATTTGGCAGTTCTCACAGCTTCTGCTCCAGCACATGAACCAGACTGATCTGGACACCCAGGATGATCCAAGTTTCCAGCAACTGACATGTTGGTTATTAATTTTATAAAATAAGCAAATTAGTGAAGCTTGACTAACAAACTTTTTGATCCAGTGAACACTCATTTGTGCAGTCACATTAGGAATCATAACCTTTTAGTGCTAAGAGTAATAGCAGGGACATGGAGAGGTCACCAAGTTCCCTTCCTAGGGCTGGGGGTATAATTTTGGAGGTATCTGTCACACACAAAAGTTTGAAATGACATGAAATTTCTAAAATAAGTAGCACTTGCCTGTAAAAGGCAAATTAAAAAGGTTTCTTTGCCCTGTCTTTTTTCATTAATTAACATTCTGACTCCCTAATGAAGTTTCCAGATAAAGTCATACAATCGCAGAATGGTTTGGGGTGGAAGAGACCTTAAAGATCCTCTTATTTCAACCCCTGCCATGGGCAGAGACGCCTTTCACTATCCCACTTTGCTCCAAGCCCTGTCCAACCTGGTCTTGGACACTTCCAGGGATCCAGGGGCAGCCACAGCTTCTCTGGGCACCCTGTGCCAGGGCCTCCCCACCCTCACAGGGAGGAATTTTTTCCTAATATCCAATCTAAACTTACTCTTTCAGTTTAAAGCCATCCCCTCTTGTCACAGGATACAATGTTTTCTAATTCAGCTCTCCTATATTTCATGTTTTGCCTCATGAGACCAAATTTATTACACTGAGGGATGTAATTTAATAGTATATTTTAAACAACCACGAGTTTACCTGCTTGGCTGCTCATTTTTCACAAAGTCATTACAGGAAGCATGTAAAAGTCAGAAAACTGCCTCAAAATTTGTTTGAGTAATCCAGGCTTCATGATTCTGCAAGAGAGAATGGAAAGTTAACTTGAGAGGTTTCCTCTGCTGCTTGTCACACCAAAATGCCATACAGGCAGGCAGATCCTTTACCACACTGTTTTCCTACAGGTTCATGGAGAGAAATCTCAACCTAGACCTTCATCCAGCAAAAAAACCTGCACTCAGTATCACTTTCCTTCACTATTGCCTCTGTATAATCAGAGGAAATAATCCACATTGCACACAAAGCAGCCATCATTTTTCAAGTCTTTGCAACATCCCAGCCCTCCCAGACCCGAGCTGTGCAAAGCCTCAGGATTATTCATAATTTCACCAGCCTGATTCAGCAGAAATAACATGGAACCATTTCGAGTCACATTTAAAGCTGTTTATGGGTATGGGGAAAAGTTGTGTCCCCTGAACAAAATGTTGCTTTCTCTCAGCTTCATTGCTGGGTTAAAGGAAAATTAAACTGTTCTGGAACTTGCTTGGAAGAGAGGGAGCAGGGGGATAGAGAAGGACAATTTATCTCTAAATTACATTGCTATTCAGAGTAAACCACAGAGAGCTGTAATGGGACAAGTAATTTTTTTACATAGTATAATTAATTAGAACCCATAAACCCCAATTAAACAGCACTTTTGAGACTATCAAGTGGTGCATGTTTGAAACTGCAAATATGACAGTATAAGTACGCTTTTATAGCTGGGCACACTCCTCAGGATTATTTTCAGTGCTCTACTAAAATGGGAAATGGCACCAGTTAGGCCCCTGCTAATAAATCGCTTGGAAACAGGCGATATTAATAATCTTTATGGGGGTAGGATGGAAGCCAGATGGGGCAGGGAGGGAAGTGTGAAAGTGGCATAATATATTGGCCTGGAAAACATAATCCAGGCCAAAGCAGAAATGTAATCTTGGTGTGCATCAGAGAGGGCTGGGAATATAAAAGGGGAGGTGATGTCTGAAAGGGGACTCGCCCTGGGAGATCAGGAGGACGGCTTCTGAGGTAAGGAAAGCAACACCCTACAAGGTGAGCATCTGCATGGGCAAGGAAGCAGAGGAAAGAGATGCTCCAGGGGATTTAACAGCCCCTGGCAAGGAGAGGGCTCTGTCCCTTGGCCTGTAAATGGGCAATGGCGCTGGGAGCTCCCCGGGTGTCCCGCCCTGGAGGAGCCGTGCATGCAGGCGATGGGACGCGTGTGCGCGGGCTCCGTGCACAAGCAGTGTGAGGAAAAGCTCCCTCTGCCCTTGTTTATTTACACGAGGCCCCGGTTGTGTTTGACTTGGCAGGCGGGAGCCCCGCGCCCTGTGCCAAGCGCTAATTCCCGGCCGCCCCGCAGGCCCTGGCGCGCACCTGACAGTCATTAGCGCCCGGGCCCATTTTGTTCTCACATTTCAGGCACTGACCCGTAGCCACGCACGGCTCCGGCAGACACTCCATCACCTCCCTGTCAGCAGCTCCAGCCCGGCAGCCCCTGCCCTGCCAGCGAGCACGGAGCTAATGAGGGCTGGGGAGAAGCCTTCACCTTCAGAGAGACGCCCCTCTTCGCACGGAGAGCGGCGGACGCTCCACAGAGGCCTTCTTGCTCCTTAAATTATGACTTTGTTTGTGTTTGGAATATTTTATCCTTCAGAAAATAGCGTGATAAGTAAACAACTGGTGACAGCTGAGCCTTGGTGACAGAACTAGACATTAAATTCTAGCATTCCCGTTCAGCTGTACAATGCTCCTCGTGCTAGCTACTCCCCAAAAGGGGCATCTCTCTCTTATCAGTCACTCAGAAAATTCCTCCAGTCACCTATCAGCATAAGAAGAACATTTAACCTAGAAATGCAGAAAAACACACTTTCAGATGAAGGAGAAATGGAGGGAACAGCTTGGCTGGATAGAAAGCGTTGCAGCAAGGACTCGCAACATCCATGAGGAGATATGGGAGGAGTATCAAGGAGATAAGAGCTTTCTGCAGAAATGCTTTGCACTACATGTTATGTTCTGCGGAGGTCTGCAGAGTGCTGCCACATTCTTTATATACATGGGGAGGCATTCAGCCCTTAGTTTTTAAGAATCCATTTACTAAATTGGAGAATCTTATAAATATTTGCGTTTCTTAAGTCTTATGCCAATTTATGTGCATTGAGACCCTTAAGCTTTCTCACCAACATAAATTATTCTAAGATCTGACTTCTTGCCAGCTCCAAATACTGTCATTTTAGTTTGACAGACACATATCTTTTCTTTTTATCCACTTCGTGCACAATTTTCTCCATTTAATATCAATAGGGACAGAGACTCTAACAAGTCAGCAGTCAGTCCTAGGTTGCAGACAAGTTTTGGATTAAGTTCTTATGAACTTAAAAGGAAGGAATAAGAGACTTAAACTGCTGGAGAGCTCCAGATTTCCATGAGAGAGAAGAGCATTATAATTTTTTTCTATGTCAGTCTCAAGGCAATGCACTTTTCAGTGATCCCTTACTAAAATTTATTTTTAAAAAAAGCAAAAATTCCAAACCAGCAGAGACTCATTTTGGATTTGTCTTAGAGGCTTTTTTCCAAATTTCTCTGGAGCCTGCATTGTTGAACGTGTGGTAATTTAGCACAAGACCTTATAGTCAGATCTACAGTTGTAGATCTAATAAAATGCTTATGCCATGTTTTCAGACATTGCAAAAGCAGTATTTTATCTGAAATATACTAAGTAGATGCTGATATTGACATTTTTTCCTGAGTCTGTAAAGTTTACACACAGCTTCTCTACAAGCCTTGTACCTCAGGTCTCACTTCTGTCCTTAAACTGTTGGGCTTTTTGGAGGATAATTTCCCATTTGAAAGTTAAGGCACTGGTAGACAGGATATAAATGCATAGAAATGAAAATGGACCTGAGCATGTAAAAGCTGGGATGATTTAATGTAAAATATATAAGGTGCTTGCTCCAACAGCACAAAATACAGGTTTTCTTCCTAATAGAGGTTTTATTTTTCTTAGTCCAAAAAATACAAAGGTGTTCTGCACTGTACAAGGCATAGTGAGATGAAGAACCCACTCTTCAATTTAAGCAACAGACATGGCAAGAATAATCTCTCTGGACACTGCAGAACTGGACATTTAGTAGAGATTCATGCAGACACAAACATGGTCACCACCTAGTGAAGGAAGGACAGAAAAATTGCCTTAATCTTAAATCCTGGTTTAGTTATTTCAAGGAAAAAAAGCACATTTTAAGGAAATTGGAAAGCTGTGACTGCAGCAGACTCATGGTCTAGTTAGTTAGGGGATAGAGGCATAAAGAATATCAGCAACCATCAACAGGACGGCAAATGCCATTTGAATAGACATGTGTCATTCCTGTACCGCAGCCAAGTGAAACTACAAACACTATTAAAAGTATAAAGAGACTTTAATATACATTCCTGCTAAGGCATCTTTCTGTTGCCAGAATATTGCTAGTGGGCTTAGTATAAATGAGAATCTGGCCTTAATATTCTCAAACAGAAAAGTGAAATACACAGACATATTGACTTGGATTAGTATGCTCTGTTCTGTTAACCCAAGGTATCTGCATGGACCAAAACTGGCAGAAAGAATATGAATCTGAACCTCAAGTGCATAGCAGCTTCAGTGAGCACAAATGATCTAAAGAGCCACTTCCTATGGCAGCAAAATCAGGCCTGTAGAATCATAAAGGTTGGAAAAGACCTCCAAGATCATGGAGTGCAACCATTAACTCAGCACTGCCAGGTCCACCACTAAATCATGTCCTGGAGTATGGATCTAAACATTTTCTGCACACTTTAATATTGCTTATTTCCTTTATTTTTAGCATCACATCCCCCAGCCACACAGCACACAACTCAAAACACTGTCTACTTCATTTTACCCCTGCCGTGGCAACAATCTTGGTGCTAAAGTCAGAATTCCAACACCCACCTAAACACAAGCCACCCAGGAAGATCCAATACTTGATAACAAACTTCAGACTTCTAACGAAAAAGACAAAAAGCCTTGAATACCAGCAGTGCCTGGAGAGGAAGTTGCGTCCTTTGCTGGAGAGAGGCACAGCAATAAACAAAGGACAGCAATCCCTGCCAATGTGACCAGGGGCAATACACACCAGCCAGGAGCTGGAGGAACTTCCTCCTATCACCAGAAGCATCTCTGCACCCTGCCCATTAGCCCATTTTCAGCTGTGGCCCATTCCAGATGTTCCAGAGGAAGAGGGAAGAACAAACCAACCCAGAGGCCAAGTTAGGCATGAAAAGAGGGATGAAAAAGACAAAACACCATCTCATGCTGTGAGGAAGCCCTCCGGCAAAGGGATGCGGTGTGTTTCAGGCTCTAAAAAGACCTTTTCACCAAAAATAAAAAATCATCATATGAAAAACACAGGAGGGAGAAAGGTAACTCCAAACACATGTAAGCAAACTGGCAGGGGGGTTGGAACTAGATGATCTTTAAGGTCCATTCCAACCAAAGCCTTTCTATGATTCAATGAAAATGGGCAAAATTCTAAGATGTTTGAAATCAATGGCAAATCCCTCAAAATTTATTTGTGCCAAGATTTTGAGATGAACACATTTAAGTAGATTCCTACATTTATTTCTAAATAAGAGATGTGTAGCTCTTGAAATGTCTTCTTGGGATGTGCTAATTTTGATAGGAAAATGAAAGGTGCTAATTTGTCCCTGTCGCCATATAATATTAAACAGTTCAATGCGGGCTGATTTTGGAAACAGCACATGGCAGACACACTTAAAAAAATAATTCAAAAGGTACTGAAAGAATAATCTTTTCCAAATCTGTCAACAAGATTCTATCCACTGAACCTGGCAAGAAATCTAGCTTATTTTGGTAAAACAATCATTTTTGCTCCCCTAAACATTGTAAAATAAGAGGGGTCATGGAAAGAAAAGTGGGAACATTAAAAAGACCCTTGATAAATATTCAAGGCTGTGGTGCTGTTATCGTGGGGTATTTCCAAGGACCTGCACACAGGTTTTAAAAGTTCAAGTAAATGAGGAGGGCAGGAGGGAGCTCAGACTGCAAGGGCTGAGGCACTGCAAATTCAATTCACTGCGTGGTTTTGCTGTGAATGCTTTTCCAGCTCTCACACCATTACATAGGATGTAGCATCATAATGATGTCAACTCTTGGACCAAAGAACAAGCTGATTTAAGTTTTATGAGGGGAAGGATGAATACTTTCAAAGGAATGGTGAATCGAATAATACAGAACTGGTAGGATCACAGTTCAGGGAACTCATGGTTATGCTTTGAACTATTTTTAGCGAGGTACTGCAAGTTCAGGGATAGTTAGATGGAAAAGGCCTGCACAGCTCAAGTGAAGCACAGCCTCTCAAAGCATTGACAATTTGCTACCAATTTTGCAGGCAGAGAATCAAAACCTCTCTTCCCTTTCCCTGAGGGTGACTGCTGCAGCAAGGCTGCTCTGTGTGTGTGTCACTGAGCATCAGAGGCTGTGCAAAGCCATCCCTCCCTGTGCCCCACCCTGGCACAAAGGACAAGCACTCACCTTGCATTCGAATCAGCACACGCCCCTCTCTGCTTTCTTCAGGATTCTCCAAGGCACAGGGTAGCAGGAGGGTGCAACAAAAGGATCCAGGCTCCCTCCATCCCTGCCTTGCCTAGAGCAGGAGCAGTCCCTCCTTGTCACTCTCCATCCCTCTCCCGAAGGTGCTGTGACTTTGTCCTGCCCACCCAAGGAGGGACTGTATCCACACGGTTTTAGCCCCAGCATTTTCAATCTGTAGGGAAACACAACCCCCCTGAAATTCAGATACAAAAGAAAGCACAGGTAGGGTGGTTTTCAATCAAAGCCACTGCTGTTCCTGCAGTAAGAGCAGGTCAATAAAGACCTTCCCCCAACTCCCTTTGGAAAGTCACTGCAGATGACTTCTGCCAGCTCTTGCTATGTTTTTGCCTCCTTTAAATGCATACTTGAGAATATCCAGTAAGTGCAGATCACCAGGAACACACAAGGAATGGGTTGCTTTATAAGCTTTACTACAATTATGGATAATGTTGGAAATATATACTGTATATTTCCTGTATGGTGGGACTGCTACAAGCACAGAAAATCCACATTGAAGGGGATTTCTATGCAAGCTATGCAGCAGATGAAGATTGTATTGCAAGCTTGAATTACTGATTCAAGCTGCTTCTTTTCCTCTCCCCACCCACTTCTCTAATAGCTTTTAAACTTAAATAGCCATATAAGTTAAAATGTTCTTTTATAGGGTGAAATAAACAGATTTTATGGTTCAGAAACTGCAAGTTTAGAGATCAACACTTTACCACTAATTCATGCAGGTTCAAGCTAAGGAAATGGCTCATTTTCCTCTCTACAGTGTCTGATGCTTTTTTTTTTTCCTCCAAAAAATCCAAGATGCAATTTAAATTAGATGTTATGAAAACTCTGGATGCAGACAATGCTTTCTCTTAACAAAGTACATCTAGGTTGCTGCATTCCAGGTCCCAGATCCCATGAAATCAGAGGAGAATTACTGCTGAAAACCTCAGATTGGCTGGAAATTGGTACAAAACTTTAGAATTTATTGTACATATTATTGATTGGGCCTTAAAGCAAAAAAACAGAAAACATCCAACAAAATAATAATAATAATAAAAATAATAATAATAATAATATCACAAGAAAGCTTTCATGTGCCACTCTGGAAATCTAAAAATGTCTTATGATTGCAAATGTGATTTATACTTAAACTTCTTTTTAACTCTCAAAATGCTGCGAAGAATATTTAGCCCCAGTCCATTCCAGTGGAATAGTAGCAAATACCAGGTCCAGCTGTCCCAGGAAAGCAGAGGAGAAGCGGGACTGACAAGCCCCATACCTTCCACAGCTCATTTCCATTACTAGAATTATCCATTGGAATTCATGGGTAACCCTGGCATTCCAGTGAGCCAGGGGAATAACCATGACCCAGAGATGTGAATTCCAGATGCATGCAGAAATAATTGGAGGGTACAAAACCCCAGGAAGATACAGCTTGGAAAGTTTGGTATGATCTGAATGCACAGAAAGTTATTTTCAAACTGAGAGAGCAAGAAGTGATTCTACTGAGCAGTGGGAGACTCTGCCCTAAAGAGTCTAAAGAAAAATTGTGGTGCCCTGATAATTTTATGAGAAAAATTACAGTGATTATGTTTCATTTGTCTATCTATCTGTTTATTCAACCCTCATCACTATGATTTTTGAGTGTCTCATATATCCAGTAACAACAAGGGCGTATTTTTCTTCCCATTTATCAGCTACATTAACCAGCATTTAAGTGGTTAAAATGGAGGTTTTGTTTCCAAGCAAAGATAATCCTGTTCCTGAGGACACCAGTAATGGTGGTATATGACAACATAATCAGCAGCACAAGGATATAAACAACTCCCAATTATCCCAAACCAAAATTTTTGAACATCTTGTTACATTTTTTCCTAAGGCCTTAAAATTACTGAGTTGTTATGGTTGGATGCTTTGTGGTGAATAAATCTAGAATAATTCCCTGGAAAGAGTGAATTGCACCGAAATTCTGTTAGTGCAAAAGACCACAGTACCAAGCTTGCCCTGGCTTTCCCATCCATGGGGAAAAAACCAGACCATGTTCTCATTGTGTGGGGACAGGAGATAAAGGGGGAGGAGCAGTGGTGATGTGATTTCTAGGAAGTGGGAAGCAGCTGCATGGAAAACAGAGAGTGCAATAAGAACGCCACAAACAGTGGGATTTCTTGCAGTTTTGCTCCTGTCAAAAGGCCAAATTCCCTGTGCCTCCAGGTGAGTAACAAAACAACAACTGTGAAAAAACCCCATTGCACATGAACACAACCTGAATGGAATTTGAGAGGATCCATTGGTGCCGTTTCCCACACGAGGTGCTCGGAGGCACCCATCATGTCTCAGAGCTCTCACACAGATAGGAACATGAGATACTGTGCTAGAAACAGAGATGTCACAGGACACGGCATCCAGATCTGAAGACAGATCAAAGTAACCACACTGAGAGCCAAATCCAAGCTTGGGCTTTGAATATACCTCTAAAACATGGATGTTTTTGGAGCTAGAATTTGGGTTCTGTCATCCATCTAATCTTGAAATGGGTGGATCAAAGATGTTCCGTCTGAGGCTTAGCAAAGTGCTAACAGATACTTTTGAATAGAAATGGTTCAGTGAAATGCTCCAAGCGAGAAATAAATTTGTTGGTGGGCAAGTTGTGAAGTGAAGGAGAAGTGAAACTGGCTGAGGAAATTGCTGCATACCTGTTGATTTCTTTGATATGTTACCTTGTGAGGTTGGATTTATGTGCAACAGGAGTGAAGGAGAGGCACAACGTGGTTGAGGAATTGGACCAGAAAGTTGGTAGCAATGCCAGAAAAGACTGGAAATTAAGAAGGATGCCCAGTGGTTTGAGAGCTGGCTTGGAAACCAGCAGCAATCATATGTTTGGTTCTTCAGACCAAATTTCCTGTATGACCTTGGCCAAGTCATCTAATACCTCAGCTTCCAACGACTCAAATGGAGCTCATAAACCTTGTTAAAAAATAAGAAAACTTGTGGGGATGAAGGGCCATGTCTCACCCATTGCAGCCTCACAGCTTGAGGTGGCCTGATAGAATCGTTAAACAAAAGAGACTGGATGGCTTCCTGAATTATTCAAAATAGAAATACAAATATAAAATTATAGAAAAGAACTGCCTGCAGAATGTTTCAAGCTGTAGGGACCAGCCTGGTTATAGATCTTCCAACATTTCCATGCTCCAAGGAAGCCACACTCCTGTTCAAGCTATAGGAAAAACACACACAAAAAACATTGCACAACTCTGGCTGGCACTGGCATTTGCTCTGTAGATGGCACAAGTGCTAACCTTATTTTCTACAATGTTTATGCCAATGTAAAGTGGAAATAACTATAGGAATTAATCCTGACATACATATGTGAGACATCTGGCCACATCAACACTATCATTTATTCCAGCATGCATTTTCCTGGCCACCATTTTTCAGCCTACCTTAGTCAACTGCAGTAACATTTTTGGCCAGTACAAATTTTTGACCTGATGTCTGTGTAGATCTGAAAGGAATTTCCCCTTCAACACGCATGATCTTCCATTAAGCAAAGCCAGTTCCATGATTCCTGGAAGAATTAAGCAGTACAAATACCCTGTAACTCTGGATCCTTGCAGTTAATGCTTTGGTCTCCTTTTAAGGGATAAGAAGTTAATTCTTTCACACCTAGTGCTGGTGGGTCATTTGGGGACAGTCTTATCACTCCGTGAGGAAAGGTACATGCCTAAATAATTCAAAATCTCAGATGCTGCTTATTCTTCTGCTCTAACTGACCAAGTGTTGCGCAAATTTTAGAGTGAAAAATATGCATTCAGCCTTGCAAATGGACTTACAGCCTAGATGGGTTGCTGTGTTCTGGAGAAAACAAAGGGTAAGAATTTACTAATCATGGAAAGCTTTCTCCTGCTGTTACACACATTCATTTCATCAATAGTGACAATTAGAGAGGGACAAGCATTTCTACTACTGTGTCATCCCAGCTTGGCCCACAGCACTTTCTGAAGAAGAATTTTTCTTGAGGCACAGTTATCTTTAATGGAACAACACTCTTGGGCAACTGTTAGTGTAGAGTATAGAAGGGAAGCAACCAATTAAATACCTACAAAATTAGAAGCTGAATTTCTACTGAAAACCAAGTGTATATTTGCATTAAAGGCCAATCTTGATAAAGATATTTGGGCAATAGAAACAATGAAAGTAATCAAATTGATCAGTAAAATCAGAACACTGACAATAATGAGCAGCAGAGACATAAAAAAATTAAAACTGAGTTAACAACAAGATATGGATTTTAAAATAATTAGAAGTTGAAACTTTTCCTCCTCCTAATTATTCCTTCAAGCTGTGATTTTCAAACTTCCATTCAGCTGCTACTTAAGCCTGATACCTCTGAAAACTCACGGCTGCCTGGTATACCTGTGTTAAAAGTCCCCAGAAGCCTACATGGTGCTTCACTTACAGTACACAACTGCTCTGCTTGGAGAGGGCAAAGCTGTTGCCTTCCTGCTGGAAATGTCAAGGTAAATTGTGAAAAACAAGGGTTATGTCCTAAACCTTGCTCACTCGTTGTTTTACACTTTTCCATCTTGGGAAGGCAGCTCCCATTGATACATATAAGTGGGAGAAAACGCTCAGGTCTAAAACTTGCAGTTTCCTGCCTCCTGCAGAACGGTCACTCAGCAAAGATATCCAGGTCCATGCATGTCTCACATGTGTGAACATGGTATTTTCCTTTTCCAAGCAATGTCCAGCTGAAAACCACGGAAACCTCTTTAGCCACAGAGACATAAAGATGCATCAGAGAACATTCTCACAAATTACATGCATCTTTATGCACAAGCAAAGTTAGCAGCCTCTCCCTGTAGTGTAAAAATTCCTGTACAGATTACACACCTTATTAATTCTAGACCAGTGAACTTTCCTCCTAGTTTATAACAAAGTGTTACATTATTAGTCAGGCTTCCCAGCAACTTTTGATAAAAATGGTGTTTTTATTGCTGTATAAAAAATACAAGGCGAGTTAAATGTTCAGTATTTTCTTATAAAATATTTAAGTTTATAAACTGTTGCAAACAGGCTGGTGTTTATATAATATTCACAGACATCTGTAATGCCTCTCATGAAAGCTAATGTATAAGCTCTTAGCTACTGCAAAAGGGTTTTAAAGATGCTCTGCCCATCTTAAAGTGTAATTCTACATAGTCTGAAGAGCTACTTTGATAACAGTTTGTTTTGAGCTTAATGTTTATTCCTCCCACTGCTGTCTAGGCTGAAATTTGCTTACTTTATGATTGAGGGCCCCAGTGCATTTAAAATTTAAATACCTGACTAGGACACACTTACTCAGCAGAAAGCACACACAGGCCTAATTTCAGGTACATGCTTACATCCTTTATGTCTCAGGACTCAAATCATACGCCCACATTATTTAACAGACAGAAAAGCAGTTGGGAATACAGGCATTTCTGAGGCAGAAGAATGAATCTCCCAAAGGAAAGAAGCTCTAATGACCTCTTTCCCAACTATTGCCCAAGTATCTACCACTGCTAAGAAACAACTGCTGCTTCAGGTTCTGAGTTGTTGTAATTCTTGTTGTGTGTTCCTGTAGATATTTTATTTTTGTTGCTAAAATAAATAATAAAACTACTGAGACTACAAGCACACAACTGCTCCTACATCCAACAAAATGCCAAGCAGAAGTGGGATTCTTCTCCCCCCATCAATAGACTGCCAGGTGTCATATTTGCACCTTGTGACATTTTGATGTCAAACACCAGGAAGAGTCAAGAATATTTATAATTTTGAGTGCCTTGTTTAAAACTGAACAATGTCAGAGAGACTCTCCTTGGATTTCTCCTTCAGTTCATTTAGAGGCAGCAGAGCTGATGCAAGAAGACTGTAAGTCTCAACCACACAACCTGATGCCAGCAGCTGACCAGCAGAGTCTGAAGAGACTCGTGGCATTCCCCTCAAACCTATTTCCACTACACATCAAGTGTAAACTTGGATCAAATGCGGTTCTGAGCCCAAAGGCTCACAGTGAGGATCTCAGGTTACCCTCATCTGGCTCCACTCAACGTCTTCAGAGCAGTCCTGCCCAGCAATCACTTTATGGCTTCTGCAGATGGAGCATTTGCAGCATTTCATATTTGAAAAGGCCAAGTGGTTGGTGATCAGTACCAAACCACCAGCTCCACTGAATGACAGCCTTTCTGCTCCCTCACACAAGTCACAGACTAGAAAACAGCAATGCAAGCCCACAGCAATGTTTACTATTAAGGAGCAATTTCCATATCTACCTCTTTCTTCCCACAACTACATTTTATAAGTTCCAACTCAGCTGATTGGCAGGTGATGGTCAGAGCTGTGATCTCATATCAGGGACAAGCATTTCTCACACATGCTTTGGGCCAGGTGAAGACAACCACAGGCTGGATAGAACTCTAGGTCTGAGGAGCAAGAACAAGCTGCAGAAATGGACCAGATGAACTGTAAGCAGGTACAAGAATCTGAAATGGGGATCACATGGGTGCCACACAAGCAGACCTCATGAAAGAAACAGCTCTGAAATGCTGTGCGAGCTATGAGTTCCAGGTGTGGGACCTGATGGAGAAAGGTTGACAGTAGCTCACTGTGTACTGGATGAATAAGGTGCACACTGACCATCTCCCCTGGTCCTTTCCTCATCCTTACCCTGTCTGTGCTGGGACTTTGACCATCTAAAAGTAATCACAGATTAATATGGTGGGAGACAGTCAAGTGCTACAAGTTTTAAAACTCACCTATCCCAGTCAAAAGACTGAGTAAAGGAACACAAAACATACTGGGCATACTCATAAATAAATACAGGTTGTGAAAGTAAAGGAGCAAGGGCAGCTGTAGGATACACTGGGAGAATATCTTTCCCCTCTACAGCAGACAGATGATCCCAGTCTCAGAGTTTTTTCTATTTATTTATGATGACTGATACATAGTTTGTACTTGATTTTAAGGAAAGTTACAAGGAGGAGTGACTTAATGTACTGTTTTCCAGGAAACGTGTGGCAGAGCTGGTATTCATCAATGTGGAGCACACATGACAGGCTGTCTGATGGGAGAGGAAAACCTGCACTCGACACCAAGTGCATCCAGAGAGGATTTAAAAGAGAAACTAGATGTTCTTATATCCCACTCTGTTACTCAATCAGTGCCCAAAAGTAACTCTAGCCTGCTTTTTCTTCTTTACATCACCTTTCTTTCAAAGGTGTGAGGAAGCATTTAGCACCTTCTGTTGTCTGCATCCCATGCTCATAGATAATCTGGGAATTTTCTGTTTTAACCACATTATGTATAATAGCCAAAAATGTAGGGGACTGGAGCTGTCCTCAGTGTATTTCCCCACAGCTTTTCGCCTGTGAAGATTTTTATGTTGTTCCTCTATGCAATTTACAGGGTCTGTGATCATGGAGGGGAAGTTCCATAGTACTAAAAGGCCTAAAGCAACCCCAGGACAAGAGCTCTTATCCTGTGAGAAAAATTTCAGAATCCTTAAGGGTTTATTTTTCATAGTTTCTACTCCTTTGTTAGGTGTAAGCAAATTATTTTTCCCCGTCACTGGACAGATCTGCCACCTTATGGGTCTGTGTCCTCAAGAAGATTCATCCTCTACAGTAAATGCAGAAACACCTAATTCCTCCCTAAGCTCTTGCAGAGTGACAGACGGAGCCAGTGCAGCAGGTCATATTTCTGCTAAACTCACACAAGTAATATTTCCTTCACAGATCCAGCCCTTCTGGAGCTCCTTCTCCACCCACATCTAAATAGCCTCCTTTAGAGCTTTGCAAGCCAGGACTGAGCAAACTGACAGGTCCCCTCTGCTACCATTTATACACTGCAGCATCATCTCTGGTATCTACACACGGTGGCCAGAAAGGCACCCACTCTTTTGGTAGGTTCACAGAGCAACACAGAACAGAAACACCTGCACAGACAAAGAGCTGTTCTCAAAGATCCTCTGTGCAATGCTGGTGGCACTGAACATGACCTTCAAAAATTCACTGGGTAGTATATTAACTCTCCTCAAAGCATGAATTTATAGAAGAAGGGAAAAAACCCCAAAAAACATCAAGACTGAAGAGCTTTCCTTTTCAGGACAAAAGTGTCCTGGTAAATTAAAAAAAAAAATATTTTAAAATAAATTTAAGTCATTATAAGCCAGGAATAGCCTGAAAATATTCCCATCCATGTCCTTTCTTAGTTAATGAGGGGCATTAGTTAACACTGCCAATAACAGACTGTTGTGGTAACTCATCACTACCACTACAACCCAGCTGTAATCAGACAGAAAGGTACCAAGGGCTGGCCAGTGCAATCATTACCAGACTGAGATTATTCAAAGAAAGAAAAAAAAGAGCAAGAGTTGTTTTTTTTTAAAAAAAGGAACCTTTGTTTATTTGATTAACTCTTCGCCATCTATTTTAATTCTTCCCTCTTCTTCATGTAGTCATTTTCCACTCATCTCTCCCAGCTCCCCTGCTTGCTTTGCTTAGCAATGCACTTCTTGCAAGCACATGAAAACTATTCCAATGGTACCAATCATGCATATTCTCAAAAGGCAGGCTTACCCTAAAAAGCACTCAGAGTCAGAACAAGATGCAAGACAAGTGGATCCAGCAAATGAATAGGAGGCATCACAGTGAGACAATTATGATGAATATAAATAAGCTGGCGAAAAGAAATATCATTTCACTGAAACATGCAATTTTGCTGAACCCAAAATCATTCTTGGAGACAAATCTGTCTTCAGAGAGCTTTCAGGATGAGGATTTTTGAGGTTGCGTCAGCTGTGATCAAAGAGAGCAACATCCCAGATATTTATACTGAGTCTGTCCTCATCCTGCAATGGCAAATCTTGAATGTGAGAATTGCCATTATCTGACCATCTCACGGTGCAAAGTTCACAAGAGCCATTTTTGGGAAGGAGAATGTTTTTAAAGCCAGTTAGTCCACACCCTCTCTTGCTTTTGTTTAGAAGTCACTGTGCAGCACTAGGTAGAAATACCTGAGCCGATCCAGCATGAAGCAGCTGGAGTACAGAGAGCAGCACAGACACGCTCAGCTGCCCAGAGCCATGAGGTGGAGATCCCCACCACCAGAGACTGCAGTGGGGGCAGCTCGGACAGGTACCTCCATACAGAACTGTACAGCCTCCTCTGGACATCCACAGCCTCCTCTGGACACTGCACACACCTCTCTGCTTTATCCTGAACAGTCAAAGCTGTGACAGCTCATGGAACACTGCACATTTCTCACATGGTGCAGTAAGTCAGACAAATCCAACCACCCAAACACTGCCAGTAACTCTGGTTGGTAATGATCTACAGGATGAAAACCATCCAGCAAAATACAGCAGTTTTGAGGGGTTTATTGTGGGTTATTTCTTTTTCTCTTACTTTTTTGCCTATTTGGGAATTACTAATTGTTCCAAACTGATATTATTAATTGGCTCACAGCTCCACATACATTGTCAAACTGCTGGTCAGCTGGCGGGCACACTGTGCTTTCCCAGCAGATTTCTTTCACAGCTGGATTTGCCATCTGAAAGGTCCTTCCCATTTCCAGCTCTGCAATCCTTCCAGGCAGAAGGGAGAAGAGGAACAGACAGATGCCTTTCCACAGAGATGTAACAACCCTAGCAGGTTCTCAGCATGTCAATAACAATCTAATCAGGCTGCATTATACTGAGGGGAAAATGAGGTCTCTGACTTTGCCAGAACACTTCACACATCCGCCTGCTCTTACAAACACATACAACACACTCCAGTTTCCAGATGCAGATAAGGATAACCACAGCGTGGAAAACAATCCAAGAACTAGTCTAGCCAACTCCTAGCTGGACCTCAGCCTCTTTCCACCTCCTCTCCTTGCTCTGGAATAACAATCGCTGCCTGTAAATTTAATGAAATTTCACAGACAACTGCTCTGTGTTGATGTCGAAGACAGTGTCCTGCTGCTCTGAGCATACACAGGAAAGCTGTCCCACCTTCCCTCTCCCCCTGTCCTGGTGTAATCACAGGGAAAACTGCAAACCTAGCTATGCCCAGGAAGTAGGAATTTATACTGCAAAAGTCCTGATGGCACCCTGAGAAGGAACAGCTGCAAGGACCTCTCCTCCCTATATGCACAACCAATTGTACAGAAATGTCCTGCAGCTCACCAAAAAATAGTGCACCAGGATTTTCTGTGCAGTCCAATTCCTACCAGAGCTCCCTCCCTGGGCAGGGCTGATTAAAGCTGACCTAACCCTGACTGTAAAACTGAGCGTCTGGTCCTCAGATGACCATCGTTAGCCTGAATTAGTCACTGACTTGTGAATCAGAGAGCAATGAACCACCACAGAAGCAGAGCTGCATGCTGGCTGCTTCTCCTGTGTGCTCCGAGGCAAGGACTCATACCCAGTAGCAATCTGTTTCTGTGAAGAAAAAAAAAAAAAAATTACAAAACAGCAAAATAGGATTCTGAGTCAAGACTCACTGCCTGCAGGAAGGAGGAGGATATATTTTTTTTTCTTTCCTGGCTGATTACCTAAAGAAAAAAAATTACTAGCTCCAGTGAATGAAAAAGAACCTTTCAGTCCAAAGTCCTCAGTCAGGCCATCCAAATTCCCGGTTGCCTTGATCTCTTTTCCAGCCAATGAGCTCCTCTTATGCTCTGACTGATGGTGTTGTATATTTAAAAATGTGTTTATTCTGACAATTTTCTCCTCTTTTATGTAAGAGGACAGGCAAGCAACTCATCCCCCAAACCTCAAGGAAAGAGCACAAACCTTGGCTGCAAAACTATTTGGCTCCCTGAAGACTGTTGATTCTTGGACAAACTGTTATTCCATCCCCAAAAGATGTACTTACCCTGAAAAAGAAAATGCACACACAAACATACAACTGAGTATTAAGAGCTTTGGTAGATCTGTGACTCTGGCCCTATGACTAAAGTGTCAGCTGCTTCTGCAGAAATGGACATGGTAGTGGAAAAAAAAAAATCCCAAACCAAAAAACAAAGGAAGGGTGAACACTGAACTGCCCACAGCTGGACTGAGCTGAACTTCCATGGCTAAGCCACTAACACTGGGTTCTCCTCAGTGCCTCAGTGTCAGTGAGGTTATGGAAACCAGAGAGGCAAACAAATGGGACTTTCTAAACAGATCAAGGGCTAAAGGAAGGGGAAAAAGGGGTGTGGGGGAGAAAAGTCAGAGAACATCCGTTCTGTGGAGGGCTGTGTGTTTCTCAGGGTACCCAGGAGAAGGGGAGATATGCCTATACAAGAGAGGTCAGCGGGTATCAGATCACATCACCCCTTTCCTCTTTCCCTTGGCTGCCTCTTAACACTCCCTTTTGAGTGCATTTCCCTTTGGTTGTGGGAAAAGCATATTCCACCAGCCCTCTTAAAAAGCATGTTGCAGTGGCGCTGCCTGAAATAGAAACCAGATTTTTGTCTTCAAGACCCCTGCCTCAGCCTCTATTGCTAAGGCCTGGCCTTAATCTGAGCAGAAAAGACAGGACTGGAAATGTGTGTACAACCCCACTGTACACCAAGAGAGCACATGAATTAGTCCAAACAGAGCTGGTGCGGATCTTTAGTCCCTTTTACTCCCTTTTCCTAATGAGCTCACCCCTGTTTTTTACAGGAATGCCTGCACAAATACATCTCCAGTTCTGCATAAGCTTCTGCATGCTGAGGGGTCAGCAGCCCTGAAAATGATGACCAGACAGCCACATGATGAATGGAGCACAGGGACCAGATCAAAATAGACTTTCAAATTAAGTCCAATTTCAATAAATCCCTCTATTTTTATTACTATTGGCTATCTTAAACTGCATTTAGTGTCTACCATTTGTCTTCTTTTTGCACAAACTTTTTGTAGTTAGAAGAGATTGCCTTTAACAAAATCAAAAAGAAGCACATGAGCTCATTGTCTACCAGGTTATACCCTCCCGCTCCATGGCCTCATTCCCAAGGGTTTTGCTATTTAAAGTCACTCCTGATATCCAGACCGTGATCTCCTGGGATGTCACCCAGGTGTTGCCTGGGGGAGAAAAGGGGCTGAAGGTTTCACTGAGGGCTGGCCAGAAGAGGGGACATGACCTCCATGGAGGTAGCAGCCAGCCATGAGAGCCATGGGAAGCACCAGCCAGGCTGAGTGAGTCCCTGCCCAGTCCCTGCCTCCAGCTGAGCTGCTGGAGGAGCCCTTGGCCAAGCTCACACCGAGTAACCTGCCCACAGAGCAGGACCCAAGTGCTCTCCACCATGCCCAGTTCCAGGCTGCTAATAAGAATGGAAATAGATAAGAAATTCATGCCTTGTTATCTTCAGATGGCATCGATTTTGGAATGCAGCCAGCCAGCCATCCTGGACCAGAAGCTTCCTCACAAAAAATTTCCTGCAAAACCTCCTACCTGTGGCAGTCCTGCATTTCCCACCCACACGGTTTATCCTGAATCTTTCCAGATGGGACATGTGGCACTTAGGGACATGGTTTAATGGTGTAATTGGCAGTGCTAGATTAACAGTTGGGCTCTATGATTTTAGAGTTCTTTTCCAACCTAACCAGCTCTGTGATTCAGACAGTGCTGGAAGAGCTCGTGACCTCCGGGGCACTGTGTCAGGGCTGCACAGATCCCATTGATCTCCTCCCTTTTAACTTGGCGGAAAGCTCCAGTTTTCAAAAACGATTCTCTTTAACCTCTGTGAGGAAGGAGAGATCTCAGGGATTTGAGTGCTCATCATCTTAACGCTGCATTAGCGGGCAAAGGAGCTTGTTTGGGATTCTGCTCAGGGAAGGGCGGCTCGGAAGAGCGGGCCAGGGAATGTCAAAAGAGGATCAACACTGAAGAAGATGGTTGTGTTTTTCAACGAGCTCTGCTGCTAAACATGCCAGAGAGACGGAGCTAGGAGGGAGGGCAAGGGTGTATGATGACATGGAGGAAGGGAGAGAAAGCCTTAGCCAGCAAGACAAGCATCCTGAGTCACAATGCTGGGGAGGTGAGGCTGCTTTGCCAAGGAAAGGCTGACAGAGGAAGTCAGATGCCTGGAGTAATTCCACAATGTTGTAAAAAAAAAAAAAAATGAAAGTAAATAAATAAATAAATATAGAAAGGGTTGGTGCAATTCTAGCCACAACCAGCATGCAAAATCCCACTGATGTGAACACCAGCTACCCACAGCTCCGACTGCCAGAGCTGCCCCTGTTTGTGTGTACGAGTGAGGGGGTGAGCACAGTCCATGGACGAGCTGCAACCCCAGGCTCGTGCAGAGCATCTCCTGATTAATCAGCCAGGCACATGAGGCAGAGAGCTCCATCCACAGCTCCCATGGCCACGACCAGCATCCCTCCACACAAGCGTCGAGAGGAGCCGTGTGCTCGGTCCCAGCCCCAAACCCCAGACTGGGAGACAGCTGAGTCCTGTGCCTGCCTCAGCCCCGCCTTGCTCGGGCTTGGAAGCACCACGGCTGTGAACATGGCCAAGATGAACAGTTTTAGATGAGAGAGGAGCTTGTTTTGCTGACTCATAGATGCGATTTTCATAAAGATGCAGGGAATTTGTTGAACTCTGGTTTCACTTTGCTTAGGTCTCCACAGCTTCTTTCTATGGCTATAATCCTCTTCTTATTTACTTTTAATTTCTGCTGTAAAACCTCCTACATTTCACTGAGCTTTTAATTAGAAATGCAACAATGAAAATCTGATTTTTTTTTAATATATATCAAAAGCACTATGCTACACACCAAGGCCTTTGAAAACACGCCAGAGTTTCTCTGCCAGCAAACCTCAGCCATTTTTTTTTTCATCTGACAACGCGTAAAGTGAATAAAAAATCCTGAAAAATAAAAATAATGTTTTTTCCATCATTACTAAGGCATTAATAAAGCACAACATTTCATAGTCCTCTGAGAACTGGGGTAAAGTTGGGACCGACAACAGGAGGAAACCGTATTTCCATTTCATCTTGAAAATATTTTTCTTGCAGTGCTTTGCTTCAACACTGAGGGTCTAAGGACCAAGGCACAACAGTGTGTGTAGGCAGAAATAAGATCTTTCATTAGATGAACCGGAATAGCTGGGAAAATTAGATAAGTTTCCAGGTGCTTCCTAGCCAGTCTCTCTCACACAGCCACTAAGATAAATCTATTGAAACCCTTTGAGCTGGAGGGCTCTGAGGGCTCCACTTAGGTTTGCTTTCAGTCCTTATTTCCAGAAGCACAAGTGCTTTTTACAGCTTACCTGACTGAAGGGCAAGGATTAGATCTCTTCAGTTTCAGAGAAGGGTCTGCCCACTCCTTAAACCAGCCAGAATCACTCCAATTCTTTAGGCTCCTTTGTTTTCAATGGTCAAAAGAGTGATTTAGAATATAAACACACAAACCCCATAAAAAAGCAGAGATAAAACCAATTCCCTAATATGAAATATCATATCCACTCTTCTTAGCCCCTTCTCTAAGTTCAATTCTCACCAAAATCCACACCAGATAATGTCTGGTTGCTCCCAGAACAGTGATCTTGTGGTGTAGCTGCTGGAGAGCAGAGTAGATGCCACTCTATTTCACACCCCTGTGACCAAGCCACCAGCTCCATCCCAACTCCATAAACTTCACAGAGAGAGAGGGAGGAGGAGGTTAAAACGCCCAGCAGTTTGCCATTCCCAGGCAGAACAGATCTGCCATTCTGAGAACTCAGCAGACATGGATAGAAATCATTGATGGAAAAAAGGGACACCAGAGAATGCAGAGATCGCTCTGGGTGATCTGAGTCTCAGCTTCGCAGTGTGAGGGGCTTCTGTGCATATGCACTGAAGGAAAATGGCTCTCAGTGCTGCTGAAAATGATCTTAACCTTTGAAAATAAAAGCAATGATTGTAAAAGAGGTAACAAGGTTGTTCTGGATACTCTAATTGAAAAGTGCTGCCATTTTCCTGCCTCCTCTGAATATGGCACTGCAGTTAATCAGAATTCAATGATAAATAGTGCTGGGAAGGAGAAGGGGTTTTATTTGCTCTAAGCAGAGGACAGTCAGCAGAAAATCCATGAGGGGCTGTGAGGCAGACATCAACCTAACCTGGCACACAGACACATCACAGGATTTCAGCATCAGCAGGAGCAGCAACCACCTTGTTCAGAGCTGCTGAAGCCGTGCTCACAGCTCAGCAGCCTGCAGAGCTCTTTCACACCCCACCAGCAGACCTCAGCAATGGGGCTGAACTCAGATCCTCTAGCAACAGGCAGTGCAGAAAGCCCAAAGGATGACTGAATATGAAGTCTTTCTTTGGAAGAACAATGGAAAAATCATCCAGCCAGGATCTGAATGAGTAACTGGTCCTGACACCTGAACTACCAGCAATCCCAAGGGCTGCTTTAAAAAGAGTAACAAAATCACAAGATTTGTCAGCAGATTTTCATTATGAGGAAGCTGAGGTCAACCATATTTCTAAATTAATTTTCTAGTACATCTTGGTTAGACTTTAGGTAGTAGTCCTTCCTTCACCCTCCCTCCCCCCCCCCCCCCCCCCCCTTTTAAATAAGTACAATTTAATAGAGTTGCATAAAAATGAGTAATACATTAGTTTCATTTAGACCCAATATGAAATGAGTCATTTCTTTCCAGCACATGACCAGGCTGTTATGTCTCTCCTAAGCACACCACAGAAAGATAAAGATGTTACATTTTGCCCATAAACAGACACAGTAAATCATCTGATTCTTTGAAGTGACAATGAGTTCACTGCCTGAAAAGGTCTATTTGAAGTGCACCTTTCCCTGTCATACCCACATCCCCACAGCTGTGTCAGACTCTGGGAAAGGGGCACATACTTTGTTCCCAGACAAACTATGTCTAGCTCCTCTGGCTGACAAGGGGGGGGGGGGGGGGGGGAAAAGTCTCTCTGACAATGTGGCCCCAAAGGGAATAAACATGGTACCTTTATTTATAGATCCAAGGCTTGATAACCTGACCACTACATGCTCCATCCCCTTCAGGCTTTAAAAAACCAGTGTTTATTCTTGCCCTGTTTTGGGCTTTTCTGCTCCTCTCATCTTTCCAGCTCTCTGCCTCTCAGACACACTCCCTTTAGGAAGGTGGTGGGTTCTGACTGGGACTATGAAGTGCAACGTTTGTGGAGATAACACGATGGCATCAAAACTGCTTTTCTGTCTTCCCCAAGCTCAGCTTTGCCTTTTGGCTTTATCCCTTATGTTTGAACTAGAGAGAACTGCACAGACCAGGGATTCCTTATCTTGTAAATTAGGCTCAGTATAAGAAAACCTGGCCAACTAAGCCAAGACAGCTGTTCTCTCTTAAAACAGAGAAATTTATATTTAAAACTAAAAATGCAGCAGAAACAAACTCCCAGCACAGGGTAGAGCAAAAGAAGGTATTTGGCATCCACGAGGCAGGATGTGCTCTGCAGTGCTCCCAGAAACTCAGCAGCATTTGAGAGCCAGTCCCATCACAGGAGCATCACACCCGCTTGCTTGCATACCCCAAATCATTGTCTCACACACTGGCAGGAGGGATCAACCCTACCTTGGCTGTGTAGTGGCAACAACATTCCTGCAAAATCTGTCAGGTTACACTGAAATTAGGGTGGATTCACTGAATTATTATTTTTCTTTGCTAAATTCACCTCTGACCAGTCCTTTGGTCACTCTATGGTAAACATAAGCACTAATCAAAGGCAGGATTAATGGTAAAAACCAAAACAGTTATTAACCTATCTACTTAAACACAGCCTGACAGAAACAGGTCATTGCATCCAAAAATCCCACCTTAGGGAGGAGCTCCCACATCCCTCCCAAGTCCTTTACATCTTCTCTGGCCTCCTTCACATCTGAATTCACAGAGCATGTTTTAAACGTACTGGTGGGTGCTCCCCAGTGTCATTCTCATTGACAGCCCCAATCACTGTCAGTAAATGTACCCTGGCAAGTATCCCTGACAGAGTCTAACCCAACCTTGCCCTTCACTGCCCTCCAGAAACCAGCCCATAACTTACTGACTACAGAATACATCTTTTTCCTTCCCAAGGAAATCTCTTTACTGCACCAACTGACATAGAAAGAAGAGACAAAACACCTTTCCTGCTCCCAAACCTGTTCTCAAGGTCAGGAATGGGAGTAGGAGATTTTTCATTCCCACTGGAGTATTAGTTTGTTCCTTGGCTTTGTAGGACTGACTACAGCATTTGCTGTAGTTCCAAATCCATGTGCAACTTTCAGATCTCCTAAAGCAGTAACTGATGACCAATTAACGCATTTCCTATGTGGGGATGTTCACCCTGCTCACAAATATCCAACAGTGCTGACAGTATGAAGCAAAGTATTCCCTTCGTTTATGCACAGACCAGTTTTGGTGTCAGCAAGGACAATTCAGTGTCCCACTATGCACAGAGACTTAAAAGGTTTTTCCACCCTTAATCAAAAAGAAATTAGGAAAAAAAGAGAGAAAACCCAAAATTCTTACTGTGACTTTAAGTAAGAGGCAGACACAAGATGATCTCGTTTCACATGTTTTGATTTGGTAATAGTAAGAAATCATTGGTTTACACAAGACAACTGTATTCCTCTGGATTTATACAAATGTGGCCAAGACCACAGTGCTGGTAAAAATTCACCAAAGCTGCTCTCTTGCCTTCACATCTGCCATGCAGATCCCATGACATTTCTGCAAACTCAGCTCCCACCCACTTAGCACAATCCATGAAGCTACAAATGGATGACTTGAAGCTCCTTTTCAGATCCCAAATCCAGGAACTTCTCTTGTATTGCTCAAAGTTTGACACAGCAATAGTGAAATCACTTTTTTTTAAAATCTTTTTATATGAACTGTGTATCACCATCTCTTCACAGTTTGAGCCAGTTTTAATCCATTGCCTTCCACCACCTCAGTCCTGAGGGTGCACTGAGGTCATGTTTCCCATATTTTCTTTGAAATCATGAAACCTATAGGGAAAGGGGGGGGTGGTGGTGAGTAGAGTGTATTTTAAGACCTTCTGTAACTCAAGACCTGGAGCTATAGGAAAGGACTATGCATTGCAGCACTGATGATCAAATCATGAGTTGGCAACACTGGGCTTTCATTCAACTGAACCACAAATGCACTTGAAACAGTGACTTGCTTTTCTCCTTTTGTTTCAGATCTGCTCGGCATCTTTGCTGACACAAAATGACCAAGGTCATTTCTGCTCTGAATCAACATCAAAAAAGGGAAAGGAAGAAAAGTGAAAATATCACTCTCCAAATCTTCATCCCACAGCATATTCCAGAGGGCACAACTTGATCATAACTCTCTCACTCTCCCGTGACCTCTTGCAAAATAATCCCCCCTCACATGCAAGTCATAAAGCAAAGCAGTTCCTTTTACAGTGAAAGTGCACACTGGCTGTGATGGCAAGATAAAAGTCATCCAACAACACACACAATTCCAGCTTATCTTGAGAAAAGTGATAGCTCAGCCACAAATGGTGAGGGCTGTGCAGTGAAGGCAACTTGCCCAAGGTTACAGGGGATCCACATTATGGAGAATTTAGCCTCTCCACCTCTGGGCTGATTCAGCACACAAGTGAGGCAGGCAAAAGGTCTGCTGCCCTTAAATTGTGGATACTGAGTATCCACACAACCAAACTGCACATTAGCACTCATCCAAAGGAGCTACCTTCCCCTTCCCAAACCTCAGGAAGCACTTGAAGGACATGGCTGCACTGTACAACTGCCCCCATACCAGCAGCCAGATGATGTCTCACACCATCACCAACACAAGCCCTAAAGCAGGGTGACTCTTACTAGTTCAGGTTTGAGGCTGCTTCCTACTGAAGCGTGTGCAGGAGGGAAGCCAACCTGTTTGGGACTGTGCTTCCTCCTCTATTTTCAGTCACATGGACACAGCACATGGATGTATGAAGTACACCATCCAAGGCCATAGCCTCATTGGGAGGAGTGGAAAGCTCCAGTCCTAGGAAGTGCAGGTGCAACATCATTTCCAGCCATGATCCTCTTTATCCCAGGCTCTGCTCCTGGGGAAGCAGCCCCTTCACCACCCAGCTTTCCCTCAATACAATCCCACCTATTTCACTGCACAGCAGAGAGGCAAACACGAAGCTCCAGATCACCAAGGACATTTCAGGTTCCTTTATGTATCAGCAGCAAAACCTGAGCCAAGCCTGGAGACAGCTTTAGGCTGTGGTGTGTATCCAGGGGAGAAAGCATTTCTTGACACTCTACCAAGGACCTCTGCTTGCTCTCAGACTCGCACTGATCACAGCTAAGGAGTGAGAGAGGAAGAACGTGTTATATTTTTTTCCTTTAGACAACGCTCCAAAAATTCTTGTGTTTGACAATGAAAAACGCAAATGATGTGGGTGTTTAAACTGATCACCCTGGCAGTGACTTAAAAAGAAATGACACAGAGCCAGGAAACCCCAGATTTAGAGAGCTGCAGCCTTGTTTCCTTGTAGCATTGAAGGAGAAAAGCTGCCTGTACACACATGTTTTTCCAGCCCCCAAATTTGTTATCTGTCCTGGCCTTACATCAGAAAGTATTTCTCCAAGACACCTCCAGGTAAGCAGGAATAAAACCACAACCCCTTTTTGTGCAAGCCAGAAGTCATGAAGGCAGATAAAGCCATGGGCCTGTCTTTTTGTCTGCTCTTGGACACAAACATTTAGGTCACTGAGTAGGAGAAACAGTGGGCCAGTCTCTGCTCAGGAACCCCAGAATCCATTTCCAAACAGCAAATTAGACCTGAATAAAGAGTTGGCAAATGGGACAGGCCTGCTCTGCTGCCATAGCTCACCCTCCACATGGTCTTCATCCCTTCACTTCCATCATTAGCTGGTTTACTGCATAATCATGCCTTTTTACGAAAGCGCAATGCCTTCTCCTGATAACATCACCCTTGGGAAGCCAAAGCACTCCAAACGCAATGGCTGGCATTAAACAAGGAGAGTTATTGTTACGCTTCTTACCCCTACTTAAGCTTGATTTGGGCATAGATTAGAGGTGCAGAACAGACAGACAACTGAAAGCTGAGAAAATACTGAAGTTTCTTGTCCAAGGGAGAAGAGGGGGAGGGAAACAGGCTGGAGGTGGCTGTTCCATAGCCAGCCTCCGCTAATCGAAGCGAGCCATCCTCATCAATATCACTTTGCTTTGGCAGCTCTTCAGGAGGAAAAAAAAAAAGAAGGAAAAAAATATCCCACTCCCCCTCTGCAACATGTTTTAATTGCTATGTGTATCACACACCAAAGAGGAAATCCAGGGGGGTAGCAGCAACATGATGAGCTGCACCACCGTTATTGCTTTCAAGAGAAAATTCTTGCAGTTGGGGAGCAGGAAGGGGGAAGGCACATCCCCCTCTGACCCACAGGGCACATTCTTTGCCACTCCATCTGCCACCCCCAGCTGCTAAATCCTCCGTCACCAGCACAAGGTGATCTCGGAGCAAAGGCACTACTAACACATGAAAGGAAACAACTTTGGCTGGTTGCCTCCTTACAAGCCCCTCTCTCCCCACCCCCTCCCTGCACTTCCTCTCTGACATGTTTAAAGCATCTGAACGTCGAGGTACGAAGATATCACAGAGCAAGTTTCCCTTTCCTACCCTGCTCAGATGGCTCCTGTCAGCAGCTCCCTTCAGCCCTACACTCAGCCCTCTGTTTTCCATGAGGATTTCCTTCCCTCCTGCTCTGGAGCCACCGCTCTGGAGCTCACATTATTTGATTTCTTGGAGCCTACAGTCTGGAGCCAGAAAGGTTTGTCTGCTTCCCTGGGTTTAGCTAATAAATTGGGATCAGGGGGTCACACAGCAGGAGACTTGGAAGCCTGAGAGCCTCTGACACCATTTTTATTAGTTTTTACTATACATACCATTTCAGGAGCCGGGATGCCATCCCAGTGGGGCCCTACCCATTGCTTAGTAACTAAGATTTTGTAATCTAGGTTTTGACAAGGTCATTTTTTACCTTGGGAGAGTGTGGGGGAGGAAGAACCCCCACATACATTAATTACACAAACACTGTGGGGACAATGCAAATAGGAACCCATTTCCCTTTTGCATCAGGGCCAAGAATGAAAAATCTTTTTACTACAAGGCTATTACAAACCAAACAGGCCAGGATATTTTAAAAGACACACTGATACAGTCCTGTCCTCTGCCTGAGGAGTGGATGAGTGCATTTCAGCCTTTCTGCTGTCTATCCCTAAAAAAAACCCTATGCCATCAGCCAAAGTGAACAAACCTGGAGGTAGCCAAACAAACCTGGAGCTAGCCACAGAGCCCTGATGCTCAAGTTGTATTAAATGCCCCCATGCCTCTGCTGGCAGCATAGGGATGACCCTGATCAAGCTAAAATTAAGCAGCAAAACTTACACCAGCATCAGCATCCCCATGCTGGTGATCACCTGGTATTTAGCTAATCACCACACAGGGAATAAACGACCTTTTGGCAAGCTCTTGTCCCAAAGACAGAGGTGCGAAAAGCCCAAACGCAGTGGTCCTTCTGATCAACCAGAGACAGTTTTTTTTCCTAATACAAAGTTTCTTAGGCTAAAAAGCAGGATGTTTAGAAAGCATGAGAAACAGGGAAATATAGTCACTGACAGCATGTCAGTGCTGGGACAATTCCATGAGAGCAGGTACAGGCCAAAGCCAAGGCTCAGGAGCGCGGTGGTGACACTGCCGTTGGTGCAGGGAAATGGTGCCCGTGTGGAGAATGAGCTGCCAACCACCCTGACCTGCTGAAACAAGGCAAAAGAAGCATTTTGGCTCAAAGACACACAAGATGATTTAGGGAAGGAGCCAGTCTGCCTTCCCTTGTGCACTTAGTGCTGCTCTCTTCCACTGCAGCTTTGCTGAGTTCGATAACCCCAAGAATTTTTTTTTTTTTTTTTTTTCATCTGCTGTGATAAATTCACTGTGGAAAGAGGAAAACAGTCCTTTGGTCACTTCTACCTTTCCCTTACACCCTCTCCCCTGATCCAGAGCTGCGTGAGGTGCATGCCTCTGACGTGGTTAAAGTAGGACTGAGGTTGGTAAGGCTTTGAGGTCCCTCGGTATGAATCTTGCTGGCTGTCACCTCATCGGGCTCCAGCACAGGCTTTGAGGTTAAGTCCCAGTGTTTGTATTTTGGGCCTTTGTTGTGGTTCCTTGATATGCTCATGATGGCCTTGGCTCTGCCACCACACAGGCAAATGCAAAATTCACAAAGTGGTGACTCAGTTGTTTCATCCACTGGCAGCAGAAGCAGCAGCTGGCAGAGGCTCAAAACTGATCAGAGAACAGGGCAGCAAGTGTCTCCAAGATGGATTTCAGACAAACAAGGAAAAATGAAAAACCTGAAAAAGCATGGGGAGAAAAAGCCTGCCATTAAAGAGGCAGAAAAACAGCTGGAATGCCAACTATAGGCTGAAGAGATCAAAAGTAAATCAGCGCTGTGACAGACAAGGAGATGTGCTGTGCCTCAGAACAGGAACACTCAAAATACGGTTAAGTGTTGATACTCAAAATCTGGCCCATACAGATTGTTCCACTGGTTCAACTCAGCCTGTATGTCAAAAGAACTTGCTTTTTGCTGCCAGCACTGGAAGCTCAAAGCAGAGCCTACAGATCAAGCTGTTTTCTTCCTGCTTGAGGCAACAGCCCTAAAAATAAAATGACCCTGGAGGACTCAAAGCTGGCTTGCTCGTTTGGCTGATAGTGTATGAAGTAGGATAGCAAGGCTTGTGCTTGTTCTTCTGCAGTTACATGGGCTCTGTGGGTTTTCAAGTAACAAAATACATCCCCAGATGTGAAGGGGAACTTCACCATGACCTGGTTTTACATCATGGTAACACCTTCATGCCTGGAAGAGAAAAGAATGATCCTCATAATACCTCCTCTGCTGTCTGAACACACAGTACCACAGGCAGTGGCTCAGTGCACACACACAGAAATGTGAGTAACATCAGTGAGCAATCCCTGCACCAGGCCACACGTCTGAGCTAAAGCTGTGAACCTGCCAATAAAAGCAAGACATCATGAGCGATGATGCACATAAAAAGGATCTTTCTATATTAACTGTGTTTCAGGCTGAACACATAGGAAAGTATCACATTTGGGCTTGTATGATAAGGGACTCTACAATCAAATACCAAATTTTTAGAAGACAAAAAGAAGGTCTTGTGCTTAAACACAGCACTAGAGTCACATCTGTATCCTGTCCTTGGTATGACCCATGGTCATCCTGTGAGACCTCAGGCAAGTCTTGTCTTAGCTATGTAGCAGTTATGAAATCATTACAGCGTGTAGTGATTTTTCTTTTCTTTTAATTTTTTTTTTTAAACAGTGCACAACCATTTACATTCAGGGAGTTTTACAACTCATTTCTGTCTGTTTGATCTCCAGCCCCAACTTTTCTGGCAAAATAGCAATTAGAGCACAAGTGCTGAGCTGGCTCTTTGTTGCTGCCCGTGCCCTATCAGACTCCAAAACT
This sequence comes from Corvus hawaiiensis, assembly GCF_020740725.1. Taxonomy (NCBI): domain Eukaryota; kingdom Metazoa; phylum Chordata; class Aves; order Passeriformes; family Corvidae; genus Corvus; species Corvus hawaiiensis. The sequence goes on along the minus strand of NC_063229.1, from coordinate 6,274,284 downwards.
GATTGTGACTCAGTCACCTAAGCTGCATTCTGTTTATTCATGTGTAAACTGGGAATCATTATAATTGCTTTCTAAGCATTAATTGATTATTCTTCATAGCACTACTATAGAATTCCTAGAACAGAGACGAAGAAAACCAACACGAGGAACAGACAGCAGCAAAATTGCAAACTGCCAATAGTTTTTTGTTTACTTCTTTTCTCTTCTTCTGAGCATGGCGCTGTGGGAAATTTGTTCCAGTCATGTCCTGACTTCAATGTGCTGTGCTCTGAGACTTCAGTCTTTCCATCTCATCTTTTCTCTATTCAAAAACCCGGCTCTATCTCAGAAGTGAAATTTTGCATTCTTAGGGAGCTTCATGATTGCCATGAAGACAGTGAAGGTATGTCCCATTTATATAATTGCCTGTGTTTATCCTTCCCTGTCATTAGGCAGGGATAGTCAGATGGATATCAGAGAACTCAAGAATCTCTAGGAGCAGTTACCTTCCTCTACAGCTTCTCTATGCATTTCTGTATCTCCAGTCACTGCTCCCATGTCCATAACCACATTTTCTCCATCTGGCTGAAGCCCTTCTATAGCTCTGCACATCTCCCAGCTTGTTAAAAAGCAAGGGGCGGGAAAGAAATTGTGACCAACATACTGATCTGCATATGGAGAAATGAATTCCCTTTCTTCCTGGGGATGAACTGCCTTGAGTGGAGGATGGATAAAGCAACAACTAAATTTCCAGAGCAGGTAACGAACTGAGTCAGAGGAGCAGTAGGTGTGTTATTTGGGCAGATTAACTTCACATCCTTTATAATTTCCAGAAACAAAACAACTGAAATAAAACACAAATCCAACTCAAAACTCAGGTCTAGTTCTCCCTCAGGGAAAAAAAAGAAAAAGCCAAACAACAGTAAAAATACAAGCCTAAACCAGCCATATTTGGAATTCACCTACATGGAAAGAGGCAGCTGGGTAATGCAAACAGTCTCCTTTTCCCTAATGGAGTATATGCTCAGCTCATAAAAAATACTACTTTACAGAGTCATAGTTTTAGTTTTCTTTTTTATAGTGTTAGGCTAAAATTATTTTATTATTGTAGTTATTTAGTCACAGGTCAGTTAGTCACACAACAGCAACTACTGTCACAGAAGATTAACTGGAAATATGGTCTGCACATTTTACTCCTAAAAAATTAGTTTCCTCTCAGGTAATAATATAGAAATGTATTGAAAGCAAAAAGGAACATTCAAACAAGCTAGTAAAGATTCAGGCAGACATTCTCAGATATCTATGAGACACTCAGAGAATTGTCCCACCTGAAGCCCAGAAGTTTCTCATGGAGGAGGAGAAAGTTATTTAGGAAAAATACACAAGTGAAAAATCAGGCTTTTCTGCTAGCAGACAGCTAGCTGAACACTCACTTTTCTCCTTGGAGAAGGTTTTAATGGAAAAACTGACTGATTTGGCAGAGACCGTTCCAAGACAGTGATACTGAGTCACAAGGCAAAGCTGTAGCTACCATGCAGCCTGATCCAATGGCCCTGAAGTCAAGAGGAAGGCTCTGGACCAGGCCCATACAAATTAAATAACATTTGCAGCATGGCTCTTATTAGCTCAGACCCACTGGAAGCGTTGGCAATGAAAAGCTGCTGCTGCTGCTGCTTTCAGAACAACTCTTCTCTCACTATTAGCAATATCATTTCTGTCCGAGGATGTTCTGCAAATTGTGACAGGCATCAAACTGAGGAGTGTTCTTTGGACTTTGTTGTTCAAAGAGAAGAGGGAAAAACAGTTTCACAGCTGTAGGTTGAGCATGAAAAATGTGGCAGGTGACAGAAAGAGGGTCACCACGCTGTGGGAGTGTCTCTGTTTGACAGTGTATGGCTTGGTTTTCTGTTATATCGTGTGAATTTAGTGCTTGCAAAACAGGGAAAAAATGCTAGTTATTTAAATCCTGGGATGAGGAGCAGCAGCAGCCACCACTTAATAGGAAAAAAACCATTTTCCTTCAGATGAAGAAGGGAACAAAATCTATATAAAAGATAAGCAGTAACAGAAATCAGACCTGGGAGCATAAAAAAGGGATACTAAAAAAAAAGAAGCTCCAGAAGGGACACTGAACAAGCCTAATTGAGCTCCTGACACAAAGCACATCCCTTGAAGTCAGACATCCTTTTCAATCAGGGATAAGGACCAAAAAATGACAAAGAACAATAGTCTGTCAGTTCTGGAGAACAGAAAAGAGACAGAGACAGGATTCTACGTTACAGGACAAAAACAGAGCCCTTGACCTCCATCCCTCAGCTCTCGGTTTGGATGCAGGAGGGGACTAGCAGAGGTGGAAACAGCTCCTGGTGCTGCAATGCTCAGGTCTCACTCAGAAGGAGCTCAGGGAGCTGAGGAGAGCACCCAACCACTGTCTACAAACTGCTGCATCAGTAAACCCTGCCCTTGGTGGATTTCCATTGGAGACTATGGTCAGGAAGGCACTGAATGCAAAGAGGGGGTGAGAAGAAGAAATTATTAAATTAACTATACAACAATGCCAAAAGCCTGGGTAATAAACAAGAGGAAATAGAATTAGTTGTTTATGAGCACTAATTTGACCTAGCTGCTATTACTGAACCTTGTAGAAATATTTGCATGACTGAATGTTTAAATCAATGTTTATAATCTACTTAGATAAGGCCTAGATCTTAGAAGAAAATGAGGAGTGGAAAAGATACATTTACCTATAACCAAGTCACTGACAATTAAAGAAAAAAATAAAAGGTGTCCTGAATGTTTCCTGCTTGGTGACCTGGATAAAGCAGCAAGATGGCTTATTAGCTGTCATTCCCTCCCATCCTGCTGGAAACCAGGGTGACTAATACAAAAACTGGTTATTTGTGAGGTGCAGAATGAAAAGAAAATCTAACCTCAAGGTCTCCCTCATGAGAGGTCGTTTCTAAACCCTTTTAGAACGCTAAATATCCCTGCTGTAAATGTGTCAAGGTGGCAGAGAAGTCACCAGGCTGGGGAAAAGCTCTACAAACACAGTCTTGGCAACAATGCAACAACCATAAGTACAATTAATTATGAGTCAATCACTCTTGTTACAGGCAGCAATACCAAACTATCTAAACTAGTAATGATATAAACTTGGTGCCCTGAAAAGCTCTCAGCTGTCTGACACTGTTATGGGCAACTCAGTGAAAACATCTCACTGACCAAACGTGACTGGGACTTGTTTATGAACAACCTGCCAAAAGCTGCAGATGCCACAACCCAATAGCCAAGAGGAGAGATGGCACTGGTCAAATAACTGATCTACACTGACAAATTGCAGAAATCTAATAAGCCTTCCAAAGGCACTATAATTCTCTGAGGCCAATTAATAACTTTTGGCTGGTCCCAATGGTGTCCCAAATCTCTGTTGATATAAAACAACCAAGTTTTTCATTTGGTTTAGGCCATACCCATTATTTGCTGCTGTATCTTGCTCATCTCCGAAGTACACTCTGGATGTAAGGGTCTAACAAGCCAAGGGGATGATACCATAGGTGTTAAAAGATCCTCCAGGAAACAAAACTCAAGTCCTTGTGTAATGCTACAGACAGTGCTCTCTGCTGAAAATCCTGGAGAGCAGGAACTGGGAAGCATCATCCACTGACCTTCTACCACGCATGGAATGCCGTGACCTTGGCCTCATTTTTAACCTCTTCCGTGCCATGCCTTGATGCCAGCCCTGCAGGGTTATGCCAGTTGAAGCTTCAGTGATTATTTTAAAGTGACAGATGGAGTGTCAAAGCAAACAGCATCTGTCCAAAGGGCCCCAGTAGGTGATGCTTCACAGAGTACCTCCTGAACATCTGCAGTAATTAAATGCTTAAGCTGAACAAGATTTAATTTTGCGGGCTGTGTTGAATCAGATATAGTTCACTGCACAGGGGCTCTTGATCTGCTCTGCGCACCTAGAAAATAGTTTTGCTTCTCCCTAAGCCCTCTTCACCTTGAACTTCAGAATTATAGCAGCTTGTTTGTTCAAAATAACAGACATTTAGTGAGTAAATACACAATTTGGCATCCAACAAAGTTGTTTCCCATGTCTAAAAGGAGACTACGATCAGAAATAATATGAAAAAAATGAGAAGCAGGAGAAGCCAGAAACTTATCTGAGTGGGAGACATTGGAGTTTGATATCCCAGTGCAGGGATGAAGTTCATTCCCTTCCCTCCCATCAAGGGGAGGCAAAGCTTTGCAAGTCAGTATCAAAGATACAACAGAGACCATTTCATTTGCTCCCATTTACACACACCTGAGGTATCCACCATTCACTCCTTCCTACCTCTGGCATTCCCAGCAGCTTGAATTGACATGTCTTGCAGTCCGACTGTCTCATTTTAAAAGTACAAGGAACATCTCATTTAGGAGAAGGAGTGATGAAGCTGTTGATTTAAAGGAGAACCTGTACCCAGTAAAAGCCAAAAAAAGCAGTTACAGAGTCAAGTCAAGCACCCAGGAAGCAGACAGGTCTGTGGAGAGGAGACACCACTTAAAAAAGATGATGGCTGTCAGACTGATATATCAAGCCTAGCTGTAATATCTTGGGCCTCACTGTAGCCACAGTTCCCTGGCTACAGAAAAAACACATTGATATGTCCTTTCCAAGACAGAAAGGGGCAAGGAAACGAAACCCCTTTGTACTGCATGGCAGGGAAACGTTATTACAGAGGGACAATTTTCTCAGAGTCCCAAATATCTGGCAACCCTGATTGTTCTAAACAGGGAACAACTCATAAGATAAATGTTCAGCCTTCAGCACTTATTCCTCAGAGTGCAAGGTTCTCATATGTAGGTTACCACATAATACTGAATTAGGGTAAGGTATTACCTTGCATTCCTGATAGGGGTTTTATGTAGGTGTTCACATTCATTGCTGAACTCTCCATAGTTTATATTATTTTCTTCTATCTATCTAACCTAGTGTGGCTTTTTCTCAGGCACCTGTCACTTTGGGATCCTCTTTCTAGGAGCAGTAGTACATTCCCTGCACACTGGGCAGCTGCACCAGTTACCTGCCAGCACTGGTTTGCTCTATCTCATTCTGCTGGGGAACCTTAAAAAGATGCTCTGTTGATTTAATCCTTTGGCAAAAGCTAAGGCTGTTGGCCTGGGAATCTCACATTTTACGAAATTCAGTCTTGCTCCCTCTTCTTACTCAAATGCATTTCCTTCCCCAGCTATGGAGCAAAAGTCTGCAGGTCACACCAGAAGAGGAAAATTCATTATTTTTTATTTGTCAAATTTGAGGGTGAGTAGGAAATTAACTGAAATGACAGAAATGCTGATCTCATTCGGAATCATGAATTATATTTAATTCTCTGTTGGTGTTTGTTCTTTGCTCACTAAGCCTAAACTGTTCACACATTTGGTGGTGCAACTTCAGAACCATAAATCATGGAATCATAGAACGGCTTGGATTGGAAGGAACCTTAAATATCATCCAGTTTCAGCCCCCCTGCCGTGGGCAGGGACACCTTCCACTAGACCAAGTTGCTCAGAGCTCCATCCAGCCTGGCCTTGAGCACTTCATCATTGTCATCAAGGGTTGCAACTGGAGAATGGGCAGAACATGAACTAATGTTTGGAGTCCAGGCTGGTATGTGCTAACCAGTCACATTGGGATATAATCATCCAGTAATGCCCTTGTGATGCAAAAGTGGGATGATGCTTCAAAACACCCAGCAAGTGTTCTCCCCTAGATCTGACTCATTGGGACCCACAATGTCATGGCCAGCTCAAGTTTGTCTTAACTGTGAAATTAAAAGCTTTTTATTTTGGACATAGTTTGCATAATTCTGTACTTCAAAAGATTATCAAGAGAGACTTCTCCATGTGACAAACCCCAGATCCACTTTATGGAAGGCCTAAACCCTCTCATCAAATCCTGCACCAAATACCACTTTGGACACTCAGAAAAACTCCGGAAGAAAGGAAAGAGATAAAAGAAAAAGGCTGTGAGAAGGAAGGGAAACTCACAACAGGCCTAATATGTGACTGGGGGATGGGGAAAGAGAAGACAAAATAAAGGCCATGTCAAATGACTCTGCTTTCCCCTCTATTTCATTTAGAGAAAAGATTAGGTTACTACAGTTCAACAGGACTCAGTTTGCTTATTGCTTTGGGCATTAAGAACTTAATGCAAAAGTAATGAAGTTAAACCTGTGGCATAGATAATGGTCATTAGCAGCCTTCTTTCCCTGTTGTAAACCTGACCCTTGTTAACTCCCATTTTATCTTTCTATGCAGATGATTCTGAATGGGGCAGGAAGTATTTTCTATTCTGGCCAGTTTGGGAAAAGCATCAGCTAGTGGGTATGCACTGATATTTCCAAAACTGGAGCCCCTTTCCCACACGTTACAGCCCAGGTTGTATTACAAACTAAAGGGAAACAGTGGGAAAAAAAGATCAGACTAGGAGCCCTGGACAGAAAAAGCTCAACTTGTAGTAAGGCTGAGACTTCCAGAAGTCAGTTGGGATCAAAATCTCCTAAGAGAAGGATGTTAGAGAAAAGACAAAGACTTAAAAGTTTTAGCAAGAAACAAAGCCAGTTTACTGCTTAACCCCTTTAATTTCTGTCCTCCACCTCCCAGATAATGGAGCTCATTCCCTGCTCATTAATTAAGCTCTTTTAGAGTTTATTGACTGAGGGCAAGATCGCCACTTCAAACAGATCCTTGAGAGCTGCTGAGTGTTTCTGTGCCACTGTTCTGACAAAGGGAGTCCTGTTACCCAGCTCTGTCAAGGAACATCTTCCCTTGATGAGACTCAAATATTCTTTTAGCTGGGACCCAAAAGGAGCATCATTTTAGCCAAAACAAACCCATTGTTAATGACTGCATGGGGAAAACTCTGTCTCATACCCCAGGTCTGAAAAGATGCTCTAGTTCGTCTGCTTTTAGAAGCAAAATGATGATTACTTTTTTATATGTTTGCCTAATAATGGTCAGGCTTTTTTTCCCTGGGAATTATGGGGTGCATGAAGAAACTGAATTTACAAATTGAAGTGACTATGCCATTGTCTAACTACAAATAAAGAAGGGCTGTATAGCAACGCTGACCTTAATGACAAATTAATCAATATTGAGGTTTCATTGCCAAGTGAATCCGAATGTACCCAAAAGGCACCAATCGAGCCCTGAAGCAAATTGCAAAATTGCATTACCTTCAAAGGATCATCTGGCCCTCAAAGTGAAAATGCTTCATAATAATATCAGTCATCACAAGAGTTACACCTATATTTGAGTAACAGGGAGTGGATTAGTCACCACTTGGTGAGCAAACAAAAAATGAATTTCTGAGTTATAGTCCCAGAGAATTATCTGTTTTCCTGTAAATTCACTAGGAGAGAGGAAAACCACAGACAGAATTACCCCAAGCTGAGATTTTAGTATTTCATGCTGAAATGGGGTCTGTACAGGACATTGCTGAATAGACAGATAAAATAGTCAAATTTTAAGGTGTAGAAGCCAATATGACTGCTTGAATCATCTCCCAATCTCCTGTTCAGCTTCTCATCCACTGTATTTACACAGACATATGTGATTTTGTTGCCAGCTGGTGATTTGGCAATAAAATGAAATCTGAGCCTAATGTGCCTAGAAGATTTGTTTGTAAAAAAATAAACCCAAGATAAAAAAAACCAAACTAAGTAGTACTTGTTTATAGAAACATTACGGTACCTTTGATCCTTTCTTCTGTTCTGCTTCAATATGCTTGAGTAAAAAGAAAATACGCTGTAAATTTCAGAGAACAGCATGGGGGCTCCTATGTTTGTGTTGCAAAGACAGACTGAAGCCTTTAATCAAGACAAACTCCTGTGGGGCAAATTTCCCAACGCGGCATTAGTGTGGTGGTGTTGCTAGGTGGATCCCCATCCAACCACTCTGCAGCCCTTGGAGCTGGGCTGACCCACTTCTGTGGCAGGGCAGCCCTGCAGAATCACTTGGGGAGGAGAGGAGGCAGGGAGGCAAGAAGGTGACACACAAGGAATAAAGACACAAGCTAATAAACACATAAATACCTGGAATAATAATGCAGGATGCTTGAGGCTGAAGGCATTGCACGAGAAGTAGCAAAGCAGAGGTACAAATATTTTATAGAATCCATCAGAAGAATGTTTCCCACACCCACGACCCTTAATAAAAACTCTTAAGTCCGTTGTCCTTTTCCATATGTCCATATGTCAGACAATCATGTACACATTGCTCTTAAAATGTGATCTTTATTGTATCTCACATCAAAGCCTATCTGCACATGGACAGATTCTCATGCAATAAGCACAGGGGGAGGAACATGTCTTATAGAAGTCTGAGGTTAGAACACCTAAAAATACTGAATACTTTTGTATATGAAATTTTTGTAATAATTGCACTTAAAAATTAGATGTGCAAATGTACCCTCAAGGTCTAGCAGGACACCACCTTCCTAATCTAGGTTTTTTCATTGGTTTACTGTTTTCAAAACAAAACCAAGGGCCTTTTAAATGACTGTCTCAAGTGCATAAGGTTTGTATTACTACGCTGTGCTACAAACTGAAGTACACTGAGAATTACCGTACAGCATTCAAATAAAAAAAATATTAAAAATACAAGAGCATTTCCTTTAAAAATCCTGTTTTCAAGCAGTGTAATATATTCCTTTCTGACCAAAATCTTGTCCCTTTTCTCAGAACAGCTGTGAATATGCCCAGTGGACTCTGAATTCTCTGTGATCAGATAAATAGCTACAGTTAGAATCTCCTAGCAAAAACAAATCAGAAAGAACTTTAAAATGGCCAAGGGAAAGCATCATTTGCCTCTGCAAGGATCCTGTGCATCACTGACAAAAGCAAATTAATTTTTAAATAGAAGCTAAAAATCATTACCCAAGCCTTGAATTATGGAAAGCGAGCAGCTGTGCTGTAACCCAGCACCCCTGTACCCAGGAGCCCTGGAGGGACACGTGGGGGAATGCACACTCTTGAAGCTACTGCAGTAGGAAAGGGATTAATTTAGCTGCCTCCTCACTTCAACATGTTGGAGATAGTGTCAGGAAATCCCACAGAGGCACCTGATGTATCTGTATGGGTGATTTTGAAGTCATCTCCACTGTTCCACATTTCTGCTAAGGCAAGCCTGTGAGTGCACATGGTGCTCCATGGAGACGTGGACTGATTTATGTCCTCTCAGTTAAGGGGCCACAGTGCCGGAGAGGCTGATTGCCATCAGTTTAGAGGGAACAGGAACCTCAGCCTTCTCCAGCTTTGTAAGGACAAGTGAAGGCCATATGCAGCTCCCTAGAGCCATCCAAAGAGAGCAGGAGCTGAAAGGTAACTTCCCCATCCATGTGGAGCTGGGAACTTCCCTCAGCCAAATGTCCAGGCTCCCTGTGCTGCAGGGATTTGTGCAGCCTTCTCTATCTCTGAAACACGAGCAAGTTATTGTTGGCATACAAAGCAGCTGGCAAGGTGTCATCCCATGATTCAGCAAATCAAGAAGAAGGATAGAATAATGAATCATTGTGCAAAAAGGTTGTGCAACAGGGACTGAAACAGGCCATATAAAAGCACTGTTGCATTGGAATGGAAATGGCTTTTTCATGGAAGATACTCATCTGCCAAAAAAAACTTATAACTAATGGTTTATGAGCAAAAGATCCAGAGGCAGATAGAGGCACCAGGGCCTACTGTGACACAGACTCATGAGGAGATACTTTGATTTGCCAGGATAATTTGCTTACAGTTGTAACATCTGGTACAGAAGGTTTTGAAAGAGGTTCATGAATTGGAGAGAGGAGAAAAGAGTCCTGCCTCTGATTTAAACTGCACTGTGAATTGGAGATAATCCACTGGAGTCAGTGGAGATAACCTGGCACAAAACCATCCTCAATGCAAGCAGAACCAGAGCCAGAGAGCATCAATGTGCAGAGTTTTATTGTCTTTCTTTATCCAGCCCATGGGAAAGTTGGTGATACATCAGGTTGCCTCTGCTGTTTCCATGAACAAATGTCTTTTCACCCCTATGGCACTGTTCAGCAGCCCCCATTCCCATTAATTGCCCCCTGAGTGTTCTGATAGGGTCAGACACTGGCATAGTTGAGGATGCCAACACTGCACCCCATGCCTTTTGTCTGGTACTGCCTCTCCATCTCCCTTTGGGAATGGTTCCCCAGCTTGCTAACTGGTTATGTTGAGCTGGTCTCCAGCAGAACAATAACCTCACACCTTTCTTCCCAGCCTTTCCTCCCTGTTGGCAAAAATCAAGTGTCATTCCTAGGTGAAAGGCTCCAAAAGACTCTTCTCTTTTACGATTTAAAAAAACCACCCAGCCTTTAAAAACCCAACTCAGTGGGGTCTTTTTTGTTGAAAGAGGTGACATCCTCAGAAAAGAAAGCTCTTATCTCAGGATTTTTTTTAGCTTACCTTAGATTCATGGACTACTACTAAGAAATCTGGCAAACATGTCCAAGAAAAGCAAATTCACATATCCCATGTGGTTGTTCATTTGAGTGGCACTTCTAAAGGGAGGCAGCACTGCCTGTGAGTAAAAATTTGGAAAAATTGAAAGGGCTTTCCCTGTAGCTAGTGATTGTGAACTGATGCCGTACAGCCACCAGCAGAATGCTCTGTCCTGTCTTGATGACCAGCCCTTCCCACACTGGCAGCTGTGCCAGATCCAGACTGGGACCAGCAAATCTTTTTGCTGAACAGCTGCTGGGCTGTCTCACGCTGACCCTGGCCACATTACCCATGATCAGCCAAAGAGAAAAAGCCACATTAACATTCAAATCATTAACAGCATCCCTCTGTATCCTTCAGGCTCCCAGTCCCCATCCTCTCCTTCTTCCAATTTAGATAATTGGTTTCAGTGCCCTGTTTAACTGCTGTTTTCCCTACCTGGGCTCCCTCTTTGCTGTTGTTTCCTTCCTGCTTCTTTGTCCAAAGACCTGTTTTGTCACCACTTTTCATACTCTTATTTTCCTTTTATATCTCCTGACTGCCTCAGATGTTATTAATTCTGTTAATAAAGATGGGAGACACAGGCAGCGAGGGAGATAATAATAGAAATAATATAAATAGATCAAACTTTCACCCTACACACTTCAAATTATGGGAACCTAAAAGCATGGCAGTAGTTAAGGGCCTCAGCCACTTGTATTGGCAAACCCGTCTTTCATAAGCATGCAATTTAGATTTAATAATATGCTTAATGAATGGTAATTAAAAACAAATTGCAATTAAAACACTATTTAATGAGGTTTAACAGTGATGTGATAGATATGTATCTATCACCAAGTTCAACTTCAATAAATATTTTCTTAATAACAAACTGGCATTTAATTAGTATGGGAAAAATGTTGCTGTTAAATCTAAATTAAATTAAAATATACTTAGGGCACTTACCCACTTAATAGTATGTGTTAATGAAAAATATTTAAAAGGCTTTTTCTTTCTTTTTTCTTTTTAAGGGTAATGGTTACAAGAATTAAATCAAAGGAATTTAACTGATTGCAGCATGTGAAGGCATGATCCAGCCCTACACACAAACACTTTGTTGATTTAAGAGTTTCCTAATGCACAGTAACTATACTAGGACACAGGGAAACGAACAAACACCCTGGCTACAATTTGAGTCTCAGACTACGATTTAAGAAATGTGACATTTTACAAAGTCACACTCAAAATTCCCACTGCACCTTCCCACTAACCTTGCCATGCCATTTTATGATCTCATTATCATAAATATCTGAGCACCTGCCAAAAATTTTTAAATAGAAATAAAGTGTGTTTTCTTTCTTGCTGCAGATAAAAAGTTTAAATATTTCATAGATCGTTATTTGTTTAGTGGGAGAGGGCAGGAGAAGAAGTTTAGTACTTTGAGCTTAGCATATGTCAACTATTTTGTTTAAAACTGAGGTTTGTGAAATCTTTATTTCTCATAAAAAGTATTTAAGTAGCTTAAACCCTGATCCTATCTGTCTCCTGTGCTCCCAAGACTCCTTATAGTGGCTGATACTTTAATTGCTCCCGCACTCATTATGACTTGGACTAAATTCAAATAGAACGTTTTATAGGGAAAAAGAGCTTTTAGGAGAACACAACATTTTTTTGAAGAAACATGGGTCCTTAATACATTCAGTATTTTTGATCAACTGATTGGAACCAGGAACAACTGTGGAAACACAAAATAAAATCTGAAGTAGTATTTTATGATTCTTTTTTTAAGCTATTCTTTACTGAGCATTTCAGGACAGAAACTGGGGAAAACCCCAAACCAAAATGTTTTCCCCACAGATACAACCAGGACTCCTTCTGTGTCTTCACAGAACTACCACAAGGGGTCTGGCTCACGAGAAGGACACAACAGTAGAGCAGAGTTAAAATATCAATACAAACGGTTCCCTAAGGCAAAAAAAATGACTTTCAATCTTCCACTTTGCAGATATTTTATACATAATGACGCTGCTTTGTAGCAACAGATGGTGCATATTACAGGTGTGTTTCCTATTACCACTGACACCGGTCAATGCACCTATTTGCAGACAGAAGCAGGCACAATATTAAAAATAATTTAAGTAAAAGAAGGAAAATGCATTGGGACAATATTTGCCGTGAGTTCACGATAACTTCCTGTTCTTCTTTTCAAGTGGAAAAAGCTTACAGGAACTAGATATTAGAGATACAATTTTAGCCCTTAGCTCTGTTCCTCTTGAAGACGACATCAAGAACAGGAGATGATAATCATAAACCTGGTCTCTCTGGACAGCTTCCCACTTAATCCCACCAGCAGCTGCTTGGCTCAAGCCTCTTCTTTTTCCTTACATATCACAAACAGACTAGAATGAGGAGCACCAGTATTAAATTTCAATTATTTTCTGTTGGACTGAGAGCATCAATCTTGGTTTCAAGTGATTGGTCCAATGCTGCACAGTATTATTTTAAAAAGTGAAAGAACCAGCCAAAGAAAATAAGGAACAGATAAGCAATGTGAGAACGAGTTACTAAATATAGAATATCATAGTATGCCACACATAAACAGAGAGAAATAATGTACATACCCAGCCAACCCATGATTGGTCCTGAAAGCTTGGAAATATTAGTGCAGAATGTGAAGGATGTTTTCCTGGCATGTTCCAGCTTCAGATATGATGCAGATACCACTTAGCATTAAACAGTGCTCCTATGATTCCAGTTTTCAAGCATCTGACAATTCCCTGCTAAATGTGACATCCTGGATGAAACAAATGACTTGATTAAGGACTTATTAACATTGAAACAGAACTGACTTCATGAATGATGACAGGTCCTACAGTTCGTGTCACACTGCATCAGAGCTGAAGGCAAAGATACTGTCCTTCCTTCACAAAAATGCAACTATTTAGTTAGGGAAATACCTATTTCACAGCAGTAGGCACAGAGGGAGCCTGGTTCCAGCAGGCAGGACAAATTCACACCCAGATTCCAGTCCAGTGTCTCCTAGCACACAGTGGTGGCTGTTGCACACCTTACCGCAGTCCTACTTGGATGGAACAAAAACCATTTAAATTGAATAAAAATCTGGGCACCCTACAAAATTAATAGTTCACAGAATCACAGAATTGTTAGGGTTGAAAGGGTCCTCTGGAGATCAGCCAGCCCAACCCCTGTGCCAAGGCAGGCTCACCTGGAGCAGGTTACTCAGGAATGTGTGTCCAGGTGGGTTAAACTGTTGTGCTTGGAAGAAGAAAATCTTCCTCCACTTTCTCCTTTCTCAGAAGGCAGAAATCCCCAACAGGGACACTGGAGAAATGATTTATGATATGGACTATTCTATAATAGTGGGAATTCCTCAGTACCACACCAAGTTTTGATGGCCAAGTGTCCTGCTACAATAGAACCCACAGCTCAGTGTCACCTGTCCCCAGACATTCCACGACAGGTCCCAGTCAGACAAACTGAGGGATTGGCCTCTGAAAAGTCTGAGGGAAATCCATGAGGTTTTGGCTATGTTGCAGCAACTATGACAGCTCAGATGACACTGGAAGTCAATCAGATTTGTCTTCCTAATCACTTGATGGCTTTCAAACATTCCACTTGAGACACAAGGAAAGGAAAAGGAGATGGGAAGCCCAGACTCAGAAGCTCTGAGCACTAATTTGTTTAGGGTTGGCAGGGCTGTGACAAATGTGCCGATCACTGCCAGCCAGGAGAGCTGCTGCTCGTCCCAAGGGGAGAGCCAGCTACCATTGCTGATGCCACCAGATATCTAGTCAGGAACTACCTCTCCTCACTCAAGTATTTCCCACCAAAAATGGCAGCAAGATGCTGATAAAGATGGTGCTTTAACACCCTCAGCTTGTGGCCAGCAGTCTGGCATCTCTGGTGATGCTCAGCTTAGGCTGAGACAAACAGGAGGCCCATGCCAAGATGCTTTGCAGTCAGTGGCCTGGTGCCAGAGTGTCATTTTTCACAGAAGGGACACAATACCAGGCAATCTGGCTGAGAATGAATAAAAATGTCATCTGTGCTCACTCCATTTCAAGGGCTCATGCAGTATTGTTCTCCTCATGTGCAATAAAATTCCAATTGATCCAGGAGACAGATCAAAAGATGCTTCTCGAGGACCTATTGGTCAGTCTTCCAACCTTGACAAGGAACTCACATCACACCATTACATTTTATAGCAGTGATTAAAAAGGGTTCATTTTTTTTCATGAGCTGGGGCTGGTTTATTTTTTGCCTACTGGAAATTTGTCTCTTCTTTCACCCAGCAAAAAAGCACAAGACTGAGACAATGAGACTGCATGGAAAAGAAATACGCTTAGCAGAAATAGCAAACCACCAGATTTGCACATTGCTGGAGATACAAAAGGAAAGATGATTGAGAAAAGGCTGCAAAGCCAAAAAAGCACTGACAAGATTTATCTGCCATCTGCGAGAAGGAAAGGAGCAAACAGAAATAAACACACACGTGAGAAGGCAAAAGGAATGAACAGGGGTTTATTATTGTGGGGGACGTTTCAGTGACTGAACTTGAAAGACTTTGCTGAAACAGAAACATGGTTTTCGAAAGAGTTTGTGTAACTTCTGTCCTCAGTGGCTGTGTATGGAGAGTGAAACAGCCTCAACTCGGGCCCTATCCCAGGAAAAGCAAGCAAGAGCTACCCAAGGAACACAAAGATCATGGCTAGTTTTGATGTGCTTCCCTAGAGAGAGGTCTCCATATTTTTTTGGACCTTTGCACATCATCTGCACACGCTGGAAGGATAAAGTTGGGATAGTCAATTGTGAAAGATAAAGAAGATCCTTTATTTTTTATCTGGTTAGACTGAATTCACCAGTTCTTGAGAGTTGTTCAGCCTCCTCGTCTCCTAAGGACAGCCATGGATATCGGAGGTATTGAGTAACACACAGAAAATCCCTGACAAATGGGCTGTGCCAGCTGCTGCTAATGGGAAACAGTAGCAGGGAGCTGGGAAAAGGGTAAAGCTCCCTTTGCCATCTCAGTGCATTCCTGCCAACAGCTCCTGATACGATCTGATTCTAAACACACCCCTCAAGACTAGATTTTCATGCTTGGAGAGAGATGAGGAACAGCTGACAAGTCTCTGTGAGCCATCATAATGAAGAAACTGTAAAGTAACAGATACAGCAAAACAGAACCTGGCAGCAGAGGAGAGCATGCACTCCTCACCCATTCCTGAGCAGGAAACAGAAGTGACGGATATTTAAAATATGGAACTTTTCTTGTTTTCCCATGAGAGGGTTCTCCATCCTCACTAGTGGTTGAACATGAGTAATAAAAATTTGTGTCTCAAAAAATAATAATTAAAAAAAAACCCACAAAAACCAGAGAATCCCAAAGAAGAGCTTTGTGTTTTCAAATCTGAACAATGACCCAAAGTATCTACGCTCCAGAAGCCAACCCTGAACATGACTTGATAACCCCTGACTTCAAAAAAATCATCAGTAGAGATTGTCCCACCTGCCACAGCCATTAGGATTCTCATCCTAGTCCATGTGGATGGAGCTGCAGGGAAGATAACCCAGCCATAACTGTATTCAGTACCAGCTTGCTCTGTGACCTGAAGATTTACCTGGCTGCAGCTTGGGAGAGGGGCAGCACAACAGCAGAGCTGGATTCAGCATCCAAGGTGCACTGCACAAACTGTACATGTGATACATCACTTAAACAGGAGCTGCAGGAAAAAGTTACCATAAAGTTTCCATTCCAAAATACTAAAATCTTACATTTACTTATTAAATTTCAGTTGGGGCCCCGGGCAATTGAACAGAACACCAGTCTAGCTACTGCGTTTTGCTTTACTTACTGCTACTGACATGCAGCCATAACTCACAGCGAGAAAGCCCAAAGCCTAGGAGACTCTAATTTTGGCTAACCATCCCTTCCACCTCTGGCTGCTGGGGTAAAGCTGAAGGCATGTTTCAGGTTTGATTTTTACTTAGCATTGTTTTCCCTTTCTTTTCTTTTCAGAGCATTATGGGAGTGTGGAACAAAAGAAGAATGGCATATCCTCTGTTTAAGAGCCCCTGATTCAAAGCCCAGTTGGGACAATGACAGGATTCTCATGTATTTTGTAGGTGTTTAAGAATAACCCAAGGAGCCCAGTTGGAAAGCCACTACTCTCAGGGGCCTGCTGGGGATCTCTGCTCCCTCCTGCCCACTGCTGCTCTCAAATGGCTGCAAATACAGATGGGTGGAAGGACCAAGCCCAGAGAAATCCCCCAGCAGCCTAAAGCTCAGACTGGCAGCACCTCTGAGTTGTGCAACACCAGGAGCTGGGTGCTGCTTTAGGGGGTCGGAGGTGATAAAACCTGTTGCAGTCATGGTTCCTACTCTTTCACAATCATTTTAATGGTAAAGACTTTGAAGCCCTGACCCTTTCTCATGTGGTGTATCTATAATGCTCAGCACAGCAAGGAAGGATGAATTTTCTGTGAAGTTCTGTAGAAATCTGATTCCATAAGCTAGACTTCAGGGGCTCAAGGAATTACACTAAGTGCTCAAAACCTGTCGAGTCTCAGAACATCTTGAAAGTGGCTTGAAAATCCTGAAAAATTATTAAGAAATACAGATTTTTTTTATGTGCTTTTCAATTTTGGAGCCCAGAACATAATAACCACATCATGTTTTAAGCTCTTCCACCACACCATGAAGACTAGAAATGTGTGGATTTGCACCTCTCTAGAGAAGCAATGTGCTGGGGTATATTTTTAGTATAATAAAAGTGAGAGTTCAAAGAAATAGCACAATTAAAACTGCTCAGGCTTTAGGAAAACCCCCTGCATTTCTGAAAAGGTTCACAGTAAGATTCACAGTAATGCCACCAGGCTTGGCACCTCCATACTCCTCTTCCAAGGCCAAGTGTCCACTCACAGCTGTGAATCTCCTTCCCTCGGGTAGCACAAGAGAAAAGGGGGTTAAACAGGGGGAAGGAGAGACCAACAACCTTGTAAAATATGCAGTAAACAATCAGGGCAGTAAGACCACTCAGCTGTTGTTGCAACCCCCTGAATTATGCTGGATAATTAATATATTAGCAATTCCTCAGTATTTGCTAATCCCAAAGGTTTATTCCAGGGTCAAACCCAGGAACAGCCCGACTCAAACAAACAACAGGAGAGGCACATGCTGGAATTAAGCAGCAATAGAGCAAAGAGCTGCAACATGTGCTCAGCTCTGCTGCAGGGATGCATGCACGCTTAGAAAGTTAAGCTTGGGGTTAAATATTTTATTGGATTGAGACCAGATGAATTCTGTAGTTAGGTTATTGTTATCATTACTACAATCATCATTACTACTGAGCAGGGAACAGTCCATCTTAAAGCTGCCTAATCTTTTTCAAAATAATCTTTTCAAGCAATTTATCCAGAATATAGAGAGGTATTTACACTTCTTAAGCTAGTGATTCAACAGGGCAGGATCAGTGACTATCCAATTTGTTATGACAAAGCTGAGCAGGTCTAATAACTCCTCTGGTTTTGATAATCTACAGCACCTTAAAAACTTGAAATGATGGAGCAGAAAGTGCAACAAGTAAACACTGGCAGGAATATTTAGATATGCAGAGCAGAAGAAGGAGGGGAGTTTAGACATTCCTATCTTGTTTGTTTTCAAACACAATGTTCCTGCTGTAAAGAGATGGTTAAGAGCAAATGTTAACATTCAAAACCCTTTTTCTTATTTAAAGTACTAATACTGAATAATATTACACCTGATGAGAGGATAGTGCTCCTCTAGAGAGATTTATCCCTTACTTTTTAAAAAGTAATGGGCATTTCAGTTGTTCAGGAACTGTGACTGTAACACATCTGTATTTTTATTTAATTACCCTTTTCCTAAATGAGGTTACAGCATGGCATGTGCTGTCTTTCAAACCAGACACCTGTAGTCAGAATTAGAAACTTCACAACTACCTCCCCTTAAGTTCCCAGGGGTTGGGGAGGTGGTGGGGAATTGTTCAGCTCAGACAGGGGGAAAGCTGGCAACCTCATCAGCAGCATTATCAAGGCCTCTGCAGATCTGAATAGCTTTCCTGTCTGCATATTTTTATATGTATGCATATGTATTTATTTATTCATTTTATTTTAAGGCTAGTTCCAACAGGAAGAAGGTAATAGAACAGTGAGAATTTCCTGTGACAGTATAACCAGAAGAAAAAAAAAAAGCAAAGCCCATTAAATAAAATAAACCTAGACAAAGCCTTATGTGAAACTGAAATAAGGCTGAGATGCCCCAAGTGCAACGTGGGTCAACTGTCCTTCCTACGGCTCAGTGCTGGAAAAATGCCCAGCTTTTGTAAAAGGTCCCAAAGCCACGGGAGAAGGCTCAAGATATTCACTGGCCTTGGGCTACGCACTTGGCTGCTGCAGAGGCAGCGACCTTTGTTCCC
Source organism: Corvus hawaiiensis (assembly GCF_020740725.1). NCBI lineage: Eukaryota > Metazoa > Chordata > Aves > Passeriformes > Corvidae > Corvus > Corvus hawaiiensis. The sequence continues at coordinate 6,255,377 of NC_063229.1, read as the reverse complement.
GACACAGGGCTGGATTATTAATTTTTTTTTTTGGTTTTCACCAGAGTTCTTCCTTCTCACAGGAAGAAGAACTGCTTGGCAGTTGGGATTTGCAGCCTGATATTTTGGCATCTGATTTTTTTCTTTTTTTTCCACAGGCAAAACTCTTATGCGGAAAATGGATTTAAGCCCATTGTTTGTTCTGGTTTCACGTGGCTGGCAGTTTCAGGAGATTTTGAGCGGGAATGCAGCTGCAGAGGGTGCTGCAAAGCCCCACCTGTGTGTATTTGTTCCTGTGCCACACAGCCCAGGGCACTGGGCACTCCACATAAAAGGTCAGGCTTCTCCAAGGAACATCCAACAAGAAAAATGGGTGGAATTGATGTCGACCAATGACATTCCCCTGTCTTGTCTCACAAACAAACCCCAACCCACTTTCTGAAAATGCCCAGCAATGATTTCTGAACAGAGTGGACAGAAGACCCAGAAGTGGAATTGCAGAATGCTGGTCCTACCACTTACCACCTTGCTTTTTAAGCCTTTCCCTCCATTTCAGTGGTTGATGGAGCAATGAAAAGGGCCAGTGGAAGAGGTGTGGAGTAGGGATGGGAATGCTCTCCACCACATTTTTTCCGAAGAGAGTAAAACCCACCAACTTCCTCCAGGACCAGTGCTTGCTCAGTGCTGCAGGGGCAACAACAAACACGGTGCTATTAATACTTGCTCTTTAAATTATTATTATTTCATATTACCGCAGCACCTGTGGATTCCCTTTGTGGGGCAGTAACCCACAGTGACAGACACCATGCAAAGCCAGCACAAACAGAGGGTTCTGAACCAGAGGGCCTTCACACCGAGCCAAAACCCAGCAACTGATGTTGCAGACCAGGGGAGTCCATGGAAACCAACTCTGCTCACACAGAGAGCTCAGCACACCAACAGCCCCACTGCTCTGAAGGGTTTACAGCAATCTAAGAAAAAGAGGTTTTGAAGAGAAACTGGGAAGAGCGTGGTGCAGCTGCCTGAATGGCACAGGGAAACGCGAGGGTGCTTTCTGATTTTAACAGCTGGGGAACACAGGGTGGCACAATGGGTTGATCAGAGGCCGAAACTGGCACCTTAACCACAAAACAAAAATAATGTATTGGGTAGAAAAAGGTCCCCTTTTGGGGGGGGAAAAAACCAAATAGACTATGTTTGATATGACCAAGTGCAGACACTTGCAAGAGAGATGAAGCGAGAGGGGTAGGCAAGGCAAGTGATTATTTTGAAGCACAAAGAACATGCATGAACAGGGTGAGATTGGCATTTACCAGGGCCAGAATTAGCAATGTTGTAACAGTGATTGGGGAGCACGGTAATGACAGCCTGGGCAAGCATGTGAGCCAGGAGAGGGGACGGAAATGGCAAAATATTAGAGAGACTACAAAGAAACAAGTGGCCAGAGTTCGACGCTGCCTGGAGGCATGAACCTAGAGACAGGAGTGAAAGATAACATCCACGGGTCTGAGTGACAGGCAGGATCATAATACTGTCCATGTTGCCTGAGAGATCTAGGCGGAAAAGTCTTGTCTGAGGCATGTAGAGTGTTAGCTGATAGCTGTTTTTCTTCAAGGGGACATTGTTGGGGGACAGGAACACCACAGAAGTGGGACTCTCATGGTGTAAGCAGGTGGTCTCTGTGGCACCAGCACAGGGGCAGAAACTGAATTCAGGTTTTCAGGGAAAATTACCAAGAGATATGGAGCATAAAATTAAGGGACAATGACCAAAAGTGAATCCCTTTAAGCCCCAAAGAAACATTAGGACCTGTTCTGAACTCTGCTCTCCTTACATAGTAATAAACTGCTCCCTCCTGGGAAAGCCCATATCTAGTGCTTGGAAAAGTACTTCCAGGAAAGCAGTTGTGTTCTCCCCAGCCTCTATGCCCTTCCTTTTCAGATGAAATTAAGCAATGGAAAACAGGACAACTTCTCCAGCAAACATGATTTTACAGCACAAGCCTCATCACTCATCCTTCTGCAGTTATTATAATAAGAGTAGTTTTGTTGTTTTAAATGGGGAAAACAAACTAAGGAATCCATTCCGCAATACATGCCCCTCTCCCTCACCCACAGAAACACTCCTAAAACACAAGGTTTGGAGCTTGTGGCTTGAGAACTCCCTTTCATGTCAGTACCCACAGTGTAGCCTTGGCAGGGCAAAGTGCCTGAACCAGTGCCCACTCTGCTGTCACCCCAAATTTCCTCCTCCTGCCCTTTTCCTAAACATTGCCTCACTCTCAAAAAGTCCCCCACGGAGAAACAAGCCCAAATTCAACGTTGGCTTTACATAAATTAAAAAGAGTATTTGTCTGATCCCTCAGCCACCATCAATCAGCTCTTTCTGAGGCTGCAGGAGTCTCACTGATGTACAAGAAGCAATTCTGAGGTTGGTGCTGGAGGCGGATGTTGCAGGTGCCAAAACAGACATGGTGTGGTACCTGCAATTACCAGCTACCTGGTGCTCCAACTCTTGCAACGTTTTGGCAACAGACACCGTGTCCAGTTCCACTTCAAAGCTGCCTCTGTGCTTTCAGAATCACGGTTAAGTGCTCTCTTTAATTACTATGTGTTTGCAGTATGTTTTCATCATCATCATTAAAGGATTGAACACAACCTACTGAGATGCAGAAGTGTAAACATAAGCAATAATTATTCCAACCTCTTTGCTGGTTTCAGGTAATGATCACGTTACATATTTAAAGCTACTCCTTGGTTTATATGGTCTGTTTTAGGATCATGTTATCCTGGGTGTTTCTAGTTAAGGCCAACGAAAGGTTAAGGTCTGTAGGGGAGGGGGAAGCCTGTTTTAAAATTATTTTAAAGGCTTTTAGCTATTTAAAGTCAATGCCTGTGACCTGTTAAGAATCAGCAAAGATGAAGACATCTGCCTTATGCTATTCCAGAGTAAACAGCTCTGCTGCAGAACTAGAAGACAAAGTTGGAATTTGAGTTTAATTTATGGTAGACACGACACTGGAATTTCTCAGTGTGGAAACGGTGATGTTAGTTTTAATCAAACTAACACGGGTTAGAAGCACTCCAACACAGCAGCCCAACGCTCACAGATGTGTTAATATTTGCCCTAGTTTTCAAAAAAACAAGTGGGAGAGGAAGGGAAGAGCTTGTCATTAAGGCATGGCTTTGAAAGGGCCTCTAAGGCCATCGGTCAGTCCCCCCTGACCAAGCCTCCCACACAATAACTGCATCCTTTGCTCTCCTCCTCAACCCCATCCCCCATAAGCAAAGTAGAGGAGGTACAGCTTTTCCCATTTAATTTTGTAGCTGCTGATCACTTTTTTGACCACTCAGCTGACAAGGCCAGGCTGTGCAAAGACAAATAATCCATGCTCAGAGCTCACCTTCAGCTCACCTGCCTGCCATCACAGCCACGTGCAGTCACCCCAAACATCCGCGTTTCCTTCTTCTGGGACTGTCCCAAATTCTACCATTTCAAATCTGACTCATTTGTCCTTCAGCAGCCTCCCAAATCCTTAAAACAAGGCTTGAGGGATTAAACACATGAAAAGGCAGCCAAGTGCTTTCTGATGGACGATAAATATGCGTATACATCACTTAATGCACAGCAAGGATGAATTTGAGACAGATTAGCTGCTTTTCCTTTAAAAGTTACATAAAAGACCTCACATTTGCCATGGATGCAAGCAGGAATGTCTGACTGTGTGTCTAACCCTAAGCTACAATCTTTCCTGAGCAAAACTGCTTGAATTGTTTTCAAAAGGAGGCATGTTTTGTTTGGGGTTTTGTTGTTTGACTACTATCTTGTTTGTGTTTTAAAAAATATTTTTCCTTGATTTCCAGTGAAATACCAGGCATGGAAAATAATTGTTGACGTGGTTTTAAAACCTTGTGACTTGTTTCTTGAATTTATTTTTCTTGGTAAAATATAAAGGAACTGTCTGGCCACTGGAAAGTTTGAAATAAATATAATATTTACAAAATACCTTCTGAAAAAATTTTGATGACGTTTCACCAGACCCATTCCAGTTTATCCTTGGCTCTTAAGTGGAATTCCTGGTTGACCTCATGACACAATTTTCTGTGCCACCATTCCCTATTTGTCGACATAATAGGAGTTCTAGTCTCCAAATAAGTGATTCTTCATCAGAAAAGTGACAGTTCATCAGATTGAAGGTTTCTGCAGAAATATATCAGCTTTGAATAATTACAGCATTTGTGGGAAATATTTCTCCAGTTCAAGATGGAGATTCCAGTGAAAAAAACAAACAAAAACCACTCAATCAACTTTATCACAATAGTGATAATAAAAACCCCCAAAACAGGTTATTTCAGAGGATAGTAAGGCTTTCTTTTTCACGAGCTCTCTGGCAGAAATATGATGCCAAGATTTGACCAGGCTTGCAAAGGTGGATTTTCATTGAAAGCGCACCAACACCACCCACCAGCCCTGCCCAAAACATCCAATATGTAAATGAAAATCATTAGGCATGGACTGCAAGCAGGCTGACTCCCCCTTCCGTGGGTGCAGTCCAAGGCATGTCCCACACTGCTGCACAAAGCTGGCAGCAGCACAGAGAGCTCCATCCACCCCACTGCCCATCGGCCATCTGTGCCCACAGGTGGGGACGGGAAGAAAGGCAGGCTCCACCCTGTTCCCAAAGGATGGGTTCAACCTTTTCCCCCAAGTGAAAAGAGCTCAGCCAGGCTCACAGTCTTCAATTCATAAGTGTTCATCTATGAAATCGGATTCCCACCCCTCTCCACTAAGAATCTGCTATTTCAACGAAGCACAAGATGTCAGGATTTTTGCCAACATGAGCACAGCTGTCAAAATCTCATCCTTGGAAAGAATCCCAGATAGACACATGTTTTACCCCAGCCAAAATGGTCAAACTTTGCAGAGAAACATTCAGAGAGGAAAAAGGTTCCATATTGTCACTGCGATAGCTTGGGATTGCTCACAGCCAGACAACTGGGATGTTGTGTTTTAATAGCTGAACCATTAAAAGAAACAGGCATCTTGCTATTGACAGCAATAAGAACAGATTCAGTGCCTTTGGCACAAGATTATCAAAAGCAGCATTGCAGGAAAGGAAATAAGCTTGTTTGAATTTGGGAGACAACAAATAAAGGGGAAAATATGCTTGCAATTTTCTATTTCTCTAGCATGTTTTTCTAAATAACTTCAGTACTTTTGTCTGGTGTTTCCAAAAGAAGTCTGAGCACTGCTGGGTTTATGTTGTCCTTGGACTCATGGCCTTTCAAGCCCACCTGGAAATCCAAGCCTAAGAGACTTGGCTGGAACGTTTTCTGTCCAGCCTGAACAGAGCAAGATTCCCAACCCCCTGAGCAGGGGAACATCAACCTATTTCTTCTGATGTGAGATGTGAGGAGAACAAATGACTTTGCCCAGCTCACGGGTAGGGGCACTGGCCAAGCTAGCAGGGGCCCAGCAATGCCCTGATTCTTCCTGCAGATGGGACCTGCACGTGTTGCTTTCCTTAGCATGGCCCAAGCTGTGTGCAAGCAGCCCACAGGCAAGAGGTGAATTCCTACAGCTGAAAGGGTGGGGAGGTGCCATCAGGAACAGCAACCATTATCCTCTTTACTGGAAAACGTGTATCTGAATGGCCAAATTTACTAGCTGTTCAAGAACTTTATGAGATTTATGAGGCTCAAGAAAAAATTTACTAGAAAGACATAAAACTTCAGTGGTTTGAAATGGAAATGTTTGAAAAGGACTTGGGATCAGCTGGTTTCAATTGCAGGCCTGTCAGAAACAGGGAGGGCTTCACTTCAGGGCTGAGGACCTCAAATCTCTCCCGACCTGACCCCTCCCAAGACAGCTGGAGATTAAAGCTGACTGGAGAGCCAATGCTCCATCATTGGAAGGAGCTGTGGTACCCCAGATAAAAGAAAGACACAGATAATGGAAATGATGAGGAGCACATGGCAGAGACACTCAAGTCTTCTTGTGCAAACCAGCCCAGTCCTGCAGGGTCAGTCCTGAGCTCAAGCTAATGGTACCTGGCGAGTCTAAACTGCTTCCTGATCCTGCTCCACCCCACCTCGGTGCTCCTCATCCTTGGAAAGCTAAACCTGAGCCATCTTTCTTCATTCACACACTGCTGGGAGCAGCACAGCCTGATCTCCTACCATGCAGAGCTCCAGGGACCATGGCCAGGGACACCAGCATGGCTTGGCACTTTATCCCCAGCGCTCTCGTTCCCAGGGAAACCCCTCCTGGTTCTGACAGAGCACCTTGTCCCATACAGCCTCTGCCTTCACGAGGCAATCCCAAACTCTAAACTCCCTTAAGGAACCTTATCTCCACACTGAATTTGACCCAGTGCAAAACAGAAACTGAATTCCCCTCCAAGCATAACAGACAGGACAACAAAACATTTGGAAAACGTTGGGTTTACCATATCAGAAGCCCGAAACCACGTTACACACATCACTTAATGAGGGTAATAAGCTTTAACTTAACAGTCTCTGAACTGTGCTCATCATCCATTTAGAGCAATCCTCCCTCCAGTGCCCTGTAGGGCACACTGGGATCGGTTGGCCAACATTTCACACCTTTGCATTTGCCAGCATTTGTTTCTGGCTCCAAAACAAACACAAAACACGCTGAAGATTTCCAAAGGGTATCCGGGGGGGCAGAGAGTCAGTGCAGATGCTGCTGATGAGCTTATTGCACCCCCCCCCCCCCCCCCCCATCTTGTAGGATGCTTAATTACAACGGGCTTCTGTGGGATTCGCACCTAACAGCTCCCAACTGTTCTGCTGAAAGGTGCATGGGGTTCCTTCTGCCTCTCTCCTCCCCCTGATTTACCAGAGAATATTTCCCTTCCTGCTTCCTCTTGCTTTATCTGACGTCCCACAGACCAGGCGTGCAGCTGCCTGGCTCCCCTGGCTGGCAGATACTCACTGGAAATGGCCAGGCAGTTCCCAGTTCATGATCCTCATCACTGGGACTGCCTTCAGTCCTGTGTAATTCAACATACCAAATGCTATATTCTAATGCATAGTTCTTTTCTGCAAAACCCAGAGACCACAAGGACAGTACTGCTGTTGGTAAAGGATTTCTCCAGCAGATCAGCTCACCTGCCTGAGCTCCTGCCTCCCAACAGGCTCATGCTCAGCAGTGACACATCACAAAATGCACCCGTCTGTACTCAGTGTTGCTGTCAGACGAGGCAGAGTTTCACATAATTCTGCTCAGGCTCATTTATGTCTCGAAAAGTGATTTTTGGCTCATTTTCTCTAGCTTGCAAATTACTTAGAGTGCTTACTTCTGTACTGGTGTTTAGAAAATCTTCTTGCTCCATTTCAGACATCCAACTTCACAGCTTGTCCTGATAGCATCTCCCAGGAGGAAAGTCTGCAAATTCACCTTGCTCTGTAAAAAAACAAATTTACCTTTTAGAATGAGCATCAGCTTTATCTTTGTATGATCTCTTACCAAACAAGCATGGTTATGAGCCTTTTCTAGCCCTGAAACCAATTTACTCAGGTAGTTTCATTGGGCAATTAGGTTTTGAAACACACAAACAAACTTCACAGTCTACTTATAGCAGTATTTAGGAGCATCTCACAGGCTGAGCCAAAGCTTTTTTCATCAAGATTTCTATAGAACTGGGTAAACATATCTCCTCAAAAACATATTGCTTCAAAATCTGTAAGATTGGACAAGGAAATGCAGATTTGTGCCTAGCTCAGAATACAGTGAGTTATGTTTTCTACCATCAGCAGCATCAATGCAAGCTATTATCTGGAAGGAAAGTCAACTCTGGCTCTTACCTCCAGCTCAATGCAGGACGTGAAGCATTTGCTGTTCACTGTCCAGAGCTGTAGCTCAGTGCACATCAGGCTGTTGTTGGGGTCCTGCTGTAGTTTCTCCAAAAAGGTAAATGACTTAGGGGTGCTTGCCAAGGAATTCTCTCCCTCCAGGACTCCCATTCCCTTTTCCCTGTGATTTCAAAAGGCAAGTTTGCTGTTACTAACACAGTATTACAATGGCTAATGCATCTGCAATGCACTGAATTGTGAACTGCTTCTCATCACACAAATCCCAAAATCAATCAAGGTTCACTGCCTTATGTCCATAAGTGGCCATCCCATGGTCAGAGAAGGTTATTCCCAACTTTTTTTTCATTTCCTCAGTCATATGAAAACAGGTTTTAATTTTCTTTCCTCTCCACATTTCACTATATTCATATTTCTTAGATAAACTCTTTACATGAACATATTTCAGCCAGCAGGTTGCTTTCAAACTCCCCACATTGATTATTGACTGAAGCACCAGACGTGATCCGTGACAGGTCCTGCACAACTGCTCACCTGAAACATGCAGAGCTGCTCCTGTTCCTGGCTTACAAGAGCAGTAGCTACACTTGAAAGGAGGGTTTCAATAATGCCCAGGCAGCTACTGACTAGAGCAAATTAATTTATCTTCTTTTCCGTGAATTTCCATAAAAAGTAAACTAATGCTGATATGAATGAAGTGAGAAAGGGATGTGACTATAGAAGTTTTTGTGCTTAATCTCATTAATATTTCCCAGTGAAAACATTCACACTATTTTCATGGTGGTACTATCCAGCCTAACAAAAGAGTGCAATGTGAATTTCTGGTTTTTACTCAAATATGCTTTTATTTATATTGCTTCAACATTAAAAAATTAGAGTGCATTATAAAGCATGTATGCATATTTAGGCTTACCCAACTATAAACTATCAATAACTTCTTTATTTTTCAAATACTGCATTCATGAACAGTGATGTATTCAGCTCCATGAAAGACATTGCACTTCACATTTTTAAAAAGTTAATGCACTTCTATAATCAAATTTAGCCCTTTTTAACTGTTCTGTATTTACCTGTGTATTTTTCAGAGCATTAACTACATGCCCATACTTTAAGCAATTGGTTAATGAGCAATGTTGTTAGGAAGGAATTGCAATTTTCCATAAACATGAGAAATTATGAATACCACAATAAGAAATAAAAAGAGACAGACCAACTTTGAGCCCTTTCTTAGTATTTGGTAACACACAGTGTTGTTAACATTTTCTCCAGTATTATTCTTTCTCCCTTTATCTCCATCTCAGAAGGATTTGCAGCTCGGGTCACTGTAATATATCGCACTCTAACACGTTGTGCCTGAAATTTCCAGTAAGGCACACAGCTCCTCTTGGCTTTCCACAGGCATCAACTACTAAGTCTTTCAGGCCTGTCTTTAAATCTCAGCCTTTAATACTGCAGGATATCACAGCACAGATATAGATTTACTACTGTAGGTCCCTTTAACCAACCGAAAATAAAGCATGACAATATGGCATTGCCACTTTGGGGGATAGGCTGCTACAAAGGAGATCTATGAGCCCTTGAAACTGATTGTTTGAAGAACAGTGGGACATACACAGAGGGAGAAAAAATAAGAGGGGAAGAGAAAGAGGGACTGATTTGTAGATGTAGACAGATCCCTCTTCAGATATCATTCAGGGGATATCTGGTTTTACTGGTCAGATATAGTTTGTCTAATCTGACTTCAAAATCATTGTTCACCCCTTAAAATACCTTGGTTGTATGAGACAAGATATGAGTCTTTAAGAGGCTGGCAGGGTGAAGAGAGGAAGAGAAGGAGGGAGACAGAAAGTCAACAGATCAATAAAAGCACTTTAGGATAATGGCTCTACCTTGAGCAGACCAGGTCTGGATTCCAGGCCAGCCCCAGCACTGCCAGGAAATGTGGGTTTGCTTGGGTGAAATGTTGAATTCACAGCATTGTGGCAGAAGGTGAGGTTCTGGTTCTGCCCCATCCTGTTCCAGGGGTGCGTTCCCCTTCCTGCTCACCCTTGATCTCATGTGGTGTCCTGAGCGTGGTCAGCAAGAGCAGAATCAGGGAGCCTGTGGGTTTGCAGCTTTTTGGAAAGAAAGACAGTGAATGAAAGCATTAGGACAGAGTGCAGTGAAAAGGTGGGGCACAGAGGTGTAGGAACGTTGTTTCCCCTTTCCCACCTCTTGGGTTTTTTCTTGTGAGCAGTTACACGGAGACAACAAACAGCCTGAGCTGCATCAGAGATGATGTTCCAGGAGTCAGCTCCAATATACTGCATCTGGGTACCACCTCCAAGAGACTTCCCAACTCAATGGAATTTTATTACAGTAAGGGCCCCATCTACTGCCAAAAATTTGCAGTGAATCAAACCACATATTAAAATATCTTTTCCTTCATTGAAAGACTTTGATTAAATAACTCCCAACCATTCCACTGCACTTTCCATCTCTCACTGTCATCCCCACAAATGAAAGATCATCCATGAGCAGCAGCCAGCTTCACCACATCCGAGCGCACTCATGATGCAAAAGGCAGAAAAGGCTGCCCATGGACCAGGAAAAACAAAAAGTCCTGCAAATCTTATCTTCTTACTGTACAACCTGAACTTAAAAACCTTCCATACAGCACAAAGATTTGGCTTGCTCAGGAGTTTGTAACAACACATGTGAAACCTGTAATCTTATGACTGTGGCACAGAATAAAGTGTTGGAAGCAGAAGAACTGAGACCTGAGTAGAAGACAAAATACTTAATTCAAATGGAACAGAATATTTATACTAACAGAGGTGGTGAAGTGTGGGGGGGCAGGTCATGCTCAAGGTTTAATTTACACAGTTTAAGCTACTCTTGGGCTGGTGGAGTATTTTAGGAGCTATCAATATTTTTCAGGGGAACTTTTTCCCCCATTACCACAATAAAAATAGTCACACAAGTGGACAGCCCTATAGGCTGATACCTAAAATTTCTGCTAGGTGCCAGCACTTTTGTAGGAAGGACCTTAATTCACTGCAAGGTGCAAGAGCCTGGCAGGAAGCGTGTGGTGAATTCCTGCAGCAGAATTGCCCATGCAGCCGCCCCCACACTGCCCTCCCTAAAAGAAAGCAGCAGCTCTGTTTCTCAAGACCATGTAAGGGGAGCACAACAAAATGAAGAGAAACTGTAATAAGACAAACATCAAAGATTGTTTCTCTTTAATTACCCTTTCTCAGTATCTTTGCTCATCAGCTGGAACTCCCTGTTGCTTTTTTAAAGTAAACAAAACAGTGAGGGTTTTAATACTGACCCACCTCACTTCTTTGGTCTGACTAATTGCTAAAACTGGCCATAAATTGTCCATTTTGTGTCACTCTGAATAGCCTCATTTATTCTGGACAGCACACATCTGTTTTTGTGTGCACACATGCACACGTGCACACTTACACAAACACACCCCTCTGTCCCGCGGCAGGGCTGCCCGGGGCTGGGGACGGCCAGTGTACAATTTCAGCCCCATATTGAGTTTTGGCTGGTGTTGAGGTCCCTGAGGCTGAAGAGAAATAAAGCTCTCAGAAGGGAAATGGCATGTAAACATGGCTCTTACGTTCCTCTGCATGGAAAACGTTCCCTTCAGACAAGGCTGGCGAAGGAATCCCATGAGGAAGGTTGGGAGCAAGCTGCTTGCAACAAGGTGGAGGGAAATTGTACAGAATGCATCTGCGCTTTCTCCTCTCAGAGCAAACAGAGCCAGATTCCCACCAGCCTGGACAGCAAGCAAGAGGAGAGCACTGCCAGCCCGGGGAATGAAAGGTTCTGAGCCAGGCAGTGGCTGTTCAGACCCTTGGTTCATGTTTCTGACATGAAAAAATCTCACTTTGTACATATGTCAACATACCATAAGACTTAATGAAGAAAAGTTCTAACTAGCCAATCTAGCTTCTTTTTTTCCCCCTCTCATAAAACTGAGTAACATGTAAGTAATACTTTCATCATGGTTACTCCAACGGCTTTAGATGTCAATAAATAGGCTATTTCATTTTAATCAGTCCTTTCTCTCATATGCACAGGTCCCAACTTGTAGCTCACTTAACACCTAAGGTATTTTTTTTAAATCAAACTCCATTATTTTTCATCAACACATTGATGACAGACATGGAGGAGGGGGAGGAATTCCTCTCTGTGTGTAACACACACATTTCTGATGAACAGCAAAGTGATGGCCTTGGCTGCTGGGCTCAGTGTAATCCTGAGAAGCCTAAGCCCTTTCCTGGGGCAGTGGTGTCTGCCCAGGGCAATTCGGAGCCTTTTCCCCACCTCCACCTTCTCCTCTTCTTCAGTGCTCCTGCAGGAGGCAGAGCAAATGGCTCAGAAAACAAGAAGGGATCTACATGCAAGTGCAAAAAATTCATTGGGAAAGTGTTCAGACATCTTCACACAACCATCCATTAACACAAAAAGGAGAATTTCTCAAGAATTCTGACAGCACAAAACATTTGAGAGGTTTTACGGGGTTTTGTCTTTAGTTTTCAAGAGGATTTTTTTTCTTTATTCCTAGTGGGAAAGCTTGTGCCTTTAATTCTATAACTATAAACTAAATAATATATCAGGGGTTTTTTTTTTTCTGTCAGGCATGGCAATGGTGTTGAATGTATGCAAAGTTTCCACTAAAGGTTTTTGTAACTTAATTTTCCTCCAGAGATTAGAGGAAGCCAGATATTCTGTTTCTTGCTGGAACTTGGCTGGTAGCCACGCTGCGCTCCCTTTCCTTGTCATCCATCCCCAGCCCCCGGCACTGTTAATCAGATGGCTGTATCTTCCCTATATTTCTCCTGTCAAGCTATTAAGGGGATACGGAAGACAGAAAGAGGAGAATCAGCTGAGATATAAACCAGTCCGGGTCCCAGAGTGCCTCTCCCCCTTCTCAAGGTTGAGCTTGCTGTGTTACTGCACACCCTCCTGTCAGAGTGAAGGAGAAGCGTGCTTTCCTGCCCCCGGAGAAAATGGCTGAAGTTTGTTTCCCAAATGAAGAGGGACTGCAGAAATTCCTCTGCACAGAGCCATCATAGCCCTGTAAAAACACAAAACTGTGGCACAGAGAGGGAACAAAATGACAGAGGCTAGAGGCTGAGGATGTTCCCCTTTGGCCATGCCATGCCCCTGCCCGCTTGGGGGAAGAGCAGCCTTGACTGAGGCTTTATGGATGTGATAGCAGAGAGTTATCACAGCTCCCTGGGTTTTGGCAGCTTCCTCAGCTAGGGAATTCCTGGCACGTGCTCAGCGGTGAGTGGAGGTGGTTGGCTGGAGAAAAAGCTTTGTAAGGTTTGCAAAGAACCCCCAGATCCAAGTCAGATTTAGGGCTGAAAACGCTGATTTTATCGCGTTGCTCCTCCCTCCTCTGCCTTTGAAGCAGAGCAGAAATGCTCAGTCCAGCACACCCCATCTCTGTGGAGAGCTTTGCCTCCCACTGAAATGATCCATGGGGACCCCCTATCTTCCCTGGTAGACAAAATGAACTCCCCACTCTGGATATCTTAGGACTTTGAAAATAGTTGGATCCCAGCATTTTTGGCTGAGTCTACCTCCCATCCTTGTGCATATCAATAATGAGAAAAAACCCCTAACATGGCTCCCACACATCAGGAACAACAACTGTTGCATGATTTTGGCCTAGGCTCTTTCTTTGTAACCAACCAGGTAAAAAATAGTCAGGAATACCATGAAAATACTCTATTTTTCTAGTAATTTGAGAGGATGTGACTGCATCAGAGACCAGGCCTTGTACTCCAGCAACACATTGCACAGAGATTGATTTTATTTCAGGCAAGTCCACTTTGCTGTCCAGTTCTCTGATTTTAAGAATTACTTAGGTTTTTAAGAGACACTCAGTGAGGCGGAGGCTCACCTGAACTGTTTTGGAAAATGCAATTTAGATGTAAAATAAGATTTACTTGGCTAATCCCTAAGTTCCTTTGAAAACAGAATGTTCATGTCTAGATAAACATCTCTGGATAAGCATGATGGCACAATGGGTCACTGGACATACTTTTTTCTAAATCTATGTTTAACAAAGAGGAAAATCACATTGACTTACCAATTGCCAAGTTTCTTATTCAGGCAAAACATTTACTCATTTCACAAAGACTCTCAGATTAAGAAATGAGATGACAACTTCTGAGTGCACGTGTTTACTCTAGCCATCCTCTTGCTGGCTATGTTTGAGCTCATTTCTTGGTTTTGGACATACTAAGAAAATCAGTCCCTTCTCTTTGGATTTTTTGTTTTGTTTTGTATCTAGAAAGTGAAAACACAGACACTTCTAGAAGCAACAGGGCTAGAGAATATTTAACAGATATGCAGCTTGTGTTTCTAGATAAATGTCTGCAAGAAGTCCACACAAAAGGAGATGAGAAGGAGCACAGGGTGTGTGTGCCTGAAACAGCAGCACACCTCCACACCAGACATGTGAGGAGGAAAGGTGGCACTGAGTTCTTTTCACATGCTTCTACATTCCAGAGCAGCTCAGCTTTCCTGTTCAAACTCACCTGCTTGAACATCCTCCCCAGCCAGGCTGCCCTTGCTGCAACCTTTTGTCTTTCACTCGCCTTTCCTTCCTTTATCTCTGTTCTATAACCATTATCTCCATCAGCGTAACTCCTTAAGTTACACCTAGACATCATTTGGCCAATGAATGCATTTCACACAACATTAGTTATATTGTACTGTGGATAATTTTTGTGATATTGCTGTGCCTCTCCTTGGTACGTTGTTACAGTTTAATTTGTACATATTCTGCTGCTGATGTAGCGTCAACTCAGCTGTAACCAGAGAGAGCATGATGGGTTTGTATTATTGCAACAAATTTTCCCTTAAAAAAAAAAAAAAAAGAAAAGAAGAGAAAGAGGGAAAGAGAAAGAGAGATAGAGAAAAAAAAAAAGGAAAAGGGAAGGAAAAAAGGAAGGCTTTTTCTTAAGAGTATGTCTGTCTGTTTTCTAGGATTAGTAAACTGTACACAGGCTGCCCTGCAGGATCAGTGGAGAGCCAGATGCCAACTCTGCCCAGCAAAAAAAGGATTTAGATTCAGGGTTACATCTCAGCCCCATTACATAAATAAGTATCTGCTGCAAATTTGTGTTTTGAACCAATTTTCCACAAAGTTCAGGGTAAGGGCTTCATATCTGCAGGAATTCTTCAGACCCTGTCCAGCTACTCATCTTTCCCAGATGAGCTAATACCAGCTATCTGCTTCCCTTACAAATAGTGATGCCCATTCTGTGGTTGGAGTTTAATGTTACAGATCAATTTTCAGCTCCCGGCATCAGTTTTACATTTAGACATGCAGGGCAGCTCTGCTGAAGCCTCTCAACTGTTCTGGGTATTCAACAGCCCATATCAGTAAAGCTCTGACCACACTGTTTTCAGTGTATCTGCTCAGTGAGAGTGTTTCCCATATGGAAATGTTTTGTCAAAATAAGGGATTGCTTGGAAAGACACTGGGCTAACCCTGCTGAATATCTGCTTTTCTTTTTCTTAGTTCTCCAGTGTGGAACGTCACTGCTGGTATTTTGGACAGTGACCATAAGGTCATAAGACTGAGAGACTGAGACTCCCTCAGCTCTTTGTTTACCTCTGGAAGACAAAACAATTGATAATTTCACCTAATAAACAAGAGTTTTGTTTAATTCTTTAAAAATGCTGATTTATTTTTGAAGCAGCTAAGTGCATCCCACATGCTTGAGGGTTGCCTGACAGAATATGTTCTCTTGAGCAATGCCATCTCACTCTTATTACAGCAAATCATAGTGTAAGCCTTTTTTCACACAACTAGAGCACATCCCAGGGACACCTGCATATACAGGTGGCTTCTCCAGGCAATTCTGACATCTGGGAGGCCAAGCCAGGGACCCTCCTGCTGCCTACAGAGTCTTGTGTAGGTCCCCTGCTTTATTTCAAGTGGAGCCCAAGAAATGAGGTAAGACAGTAGAAGAGTGAAGGTATTGCCCTCAATGTCTGTGACATTCTCCCACACAAGAACAAACCCATGCCAAAATGAGGGTGTTAAAATGCCCATAAGCACTTGGCCCACATAGAAGTCCTTATCATGCTTTTCCCCTGTGAATCAATCCTTTCAATTAAGGTAGCTGGGGGATATGATGTTTTTATTTGCAATTACAGCTTTAAATTAGGATCAATAGAAGCAGCTACAGCCCTACCATGCCAACAGTCTTGAATGGTTCATAGGTTTTCAGAGAAAACATTTCTAAAATAAACTCACCCATTTTCTATTAAAAATATAATAAAAAGTGATAGGAAAAAGACTTAGTACAAGAGAAAGACTTGAGGAATCTTACTTGGTTTTTGTTTAGTTTTCAGACATCAAGCCAGCAAGACCTTCTTCCCTAGGGTTCTTTCCCTGTGGACTTTCCATGGTCACGTCTGGAATAATGCAGGTGAGCACCAGACCAGGTCAAAGTTGACTCATTCAGAAGAGAAGAAGAAAATACACATCTATTCAGCTATCATCCCCTATTTCTAATTCCTTTAGTGTAAAATTGTGCTTGATAAGAAGCTTCTGCTATAGAAAACTTTTGCTTGAGATATTTTGATAGACTCTTCCAAGTAAGGACTCTGTATAGCAAAACATGCAATGCTTTCACCTTGCACAAACTGCGATTATAGAAAACAAAAAAGAGTTTACTAAATTGAAATTTTAGCACTTTTCTACAGAATTGCAGCTGGTTACCTTAATTTTAAGAAACCAGTCCAAAAAAGGCATAAGCTTGTATCAAATGAGAGCTTTTCTAAGAATGAGATTGCAACAAAAGAACCTATTTTTCATGAGCTTCAAATTTCACAGTATATTTCATGGTTGTTGTACAAGTTGGAGTAATATCTGCTGTGATTTATAGAGGAGCGGCGCTCTAAGAAGCCTCCCTTCTAATTATAACTGGTTATGAGGTACATCACTCATACCAGCCTGAAATTTAGTTCCATCTTGAACATGAGCTTTTTTTTTCCTGTTTATTGTCACAAACTGGCCACAGAAATGCTGATAAAGACATTACAGAAAATGTTATTAACTTAATCCCTTCCCAGTTGAGGTTCCTTCTTTTAATACAAACTTCTTTCGAGTCTTTGTTTACGCGTTGCAATGTGTCAGGCAGCAAGCATTATGTCTCTTACAGAAAGTTGTGCAATGAAAGCCTTTCCTGTTCCATGGGCTCCATTAGGCAGAACGGCTGACTTTGACAGAATGTGCAAAAGAACCTATAAATCCAGTGATTCCCTCCACTTTTACAGGCAGTCTGTGCAAGGGCTTCACACGTAGAGTAGATGTTTCATTTGAATGCAAAACATGCTAAAATTTGTACTGAAAAGCACTTAGGCTTTAAAAACATGCCATAATTCTAAGAAGAAAAATGCCTGACGTTTTCTTTTGGCTGATTTCAAATTCATATATATTTTAAATGATCTATAGAGCCTAAGCTGTGCATTTTATCCAACAGAATGATAACCATTCCCATTCCCCTCCATCTAATCCACGGATGGTCTTGATTTATTGGCCAGTCGTGCATAGTGCACTGTCCCTCAGTATCAGAAACTTGTACTGTAATTTTAATTTTTGTTGTTGCTGCTGCTGCTATCTGGATGCAGGGCTTGCCATGAAGATAGCATGGGCTTACCCTGCAAACATAATTGATGCTATCGAAGATAATGATTTAGGATATCATCCATCTCCAGCACAGCTTGCCATTATGTGACTTGTTCTTGCAGGTATCTGATTTGTATCATAGACGAGCTGGCTTGATTGCTGTTTTGCCATAGAGTAATAGTTCCCTGGTTTCCACTGACATGCTGAGTCTCCCTTGATCACTCAGGTAATCAGTCAACACATGAGTTAATTATGGGTGAAGGGGTGTCTGAAGCCCAAAGATCAAAAGATACGCACCAGGTCTTCTCCAAGTCATTATTCACCTTCTTAAGCATCAGGCAGCCAGTTCGGATTCCTGCCTCCTGCACTGTCCTTAAATAAAGTGATATAACAGTAGGAAAGCTGAATTAGAGCCTCTGTAAGAGACAGAATGAAACATTTGATTTCTCCAAAAGAAGAGAAAAAGAAATCCATGTGGGCAAGACTGCCTACATGGGGGAAGTCAGGGGTGCTCACGTTTACTTATCATTTAAAAAAAACCCAAACAAATATGTAAGTAATCAATGGTAGGTGTTTAGAGGTGGAAAACACAACGTTTTGCCAAAAGGTCCTCACCAGCTTCCCCAGTGAATTTTCTCAGGTTTTAACTGGCATTTCAAGGAAATTATCTCAGATATTGAATCACATATTTACATCCATGCACAAAGAATAGAATTTATTGGCATAAATTAGGAGCTACTGGACAAAATCATTAGAAGCCCTCCTAAAATGTAAAGGAAAAGCAGTTCTCAAAACTTTCTTTGTCTATTTCAACCACCCTCAAAACTAAAATGCATGCATTAATATTGCCAGAAGCTAATTACAATTACTGTGCTGGATCACCTCTGTGAGGTTCGCTCCTTTGGGCCATGCCCTGCATTGCTGTGGGGAATGGGCAGCGCAGCACCACGATCTCGCTCCTGCTTTAAGACCCCAAGAGCCATATGCAACTTGTTGGACAAGCCTGTTGAGCAGATGAGACCTACAGCAGCAAAGAGCTCGTGGTGTTGTGCTGCAGCCACAGGGTTACTTGTGGGGGTAGAAAGAACAATCTCCCCAGCAGTAATTACTTGAACTCACTTGGGTACCAGCTCAACACCTGCACCACTGAGCTACACCTGTATTTGTCCACCAAGACCGGTTTCGCCACCTCTGTGGTTTTCATGTTGCTCTATTAAAGGGAAGGCAACTGAGCAGTATGCCTCAAAGGTTTATTTCCTAAAAAAAAAATCATTATTCCTCCACCTGAAGTCACCCTGCCTTTATTTGGGAGGCAAAGGGAACTAAATCACTGAGTTGCAAATTTGAAGAGATACTTCGTAAGGTCAAACACTCAAAGGACTTCAGTGCAAGTGTAACTCAGTGCACACCACTCCACATATGCTTTCTTCCATATGCAAATAGATGCTATGGATGCACAGCCCACTTGCACGTATCTGCACATGCCAAAGGGATTTACACATGTTAATACTTGGAAAGCAAAGTGAGAATGTATATAAAATGGCATGCACAAAGTGCATTCATCCATGTGCATATCCCTCTGGAGGCAGCACTACTTGGATGTGTTTCTAAGTGGAAGAACAGTTAAAAATTGATATGTCACCCTCTCTCCAAAACCTAATGATTACAGTCTGTTAATTACACCGCATCTGCTGGAACTTTCAGCAAATAAATTGTGGACCTGATCTATTATTTATAATACCAACAGAAATTGCAAATAATGTTTTAAAGTCTCCCATATGCAGAGTGGTAGCAGAAGCAAACGATGCCACGTTGTCCCTATCCTGTCACTTCCCCATGTAGGTACCATATATTGTGACAAAGCAGCTATAATAACCTTTTCTAAATTTTACTTTCTGCAGATGGAGAGAAAGCAGTGAGAGAATATAAAGACTCACATAAAGGAAAAGAACACTTTAAAAATGTTCAGAATATCATGTACAATTAGAACCAGAGTAGCTCTGCAACACTGCAGGCCACATCTTGCTACTGCTTTGAGCCAAGATTCCCACAGCCTGGGATTCCTCGTTGCCTTTGAATGCCCAACAAGTAGGCCTTTGGCAGGGTCTGCTGGGGAGAGAGTTATCTTAGCACCATCATGCCTTGCATTTAGGCTTTAATTGTGGCATCTCTTTTCCTGGTGTGAAATCCATATGGATTCGCCAAATCCCCCTGCTTTTTCAGGCACTTGAACACTGGTACAAATATAGAGTGGCTGATGTGCTCTGCCTTGCACAGAGCTCTGAACCACAGCCACACTTCCCACCACCTCCTGTTCTCTACGAGCACTACCTGGCGTTAGCACCGCTGTGGTTTCTCCAATAGAATAATTCAGCCTTGAAGCAAATAATTGATTTTTTTTCCTCCCCAACAGCTGGCCCAGGAAACAATGTGAAGTTTGAAAGTCAGGTTGGATCCTCTCTTCCTTGGCTTCCTCAAACCAGTAACAACAACTCCCCAGAGCAAATGGCAATTGTCTGGTGTAAAGTGGAGCAGAATTGCCACCTTCTGCTGTGGAACAGAAACAAGAGCTTTGCACTCATTATTATTGCTATGAGACCTGAGCATTAGTTAGCTGGCCTTGTTATACAACTCTAGCCAGCCCACTTATCCACCAGAAAGCAAATAACCACTCAGGCTGAAGTTTATGAAACTTCTGGGCTTCACAAATGTGTTTCGTGGATTTCTGGCAGTTGTCTGAACGTTCACAAATAATGTGATGCCAGTAATCACAGCAAGTCAAAGCTTGACACTTCTATTCATAAATCAGGAGATGTTTTATTTTTACTGCTTGAACATTTCTGTTCCCAAGCACGATTGGATTTGAACCATCAAGCTGGAGGTGAAAGGACCTTTATTTAATGTATTTGTTTAGGTTTATATGAAATATAAAAAAGTGTCTATGCAGGGCTCTAGTCACCTTTCCCATATATTAAAAAAACCAGGCCAACTCACACAGACAAAAATAAACTTAGTAACTTTCAAAAGGAAAGAAGGCACAAAAAAAGCCTCTTGGGCAGAGACCTCAAATCTTTCTATATAAACCAAACACTTTTGCAGACACTATTTCTCTCATCTCCAGAGCCTGGGACATGAAGAGATGTGTCCCTCAGGTCAGCAGAATTGGGACTCTCCCAGGTCAGGGTGGAAAGAGAGCATTCAGTCCTGCTGCTGCCGAGCAGATCTATCCAGTATTTTCTCCCTTAAACCAAGAGGACTTCAGCCAAAACGCCTCTGTGGCTTGCAGCTGCAGCAGTATCACTAGGGAGACAGAGCAATCCATTAAGCAAAGAGAATCCAAGATCCAAGACTCGATGCCAAGAATCTATTTCAGCCTCCCCTGCAAGCCCACAGACACAGGGCAGGTCCTGCAGCACCACTGGTGAGTGCTGGGGCTGGAAACTCCCACTCATCGCTCCATGGACACGGACAGCATCCACATCCCACCCTGCCCAATGCTCCCCTCCATGCACTGCACCTGCCCCCAGGGCCCCCTGGCACGGGGATTTCTCCACTCATACATTGTGAAGTAGTTTCATTCAACCAATTCCTCCTTCCACGGTCAGAAAATTAAGTAAAGTTGTTACTCAGAGAGTAGAATGCAGAAGAGAAAACCAACCTAAGTACTTTGAAGTCTAAATTAAAACAAATCCATTAGGATTTTCTTCCACAAGGCAGATGGTCCCTGCAGGCCAGGCTGTGTCCTTCTGCAGCTGGCACCAGCCAAGAGCACCATCCACTGTCCCACTGAACATCCTCTTTCCTTTCAGTCTCCTTTTAGAGTGGGGAGAGGTACATGTGGGGAGGCAGGGACAGAGGACGGAGACATATCCTTGTAAAATTGGCTTTTCTCCTCATATGGTCAGAATGCACAAATCTTTTAGTGACAGCTTGGTCTCTTCAGAGACAATCCCAATTCTCCTGGAGAAACATCCCTTCCAAAGTAAACACAGAAGTGACAGAGGATCAGCTCTTTACTCTTTTGAATGCCGCAGAAAGGAAGCACCCAAAAGGTTGCAAGCAGTTGTCACTCTGACACGCTGTAGGTGATATTTTTCAACACATCTATGCAAAACCAAAACACCATGTCCATGCTTTTTCACTTGAAGCTGGCAACTTTCGGAAAGGTTTCTATTCAAAACATTGAGCTAAGGTTCCTCTTGGACAAGAATTGCCAGCAGGGGACAAGTTCAAGGAAGAACAAACCTGTCCCTTCCATCCACCCTGCCTCTCAGCAAGGGCTGCATCCCATCAGCAGGTGCCTGAGGTGTGGGGACGCTGCATGCAGGAAAAAGAACTCCTTCCCTGAGGTTCTGCTCTAGCCAGAGTAGATTTGGATAAGGATCAGGATCCACTGCAATGAGGCATGTAGAGCACAGTCAAACTTCCTCCCCTCCAAGCATCCAAAAAGCAACCTGACCAGATTTTCTCCTGGACAACTCAGCATGTGAACGGGCCAGTTAATCAAAACCACCTCCCAACTGCAATGACATCCTGCTGCCTTCTGACACTTGCCACTTCCATAACACCATTTACAGCTCCATTGTTGTAACAGGAAGCCCTGAGGAGGAACTGGCTCCTACAACATGTTGCCATCACATTTTAGCCAAGGCTGAATGTAGGTGCAAATCTCTCTACAAAATACAGCAGAGATCTATTAAAGGCATAATTTCCCTGGCACCAAAATGTTATTCTTTTAGCAGGTCTGCTTCTTCCCTGGGATTCTGATGAGGTGTGCTCTGCTGTACTACGAAATACACGTTTGGGTGTGATACGCAGAAAGCATCTTTGTTTAACACAGCTTATCTTTTATCATGTCACTTTTCTCTTGGATTTCTTTTCTGTGCACTGGAAACACATTATTGTGACAGTTACACTCCTTTGCTGGGAGGCTTTGCTATGTCACCTGCAGTGTCAGAGGCAGGACCAGATTCTCCCCAAAACACAGGCTGGGCAGTTTGATACAACAGAAAGGAATATAGAACAAATAAAGAACCAGGAAAAGCAATACAACACTCCTGTCCAAGTGGGCTACAGGGGCATTTTCCAGTCTGAAACACAGGTCTGCAAAAAAACAAATAAAAACCCCAAATAACAAAAACAAGGAAAAAAAACCCCAAAAACCCAAAAACTAAACTGCTATTTCCTCTATGATGCTCATTCTTCCCTTTCTCCACACTTACCAGAGTTAGCATGAGAGCTCAAGAAATCCAGGAATACCACCAGCACATCCACTTTGCTAGGAAGAGGCAATGTGGTAACAAAGCACAAACTAACCCCGCCAATCTGGAGTACGTTCCTCTCACAACTGTCACTCTTGTAATTTCTTCCAGATCTTTCAGAAACTGCAAAGAGGAACACATGGTAAATAAAACTGCTTGGCAGAGAAGGATTCGTTTTGCTGCTTCATTGTGACCTTCTGCAAACACCTGGCAGGATGAAGTCCCACGAGATACTTGCTCTGATAGCTCCCCACTGCTGCACTCAGTGTGGTGAACTGGTTCAGCAAAGCTCTACCAAGAGCTGGGTGGGACAGAGAGATTTCTCTCTTTTGGCAGGAGCAAACTGTCAGAGCAGCTCAGACACTTCACACAACCTGCCCCGTGGCTGCCTTCATTGGAACAGGCAATGTTCCCAATCCCCAAGCCTTTATGCATCCTTGTTTCCATCAGCAATGCTCCCTGAGCAGCTCAGCATCTGGGCATGTCCCCACTTGAGCTGGGCTGCACACCCAGCTCAGCCCAGCTCTGCTTGCACTCCACAAAGCAGGCATTCATCTCCCTCAAAGCCTTGCAGGAGCTGCAGGTGAGTGCCAAGCACTCCCAGGTGGGGTGTACTCCTCCCAGAGCCCACTGCTGGGTCTCCTCTCAGGCCAAACCACACCCCAGAAATGCCACTGATGCTTCACTGAACTACTCGGCAGCTCCTGCACTCCTGCAGAAATTCCACTTCGCAACCAGACAGCTTCAAATTAACACTTCCCATATCCTCAAAAGGTGCTGCAATTCTCTGGATGCCTGCTCTTCTCCTCTCCTCCTGTCAAAACCTCACTGCTTCACAGGAAGGGTTCAAATTTCATTGGGTAAATGGGCAGAGAAAACACCATGATTTTCTTTCATCTCATTATGATGATGCTCACTCAGGGATTCCTGCTATTGCCCTATTTTCTGTAAATAATATAATGTGAAAGATGGGAGCCATTCTTATGACAGATCATGTCACAACTTATGTACCTTTCTGCTTTGAGCAAAGGCAGATTACCCTGAACTTCTTTGGCAACACCACAAACCTCTAAAAGGAAGGATGGACTGAAGTTCCTTTTAGAACAGCCTAGGAAAGTCAGAATTTCTTTTTTCCTGGATTTTACCTCCAAGTCCCTTGTACTCAAATTGAGAGACCTGAGTAGCTGATTGAGGTCCCAAATTCTGGATGAGGTTAAGGGGTTGTAGTGCCAAAGTCACTGTTCACCCTTGACTCTTTCGGTATCTGCTTGAGTTTTCTGAGCCTAGTGGCTTAAACCAGTCATGTGTTTTCCCCAGAGGGATATTCAGCAGGGAACCAGCATCTGACAAGCAAATTCACCTAGTCCAGAGGCCAAGCCAACACTTTGATAGCAAAAAGATTGGGTTCAAATCCAAATTTGGGGCCCCAATTCATTCAACAGTGGCTGAATTTGTGACTTCCCCCTGTACCTCACTCCCTCCTAAGCAGAGTACACAGTGGATCATACTTTCAGGATTGCTTTATGGAAAAGTTATATTAAGGGTAATTCAGGTGCTTCTGGTAAAGACCAGGCCAGCAGCTGAGGCAGGAGGCAGGTGTGTTACAAACTTCCTTCCCACATCCCTCAGCACAAGGGACTTTCCATGTCTGCTGTTGGATTTCAGATTCATTAAAGCCAGGCAGGAAGACATGGCTCATATGCACACAGTGCTTTTCCTGCTGATCAATAAGCTTCCTTCCTGCCTGATAACTAAACCACTTATAATATTAACAGTGTTATTTAAGACCTGTGGAAACTCAGTCTGATTCAAGCAAACCAGAAATATCTTGACCTAGATACTGGGAACAAAACAATTTTGAGTAAACTTCGGGACTGCCCTTTCTTCTATCATTGCACTTGACATTTTATTGGGGAATTGGAGCAAAACTATTTTACCCCAAATGTTCTTACACCAGCATACTTATTCAGGGAGAAAAATCTTTCTGACACTTTCCCCCTCTCAATTTAGATTAAAAGGGGTGCATTTTAGAGTCTATTAATAAGGGACATGGACTGCCCTTTCAACAACTGCAGTTATATATTATATCAGAATATCAGAAAGAATAAATGAGACTCAACTCTGTGTTCTTCTGAGGATAAAAGGACCATGAGGAAACAAAGAACATAAACAGTATTTTCACCATGTTAAATGTGTGCAAGCTCAAGAAAGTGACCTGCACTGTAAGAGAGGGTCACTGATGCAGAATGGTTCAATAAATGTTTTCAGAAGCACCATCAGGCTGTTGCTTCTTTGGGCTTTAAGTAATGCTGGGCGCATTTTGCAGCACCTTTGCAAAGCAAGGCCTTGCTTTCCTGAAGGTCCGTACCAAAATTCATAGGCTTCCCCAAGAAGGCACACCTGCACAGCTTGTCTAACATACCCAACTGCAAAGCTCAGGGCTGACTTGAGTATCCAACCTTCTGTCCAGAGCAGGAGCCTCACCTGGACTTCAGAGTCTAATCTAGCTTATTTCTGCTTATTCCTCTTATCCATGCAAATTTTGGTGCTTACCTCTACATGTTCCCGTAGATGGAGCATTTTAAGTGTTTACCTGCCTGGAAGACAGTCTGCTTAACAGAAGGTAGCAAAGGAAAAGAAGGACTTTCAGAAAAGATCAAATACATCATAAGCTTGGCAGACACTGTAGCCCTGAAACAGCAGTTTGAAACTTGCACCATAACAAATCTTCTCCTATACATTATCTCACAGGAAACAACACATGATAAATTCTTAGCACAATGTGATTCCCCTCCTTCCTCCTCCTCCTCACTTCAGAAAGATTTAACATCTAATTCAGCTTTTGACGAGCTGCTTCATCACTGCGGGAATGCTGTTGATCTCTGTCGGAACCCTGCGGCCTTGGACAGAACAAACTGAAAGGGGAAAAAAAAATTTTGGCCGTCTGTAATGATAAATAAATACATTACAGGATACAACTCTGGGGAATGGAGGCTGACACTGACTGAGCACCATGACCTCCACACAACTGCCAAGTCTCCACCGCTTAACAAAAGTCAACTTTTGTTTGCCTTCTCCCCCCTCAATGACAATTTCTTAAAGAGCAAATGCAGGATGGAAAAGGGAAAAAAAAAAAAAATAAAACCAATAAAAGATAGAGAGCTCCAAATCTGCCTCATCTGCTGCCCAGAGGCACTTCGGTTTTGACAGAACAGTATTTTATTTCTTTGGTCTCCTGGAAATTGGGGGAAACCAGTCCATGCTGCATCAGCAGCAGCAGGACAAGGAAGCTGCGCCACAGGGAATGCTCAAATCCCTTTAAAAATTTTTTTGCACTAGGATGTGCCTGCCTTCAGGCTAGTTCTTGGCTCCAATTTGATTTTCTGTCTACTTAAGTCCCACTCACAAAATCAAATATGTATTTCAGCTGTTGGGTCTTCACATTGATAGCAACAATAATTAAGTAGAGAGGAAGCAATTGGTTACCCCATCAGATAAGCCACCTCCTCATCTCTGGAAGCCTCACCCACTTGCATCAACCTGTTTCCTAGACTCTCCTTTTCCCCATCTCTCCAATCTCTTTCCCACTTCTCTCCAATCACACAGAAAGGTGATACCTGCTGCCACCTCTCCTCATTTTACAGATGCACAGAGTGATAAATAATGTGACAAAGTCAGTCAAGTCAAAAACCAGGTATGGACTGGAAGCATTAACTCTTGTGTCTGCATTGTGCTTACCATAAGGTATTACTCCCCTAACTGCGTGTGCTTCATGGGAACCACAGAGGACTCAGCCTGATCATACAAGTCCACAGTCAAGTCCCCAAGACCCTTCAACACCTTAAAGCAAAATACAGCACACAAAACCCCTCACTAACTCTGACAAAGCTCATTCCAGCCCAGAAAGAGAAGAGCTTCCCCAGCCTGGTGTTAATCAGCCCCACTGGTTCGCTGAGTGATTCATCCCCGGCACAAAGCCGATGTAGCTGCACCACTCCTGGAGCCCACGCCAGCATTGCTTCCCAGAGCTTCGCTGCACCCTGCAGAGGCTCCAGCTCATTCCAAGCAGTCTCAGGGATACAAGGCACAGCTTGTTCCAAGTGTTTCTCCTGCTCCCTTCACTCCCCTAAGAGATGTCTCCTGCCAGCTCGCCCGGTCTCACTGCCACCAATACCGGGCTCTATCTTCACAGCTCTGGGCTTGCAGATCGTTTAACTCAGCTATTCACCAAAGCACCTATTTAATCCACTCTGCTCACAGTTGCTACTACTAAAATACTTTGTGTTTTCAAATGTCCTGTGACTACGTATGCTTTGTAATATCCTTCTTATTTCCCCCATCACCTGTCCTTTGTATACACAGCAAAGAGGATAAGGGAAAGATGATTACACTCGTCCAAACACTGGAAGACTCATGATTCAATCCCTTTATCTTTTGTCTCTGGTTGACATTTTTAATTTCTCAATCTATCTTGTTTCATTCTCTTTAGGTTTAGAGGATTGGAATGGTTCACTTTCAGTTAAGGGTAGGATCTTTCTAACATGTCTTCTTACATTTGAATACTCTCCTGAACATTTTCCATTGCTTTGAAATTCCCTCTGAGAGTAACCGGAGAAAAGTAGTTTTCTTCAGCTTCATCAATTCCCTAAGACTGTTCTGCCAGGGAATACTTACTTCACATTAATTATATCTTTGACTGTCCCTGTAGTTGTTTCCTGCAAGTGTAAATTGAGTGCATTACAGTCTCTGTTAGCAAAGGGCTGCTCGATGCACTGTGGGGGCTGCACTTACACACAGATTTCCATAAAATCAGGCAGGAGTTCTAAGTGGTGCACAAGCATTCCCCAAACCACCACTGAACTCATGTCTTGACCTGCCCATCAGAACAAGATTGACACTTTCTAGGAGACAGCGCATGAGGAGAAAAAAATATCAGAAATAAATATGAAATCCATTTTCAAAGCCATACATCCCAAACCTTTCACTTGAGTCAAATACAGGAAAACCCAAAAAGCAGGACAAAACAGAAACCAGCCCAAATGCAGAGAAGCTCTGCCTCTGATGCAGGTACAACAGAAGCATGGGCCCCTCTATCTCAGTCAACAGTTTTGAATGTGAATTCCTCCCTTCAGAACCCAAAGAGGCCTTTGCTGTACTCAGCAACTCATCCACCACAGGCAGCAGCAGAGGGGATCTACTGTGACCTGTGTCTGTAGCTGAGGGGAAATGCAAAGCTTCTGCAGAAATCAAAGTGGGTGGAAATCAGCTGTGGACATCTGGGTGGACATTATCTGCCAGTGCAGTCCTCTCTGCTGGCCTGCTTCTCCCTTGCTGCTGCAGATCTCCTACGTGTGCACGCTCTGCCTGTGTGTTTAAACAAAAAGGCTGATAAGGAGTACTTGTCTGTCAGCAATATCTGAAGCCCACGGCTCTTTGAGAGCATTTGGGTTTACTTGGCGGGTCATGCTGACTCCTTGTGAGCTGTTTATCATGACTAAAAACTCCAGAGATTGGCACTATGCCAGTGTCTTCCCTTCTCTTCCCTCCCCCCACCCCTTTCTCCCCTCCTGGGTATTGATGCTACATCAAAACAAACCTCCAGTTCACATAGCAACAGAACATTTTTATATAACCCCTGCATGGGAACACTGCACAGGCCGTTGGACAATCACTTGCAAGCACGTTAGGTAATTCCAGGATATTTTGCTGTTTTTTGTCAAAAACACCCCTGACTAAATGAACTATAAAATGGGAAGAGGATCTTTTGCACATGGGCCAGATTTGAAACACAACTTGGCACCAAGGACATCAGGGGATTAGGGCACCTATTGGTTCCATATTCTAAATTTTGCCATTTTCTATCTCACTTGGAATCAAACTGGGGAGTCCAAAGCATTTAAGCCAGTTTGTGCATAATGTAATTGAAAGCAAAACAATGCTGAAGAGATCTGCTGAGTCCAGGCTTTAATATGACAAAGACTGAAATTTAGATTTTGGTAGACACTGAAAACTCCCATTGCTATCCAAAGCAGGGATATCTGTGCAGACTGTGTACTTACACAGCTATAAACCAGCCAGGTCATCTTAACTTCACTTCTCTCATCCTGTAACAAAAGGTTAGTCATTTCAATAAGGACATAATAAATATGTAACTTCAAATCTTTTCACAGCATGCCCATCTCATCTTTACATTGGGTTAATCCCATCTTTCAGGGCTTCCACTACTTGGCTGCAAGGATCACAAATGGGGAGAAACTGAGGACTTTTACTGCTTACCACTGATCCATAACAAGAATAGGACACCAAGAAGGGCAAATCAGGACCTACAGTAACACGAGAGCCACTATTTACTCTCTGGTAATATCTTACCTGTGTACATTGAGTTCAGCTCATCACAAGATCTTGGATTAAGGACAGAACTTTCCTCCAAGCCCTACTGATAGCAATCACTGAAGATTTTTACCTCCACTACCAGCATCCCAGGATTTCCTGGGAATTTCAGCAAGTTACTTGCAGTTCCCAGGCTTTAGGACACTGCTGATGACTTCGACTTCTCCTGCTCTTTTCCTCTAGTGTAATACAGCCTTTTGATCTTTTTCATTAGGTCTTAAGTAAGTCACTGGAAACATTTTGTGGTGAGTAGGTGGTATGGGAAATATATTCTCTGGACCTTTCCAGACTAAACATCTACAGCCTGATTGCTTCAGTTGTAGTGTAATGCACCGGCCCAGTGCTCCTGCACCATTTGCAAAAGATAATAGTTAAGGTGTATCTATCTATCTAGGTTATTATACAGTGCACATCATTAAAGGATAATTCATACAGCAGCTAAAATACAGGTAATATATGATAAAAATTATGGACTAACTTTTGTAGCTCTAGAGAAACTCTTCTATGTACCATTTCATGACTACAATGATAGAAGTGGCAGGATGTCTTAATTAAGACATTCTTTCCCCCATTATCTCTTAATTCCTTTGGATATTCCCATCTTCATGTTGACCATTTAACTGCCTGCAACAAAATAGGATGGACTAAAGCCAAATCCTTTTTATAGGGGTTCCACTCCAACATATTTACTGTCCTCCTTCACAGCCATCCAGATGTATCACCAAAACTCTCAGGGCCAGGACATTGCAGCAAATACCTGGAGAGCAGCAACAGGCTGGGGGAACAGAACATTTCCCAGAACAGCCATCAAAGCCTCCCTCACTGCTACCACAGCCCCTGCTGGCATTACTTGAGTAAAACCTCTGAGTGAACAAAGCTTAGATTAAAAATATATTTAAGAAAGTATCACAAAACTATGACTTTTCAACAAAATTACTACTACTACTACTACAAAAAAAGGATGGACCTGAGAGTTTACAGCACTTAAAGTTAAAAGTTATTATAAAAAATACTTAGGTGCTACTTCACTGTACCCCTTCTCCTCTCCACGTCAGGGAAGATGAGCAGGTCACTCGAGCAGCAGCCCAGAGGTTCTCCCCTCGTGTAAAGCCCATACACAACATGCTGGGCTCACATGAAGAAAATTCTTTAGCCACATGTCTCCCAGCCTCAAACTGGCTCCAAAAAATCATCTGAAAGCCTCTAATTTTGCTAGCCCAGGAACACTCATGACTTCATATGGGCTTCACCCTTCCCTTACTCTAATGCCTTTCAGGTTCAGCAAAGCAGAGCCATAAAGGATTGTTAGGAAGTGTTAATGGGCTGCAGTGGCTCTGGAATCCAGCACTGGCTGGCAAATTATCACACCCCATTGTCACTTCATCAGCTGGCAGCCTGGGACAACACAGGTGCCTCGGTGCTCGGGGCTGCTCACATTGGTGAAGAGGCCAGGAGAGCACCCAAGGCAACTGCCCACCCTCAGTATCCGTCCTCAATATGCTGTGTAATCTTTGGATTTCAAGAGAGGATCTGCTTTTTTCTCCCAGCAACTTGCTCAGCAGTAAACTCATCAACTTAGTCAAACTTGCCTCCACACATATCTTGTCTCAAGCTTTCAAGAAATTCCTGTGCTTTCGTTTCTGGCAACAAACTTGGGAAGCCTTTTGGGGGAACACTCAATTCCTTGCTTTGTAGAGCTAAAGCAGAATACAACCAGCATATCTAAAAGGCTGACCACATCATCTATTTCAGGTACATAACACAAGAGCACTGCAGAGAGAAACACATCTAGGAGGAAATTCAAGGCCCTAAGACAGGTTCTGTGAATCAGCATGAACAGCTCTCTAAAATGTAAAAATAAAGGAAACCAAATATATGCAGCCAACTTGGTGAAGCTCCATTGGCAACCAATTATGCCCCGAGCCTTATTTTCAGAAGTGTGTGCATGTAATGGTGTGTGCAAAAATGAACAATCAATAGTGTCCTTCATTTATATGACTTGCCATGATTGCATCCTGCAGCCATGGTAACTGTGCCCCCACCTGAGGGGCTGCAGGAACAGATATGCAGATTGGCTTGTGGGTTCCCATCCCAGCTGCTGAGAACACCTCGTTTTAAGGAACCTCAAACCCCAAAGTCATGTTTGACAGAAGAGCCTCCATTGCAGAGAAGGGGTTCGTGTGTGTTACGTGGATATAAATGCACACACATGAGGGCATTCATATGTGAACAGAACAACGTGATTGACTTCTTCTGTTACATTAGTGGTGACAGGAAGGAAGAAGCATCAGCTAAATCCTTTGCACGTGCTGCTGCTGCTCACAAGGTCAGTGAGGACACCGAGACCGCTGTGCCTCTGCCCCCCACGTGTGGATCTGTGAGCAGATACTCATTGGGACAAAGGGCTGACTCAAGATATGCTCCAGACAAGGGGGCAAGCAAGGCAGTGCCTGACTTCACTGGGGAACTCAGGGAGTGCTGGCAAGGCCAAACAATCAGGTGTACAACTCTTCTACACAGCACGAGCATCCCCTCAGGGCTCTGGTCCAATTAAACAAGGCTGAAGAAGGCCTTTGGAGAGTAAAGAAACCTCTTACTTCATCTTATGTTAAAACAAGCATAAAAACCATGCAGAAAACAGATGTTTGTCTCTTTTTTTAGAAAAATCCTGCTCACATTCCCAACAAGGAAGAATGGTTGCCCAGTCTCAGCCAGTGCAGTTTTTGGAACACCAAATCTCTATTGAGAGAAGCCCAAAGGTATGACAGGGAAGTGAAATTGCCAACTGATGCAGACACAGCTGAGTTGACCTTTTCTTTTCTTTTTCCTCTGGACCAGGCCAGGAAAAAAGCCAGAAGGAACAAGAAAAATATTTATTGAGTCTACAAGTGTTCACTTTCTCCATGCAATGGAAATCCTTTATGTCATAGGCACTGAAGAGAGGAGGGAAAGCCCTGCAGGGCTGCTTTAAGCCACAGCATTGCTGTTCTGGTGTCAACAGTTTTGAGGAAGAATCTGCACACTGGGGGAGTCCAAAGAGGCACTGGGTGGGTGCCAGGAGCATCAGAAGTGGTGAAAATGGATTGAAAAGTGCTGCTGCCTCCCTCATAGCATAGATTTTGAAGTCTGCTCTGCCCAAGAGTTTCTGTCCTGTGCCCTGCAAACACACGCACTTGGCTGGCCTTGACACTGCCCAGGTCACTCAGCTCCTCCTGGGTTTTGTTTACTGCCTGGTGTTTTTGAGTACAGCGCATGGCATCTCCTCTGAAAGAAGTCCTAACAAGAAAAATAAAGCTTGTTTATCCAGTTTAACCACTGGATAAAGCCTAAACACATTGGATAAAGCATTCTACAGCCTCTACATTCATTATCAATTAATTATTGAAAGGGTACCTGTTGAGTGTTTTTAATATGCATAAAAGTAAAGACAATTCCAGTTGCCATGCAACTGACTGAGGATCATGTAAACATAAATGCAGTAGTTTCATTTTCATGAATAATCTTACGTATCTGGAGAGGAGGGCTCAGCAGAGCCACCACAGACCAGAGCAGAGGAGAAGCATTAAGGGTGCAGGGGAATTAACCACTTGGTATCTGTGAGCCTCTCTCTTAGGAATTAATTTGATTATCAGTGTAACAAAAAAGGCCAGGACCTTGTATCCACGGACTGAGGTACAATTGTTTGGCCCCTGGAATTGCATCCTGCAAGATTGACATGGAATATTTATATACGATGCAATCAAGAGAGGTCTTATTGACAATCAGCCATAGCTCAGCATGCAGCCTGATAAGACTTGTAATTATACAGATGAAAAAAGAAATGACAAAAGAGGTATGTGATGATTCCAGCTGATCTCTACTGCTCCACACAGACACCATCAATCTCTGCTTAGTTTGGTTTAAAGTACAGATGGTTCCACTAAGCATCAGAGATTCCAGTACCTATCCAGAGTAAGATTGCAAACTTTCTCTCTCAAGAAATTTACTAGAGATGAACTTTAGGAAAACAAAAATCTTTCTGAATTCAGACAAAATGTGGTTATTATTGTTATAAATAAGGAAATGGTTTAAAAGTTGTTTTATAAAATAGAATGAAAAGATACGTTTTTATTTCAGAAAAACTACTTTTAAAGTTGACAAAAATGTTTCTTTTTTTACTTTCTCTTTACATTATTCTTTCCGTTTCCCTTGGAACAAACTTCTGCTTTTTGGCATGGTTACAATAAAAAAAAAAAAAAAGAAAAAATTATTTGCCGAGTGCATAGACTGAACAACATAAAACCAGCAGAAACATCTCCCACATTTAGAAGCAGCAAGTAAACACATAGTTTCAATTCTATTCAATTTCTTTCTCCAAAACCCTTTCTCCTGTAGTCTAAACAATCTGATTTAGCTGTTAGCAAGCCCAAGTCCTCAGGTTGCTTATTTTCTCTGCTCTACTCTTGCAGAGGCTGCAGGGCGCCTTATTCCCATGAAGACCTGCACCCTCCAGGTGATGCAAATGTTATTCTCTTTACCTGTTCCACAAAGTTTTTTCTTCCATCTCTCTTTTCCCTTTGCTGCTGACAGACCTGCCAGGGAGCAGACTCTCTTAGGTTGTAATTAAAGTCACAGGAGTGAGACCTTGAACCCCATTTGTGTAAGCGATTGATAGGTTTAGCTGATACATATTTTTTTTTTTAGGATTTTGTTTGTTGCTGGTTTTTTATACCTGCATACAATTTATAAGAGTAGGCAGCATGGTCTTAAACACAGCTCATATTACTCCTGCATGCACTCAAAAGAAATGTTTGGCATTTAACTTTATAATAAAAGGTATCAATTAGGAACTGTCAATGTTTTCAGTAGTGATATCTAATTACTGTAACTTGCTATAGGCTATCTTGTTAAATTCTAGTTGAATGACTAAGTATTCCTGACAAGTTTAATGCATTATTAAAGGTGTAATTACTTGGTTATTGCTCATGTAATTCTGAGTTAATTACCTGACATCTAAATTCATCATTTTTATGTTTATTGAACTTTGGTAAATTCACTTTTAGCTATTGCTTGGTATTTACACCACAACTCTCTTCCACTCATTTTTAACTTAAAGGAGGTCCAGGAAGGGGAAAGGATCTACAGTCACAACAAGTCTAATTTTCTTATCAGTGTTCCATTTTCCTATGCTTTCCTTGCCTGCTGCCATTTAACCACATTGTGATTTGCTCAGTTTTCAACAGAAGAAAATTACGCTACAAGTTTTCAGATGAAGTGAAATGCTGATCCTACTGAAATCAGTGGCAAAGCTCTCAGCCTGAGTAGTGACAGGAGTTTACCCTTGTGAACACTTGTTCTGGGAGCAGAGAATGAACTGTCCCAAGTGCAATGGGACACAGGATTTCCTTGGAGTTGGCATCAGCAGTCAGATGCCAAAGAGGCGTCTCCAAGAGTCAGTCATTGTAATTTCCACTCACAACATGCAGGAGAAACGTATAAATAAACAATGTACTTGAAATTCCCTTCTACTGCTATGCTTCCCCCCTGTACAATGCCTTATTTCCCACCCTGGATTTGCAAACACAGCCTCTTGTGCATCCCCCAGTTCGTACCACAGCCCTTTGCTCCCCAGGGTCCTCACTGTGTTGACCCACAGCAGGTGGAAAAGTAAATGCTGTCCATGCCACCAAATAAAAACCTTGACAAGCTCAAGTGCCATCATTATACAGTCAGTGAATCCGAGGTTATAAATCTTGCTTCATTCCCGTTTGGAAGAAAGATCTTCAATTAAGCAGAAATTGATTTTCTAATGATTTTTTTTTTTTTTCCTGCTCATGATTGGTAGAATGTTTGAAACTGTTCCAGCCCAACAACATACAGACAGAACAATTAAACGTGTTGTAGCTGACAGCAGGACTGATTTTTAAGTCAGTGAATTCAATTTAGCCCTTTGATTTTTTGGCAAGACGTGCACCTTGCAACACTTATGAAGAAAGAAAATATTATCCTAGCTAACCTTTGCAACTCTCAAGCCAGTCAGAAAGCAAGGAGGAAATGCGATGGGGCTTGGGAAGCTGTTCTGATCTTATGGAATCCCTCACTACTCTGCAGTGCGTGTAACACTGAAATTAGTGCAGTTTCCAATTAAATAAATTACTTAAGTAGTTTGTGATGACTGAGACATTAGTGAAGGCTTGAATAAGTTATTTGGCAGATCAGATGCCACATTATCTTTGTTGATAATGATACTTAGGAAATTAGGGACCCACAATCACAGTTTTCAAGGCATATCTGAATTTTAGTGTTGATGGAAAAGACTCAAAATTGATCGATTCAAAGCCCACTAAGCTTACTTGGAGTTTTTCCATTAATTTCAAAGCTTTCCACACCAAAATTTAAGGCATAGCCCTTCTATAAAATAATACTTTCTGTGCACAGAGAACAATCAGAATAGGATTAAAATCCTATTAGATGTGAATTAAGCTAATAATTTAAACCTTACTCTACAATGATACGCTGACAGGCACTGGTTTACCTTCCAAACTCTCCAGATGTAGTTCTGATCCTACTAATTTTTTTAATAAGGTAGAATTAAAATTGAGATCCTTCCATCTACAGGACAATACTGAATGCAATTATCTATGTTGTGTTAATAATTAGTGGAGCTCACCTTGACCCACCACCTCTGGAGGGATTTAAAAGTCATGTGGATGTGGTCCTACCTGGGGCCATGGTTTAGTGGTGGGCTTGGCAGTGCTGGGTTGGACTTGGTGATATTCAAGGTCTTTTCCAACCTAAACAATTCTATGATTTCATGACACAGCTGTGACAGGGATGACACAAGCACAGGACAAAAAGACAAACTGCTCCCTGAGAAGTTGAAATGTCACTGTCAAAGCAACAGACAGGAGACTCAGAAAAATTGAGAATGCAAAGAAGCTCAGAGGCAACACTATTTGTCAAGGAAGACAAGAGGCAGTATCTCACTAGCAATTTAATCCTTGTTGTAACTTTGTGGGCAACTCAGACTTGAACAAAACCACTGGAGCACAGGCCAGAGCCGAGCCAGCCTGCACCACAAGTCACAGTCATTTCAAAGCTGGACCATAGTATGTCTCCAGTTTAATCCAGTTTAATCTTTTTCATCTGTAGATGATATTGGCCAGGAGAATCTAAATCTTGCTAGAACGAGTCAGTAAAAGTAGGTGCCACGTTTCCTTGAAGCAATCAAAGTAAATCCCATTTTCTATCAGTCTAATAAGGAAAGTTTGGAGATTTTCAGCTTGCATTTCCTAGTATGTTAATTTCATCTTTGCCCACATATTATTCTGCTTGATCTGACCTGAATCTGACTTATTGCATTTCCCAAACTACTTTTCACTCAGCGGTTAATTAAAAGATTTGGTCCCTGACACACTGCTTACAGCCCTTATTGGCACCCATTAGCCCAGCTAGACTAATTCTCCTGAAAAGCAAACCTCCTTATATTCCCAGGGTCAAAAGTTCACAGACAATTCCCTAAATCTTTAACATTCACTATTAGTTCATTATTTGAACCTACTCTGCTGTAAGAGGCTGTATTCAAATGTAGGCATAAAAAGTCATTCAAAAAAGACAGTTTCTCACACAAATTCATCACTTGCCAGTTCAGTCCGTCTCTGTCTGTACAACATTAGGACTGTACAGTGCAAGAAATATGAAACTAATGTTTTTCAGCTTTCCTATGAGCACTTTTTTGTCTGATATACAACCAACAAAGAAAGTGCATGTTCTAATTTACACTAAGCAATTAGCACACGTATCATGCCTCAAAATAACCCCAGCAGTTCTTTTTCCTGCGCACATACCCAGAGCATGGCATTGTCTTTCAGGCACACACAGGACCATAATCCATACATGGACACCAACACACACTGAAAGCAGCAGCACCTCTATTCTGACAGTCCCACTTAAATGAAGGGAGTCAACATTCAGGAGCAGATCTCAGCTGAGGCTGTAAAGAAACACCCACTCGTGTTCACACACGCACAACCCCATTCTCTCACACATACATTTGTGCACGCTTACAGACACAGTGAACTTCACCCCATTTTAGAGATAAAAGATAAACCAGAATATTGAGATTTGGATCTAGGTGGTGGAGTCCCCAAAGCCCTGAATCTCTTAGAATCTGGCTCCTGGGTTTTGGTTTGAGCCCACATTTGCTGTACTGAGATGAAACTAGAAACAAAGTCAGTAGGGCAGGTGTGTGGGAAGGGAAAAAGGCCGAGTTTAATTATTAAAGCTATGTGGCTGTGCAAGCATCCTACTTAAGAGGAGTTGTCATTAAACTCAACCTTTCCCCCTTGAACCTGGTGTCTGGAATAGCTCAGACACCAATGGTGACCTTATGTATTTCTTTTAATTATTCTGAAGTAACCTCCTCCAGCTCACCAGGAGCCCTCACCTACTTCAAGCAAAGACATTCTAATGATTTCGATTAAATCTTGGCCTCTCCCCAGCAGAGCACAAATTAAAAGCATTACTAGGAGGATACAAGCTTCAGCGCTTGGAAGTGTTATATAAAGAATGGGGAAAGCTGCCAAGAGCTTGTTGTCATTTCATATAGAGTGGGGGATGATTAACCCCTTGCTGGAATTTCATACCCTGGCAAGATCACACGTCTCACTCCTGGGGGGTTTGCTCCTCGTGACCATCCCCCACATTACACTTTACACCCTTTTCAACTTGTTATTTGGATAATATATTCTTCCAATGAAGCACTGTCATATTTAGGCTCTGCAATGAGCTGTTATACTGACGGAATTTGGAGAAAAGAGCTCTAACTGGGCTCTACAAATCCCTTTCCAGAAGTGTTTTACCCTGTCCAATCCATGGCTGCACTTCCACACAGAATTATCATGGGTAAACCATGATGCATGCCTAAAATAAATGCACAAAAATCTTAAACAATTATCTCAACCACAAGAAGTGGGAACTAGGCATATTTGGTTTAGATCTTGGTGTCGTTATAAGCAACAGACTTGTACGTTCAGCCTCTCCTCACTTTCTTTCCCATTTCCTATCTTGTTAAAATGCAAATAATGAATCTAAATGATTGAAAAGTACTTTCAGGTATTTGGATAAAAAAGTTAAAAGGTAGATGCGAGACCAAACTGCTCCTAGAAAGGAGTAATTGTCACATAAGTCATCAAAAGCTGATTTACCCAGGCTCCTATATGCAAAAACAACATAAGCCTACAAATCCTGAACCTTCTCCTTCACATGTGACCACCCACACTCAGCAAATGAAAAAAGCTATGAAATAGTAACCAGCCATCCAATAGTAACCATCCATCTAACAATCCATCCACTCCACCCACTTTGCACAGCACTGTTTGACTACCTGGATGGCAGGCAGCAGCTGTTCTGCCCTCTGAGATGCTAAACCCTCCCCAATATTCAGACATGCCACAGGCTCTCATGTGCAATGTAAATCAGAGGGTCAAAATTCATTCGTTTCCAGTAAAAATGTAAAATCAGTGCGAGAAAATATTCCTATGTTCAAGCTTTTGGTCTAGTATTAGAAAATCAGAGAACTAAAGCATCCCAGCAAAACCTTGTAGGATCAATCTAGAGAATATATTTTGAAAGGTGAGTGAGATAAGACACTGCTCTGGGAGGTGATGTGGGGGAGCTGACACAGCCTTGAGATGTCTCACCCTCCAGATTTATACAAATGAAATCAAGGAAGCACTAAACCAGCAGGGGATTATTATCTCTAGAGATAACTACAGACAGTTTCATTTTAAAAACAATCAGCATCATCATCACTGTATTTTCCATTTATTGAAACACAGGAATGTGAGGGAATATCCAGCTCCTTCCAGAAGTCAGAGCAACTTCCTTCCTAAAGAAAAATTTCTATAAAAAGAATCAACTCACTTCATTTGTTCCTTTTTTTTTTTTTTTAATGCTGTGCTGAGCCTGTGTTTGCCCCCTGCCTGCATCTTGCCAGCCCTAGTGCTCACTGATATTCCTATTTCTACCCAACAGTAGAATACATTGGCTGCACCTTGGTGTTGTCCAGAGGAGCCCATGAAGATGCTCCAAGGGCTGGAATGCCACAGCTATGGAGACAGAGAGTTGGGGATGTTCA
The DNA here is from genome assembly GCF_020740725.1 of Corvus hawaiiensis. Taxonomy (NCBI): domain Eukaryota; kingdom Metazoa; phylum Chordata; class Aves; order Passeriformes; family Corvidae; genus Corvus; species Corvus hawaiiensis. The sequence goes on along the minus strand of NC_063229.1, from coordinate 6,216,140 downwards.
GCCTGGAGAACAGAAGGCTTCAGGGAGACCTTAGAGCACTTTCCAGTGCCTGAATAAGCTAAAAGGGAGATGGAGAGGGACTTTGGACAAGGGGCTGGAGTGACAGGACAAGAGGGAATGGCTTTAAACTGACAGTCTCAGATTAGATATTAGAAAGGAATCCTTCCCTGTGAGGGTGCTGAGGCCCTGGCACAGGGTACCCAGAGAAGTTGTGGCTGCCCCTGGAGCCCTGGAAGTGTCCAGGGCCAGGCTGGACAGGGCTTGGAGCACCCTGGGACAGTGGAAAGTGTCCCTGCCATGGCAGGGGTTCGGAATGAGATAACCCCTACAGTCCCTTCCAAACCAAACCAGTCTATGATTCCATGATCTTAATTTAAAGGATAAGGATGTAATTGCCCAGATTACGTAGAAGAGTTTAAACCTACATTAATGCCACGAAACCAGATTTCGCTCAGCTGAGTGGTGTGAATTTTTCTTTGCTTCCTTTCTTTCTTTCCTTCGCTACCAAAGACCTTCTCAGTGTCCTTCCTCTCTCTTCCTTTAACACCCATTTGTTATTTGGCATTGAAAAGAGAGGGGAAAATCCAAAATTCAAATCACAACTTCAGTTTTGCAGTGAGAACATGCAGATTGCCAACGTTTTACATGAACACACTTTGTATTTTTCAACTGGCACTACTTTAAAATTGTTTGAAAAAGTTCCACTTTCTCTCAATAAAAGCTCTGAAGCCACTTCAGAAACAGAAGTACAGGGCTGAAGGTAAGAAGAGGAGAGGGTAGAAAGATTATTAACCATATGTAATAATCACTGCACAAAAAAAGTGCTTAAATATGTCTTTTTCTTTGATCCCTCATTTTTACCCTCCTGTTGCAATGCACCAATGCTGTTCTGCTGAGCAACTCAAGTTGAATATTCCTTAATATAATAAGAAATCCCCAATCAATTATCATGTCAAATCAGGAAATAATTCCCTACACTACATCAAAAAGACCCACTCCTACCTTTTGTCAGTCACTGGATTGAAATAAAGAGGTAGCTGCACACAAAGCAAGCTGTCATGTCAAACAATACATCCTTCACTCATTTGAGATATAAACACATTAAAATGTGGCAGGAGGAAAAGAGTCAGTCGAACCTGTTTAATGGAATTGGCTAATTGGATAAATTACACTTTGATAATGATGATAATCATTGAGGAGACATCTTGTCCCATAGTTCTGCTGTTCTGTACTTTGCTTGCTACTTCCCCTTCTCACTTGATTCCTTGTGCTAGAAAATGCAGTGTAAAACACCTAAAGGACCCAGCTCTGCTTGACTGAAGGTTTCATCCACACCCCTTTATGTAACCCAGGGGTTTGGAGTTGTAAGAAACTCAGTAAATTGGGATTGTAGTCACAATAAGCAAACACAGTCCTCAGAATCACGTTCCAGAAGATGATGGGAAACTGAAAAATTACTTGCTCTGAATACATATCACTTTTCACACACACAAAATTCCTTCTATGAATTCATATTGCTGGAAAACATGTAGGCTGGAATAAATAATATTAACCAGCCTGCCATTAGCATATGGCAGGCACACACTTTGAGAAAACTTTGACACTAAGCAAACATTTAATAATTAGTGTTAACTATCCATTAATAGAATTGATATATACATTTAATAATCAGTGTAATTATCCATTTATAGAATTTAAATATTTGGTTCTAAAATAATAATTAAAAAAACCAGGCATTTTTACTAAATAATCTGTCTTCCTGATACAAGCCAAGTAGAAATTTAACAAATACATGATTAAAAAATTACATATCTTTCACCATTGTGCTAATTCACTCTCATTAACACTGCACAGAAATCAATGCAGCATGAATGGGGTTGACTTCCAACTCAGACAAGTTTCTTGAGCCCAAAGTTTGAAGAGCAAGAACATTTGGAGGCATGAAACCCTCACTTCCACGCTCCATTCCCCAGGGGTGCAGTCAGCACGGGCAACACCCACCTTCCCCTGCCCAGCATCCCCCTTGCCCCAGCAGCAGCAGCCTGCACTGGTACACTGCCAGGCCAAGTTTAAAATAACAAAATTCCATCTATTTATTTGCTTTTTACAGCAAAAGTCCAAGCAGAACAGCCATCAAGGGAAACTTAAAATCAAACTGCAGCTTAGGGTCTGGATGCAAGGAAAAATGCTGACCTGGTTGGAAATGAAGAGATACCACCGACTTTCTGCTCATATTCTTCATGCCCCAACCATCCTAAATGACTCTCAATCACAGCCCCATTCAGAACCAGACATGTCCAAATTGTACACAGAGTAAAACATTACAAGGAACAATGTGAATCCTGTTATGGGTCATTGGATTTTTTGTGATTATTAAGATAAACTCTGAGAGACAAAAGCTTAACAAGTCTGCAGAAAAGAGAAAAGGCCCTGTGATAATTGATTTAAGATGAAAATTGATCAAGTAGTTTTTATAAGGCATAAAAAGATGGTATTTTCAAAGAGTAATAAAAATTACAAATATTCATTTCTTATATCCCCTTAAGACACATGAGGAGCAGCCAGCCAAGATCTCCTTATCAGATGGTTGGCACCATCCAACAGAAGCAGGCTTCATTTGCAATTTGATTTGTACAGCACTGGGTTGAAATGAAGGCCAGTGAATTTCTGAATTACTACATTATATGCATCCAGCCTGGAACTCCTTTTATCGAAATGTATTTTGTGGTCTAAAGTATGTTTTAGTCACACAATAGTTGACTAAAAAGTGAATGGTTTTAATGATGTTTACTGCTATTACTTGAAGGTATAGGAAAGGGGGAGTTGGTTCACTGGCTAATTCAGCCAATTTTATTTTTCCTGTCATTTTGGAAACGTGTAGAAGTTCATGCTTGGCAAGGTTCATGGTCTGGCAGTTCTGCAAGATGCAATCTTTTAAAATCAGGACTTGGGAGCACAGAATTTAATGTTTAGAGGGAGCTCTGTTGTTTGGCTCCTGAGAATTCCTCAGGATGCAACGAACATCTTGCCTTTCCTCTTGCAGCATCAAAAGCATCTTACACCACTGTGTAACAGCTGATGACCAAGATGAGTAACTTACACGTAACACCGTGGTGTGAGGAGACCAGTATCTGTGAAAAAGCAGTTGAATAAATGAAGCCCACATGAAAAACATAATGGTGCTCTAAAGTGATTTGCCTTCCTTTCCCTTCTCATGCACAGGTGATTTGCTACTGCAGTGTCCAAGCAACACCACTTAGAATAAACTGTCAGACCAAATCTGCTGTTCCTTCCTTCCTTTGGCCAGAGGAGTCTTCACTCCTGTTCCAGCCACACATCAGCTGCAGGCTGAAGTGAAGCCTGTTCCTGTTTTCTCAGTTATTCCCCAAACAGCATCTCTCAAAAGACTCTTTCTTTGCTCTTGGGTATTTTTTTTTCCCATCCTCAAACAGGTAAAACAAATTAGTGATCAGGCAAGTCATACTTTGAAATGCCTAGAGGTGAAAGGAGGAAACAGGCAAAGGAGGAGTAGGAAAAGAGAAGGATTCAACTCCATAAAATAAACCCTTCTAAATGGTTTGGGATTTCACTTCCATTCAAAGGGTTGTGCACATACAAGGAATTCCTGGGGCGATTTTCCTTCAGGTTCCCAGTGGACAAGTAATATTTCAAGGAAAGACAGGTTGCCTTGCTGGTATCCTCAGCCTCTCTCCCATCCCCTCCTGACAGGAGGTGTTTGCAGGGTGCTTTAGAGAAACACAAACACTAATCCAAAAAGCAGTTGGGGAGCGGGAGTGGAAAATTCCTAAATTCTTAACCATGCAACATGCAGTGTATCAACAGCTTTTGTGAGAGCTTTTGAAAACATCAACAGGCCATGCAGCTCCCAGCACTTTGCAAAACAAATGTACTCTGATATTAAGGCCGCAGAGGTGACTTTGTCAACCAGCAGAAAACATGACAACAGCAAAGCAGGGAATGTGGGGGAAGTTGTTTGGAATTTTTATTATTGTCAACTATGGAGATGAAAACACAGACAGAATTCGGCATCTACTCCCACAGGAAAATTGCATTCAGCCTGGAAGTCTACTTGAAAAGAAAAACAACAAATAACAGAAAATGAGCAGGAAAAAACAAAGGCTTTCAAGCCAATTTCTCCATTCCCTATTTGGTGTAAGTCTGTGAGAAGGAAAGAAAAAGTTAAGTTTAAGGCATCTTTTCACCTTCTGTCCTCACCCCCAGATCAGATAAGACCAGTTTAACAGCTTGAGCTAATCCTACCTGTGTGTGGTTTAACCCAGACCCCAAAAAGGGAGGTCCCACTTCCCTGTAAGTTGTGAGGTGCCCTGAATGAATTGCAGAACCCCTTCAATCAGCACTTCAGGGAGCAAAACCAGTACGAAAATAAGCTTAATAAAGTATTTTCCTGCCCGAATTACCTCCACTCAGGATTGCAGTGGAGGAAGTGGGAGCTTCCCAAAGGAAGGGCAGGAGAGGGGATGGAGGGGGGCTGTTCCTGGGGGTGCCAACAAGCTGCTGTGTCTCCTGGGCTGCAGTGCCATGGGTACCCTATTCCCTGTGACAGTGACACTTCCTGGGGATGCCAGAGGTCAGTGTATCCCTGCCATGCCCCTCTCACACCCTGTCCCTGGAGATGATCACCATCACACAGGAATACACACACTGTCAAACACCAGCCTGCTTAACAGCTGATTTATGACTCCAAAAGTGTCACAAAATACTGCAGGTATAATTTGAGGGTTGATTCTGAGCACCACCACTACCCACACTTACCTTCCCTCCCACCCACAGTTGTTAGTGCAAGTATTTTTAAGGAATCACTATGAAATGATGCCATATATAAATAAACTCCATAAAATGAAAAGAAGTGAGTGGAAAAGTGGAATGCAGATATTAGACAAGATCACCTCAGAGATCTAACTCAAGCATCAGATCTGCAAATAACTGTCAGCCCAACCAGGGTGAGGAAAGAGAATTATCAAGATGTCACTGAGAATGAGGCCCATGGGGGACACAACCTCCTTAAACCATCTTCTCTACAAGCACCAGAACAGCTGCACTGGAGCAACCTTAGAGCAGTCCAAGATGGGCTTTTTACACCTCCCAAAACCCTTCAGTGTCCATGCCATTCAGAGGACTTTTAAGCCAACCTTCTCCTAAAACACATTCTCCTCAGTGCTTAAACTGCAGGTCAGCCCAGGAACAAAACCAAGTGGAAACTCTTTGCACACATATTGTTTTAAAGTGGGTGGGAAGAAACCTAAAAGGAATTTCAGTTCTTTGGGGCTAATAATGTTCAAAGACAAGAGCAGCTTTTTGTATCAGGCTTCCATCTGGGCTGTACCCAGGATTCCCATCTCAAAGTCAATGAACCTTGCAACGTTTTATCTTATAGCCCTCAAAGGCAGTAGCACATTGAGTATAATCCATTTTTTAAATGCACAAAACAAAGGAATATATTTTCCATATGTTTGTCACATGTTTCATTCAAGCCCCATTGCCAACTCTTAGCACAGCTGATGTGCAGTGGATTTGTAGGGCCTGACCTTGAAAGAGTTTTAGTCTTAGCTGTGCATTTCTGTTTAATTTGTGCACAGCCACTGCAATTGTTTGTATGCACTGAGCAACTATGCCTGAAAACATCTATTTCTCAAATATGTAACTGCAATCCCATCATATAGGATAAGCTGTACAGCGCAGCTATGAAAGTTTGTTAATTCTTTTTTATTCTTTTTAAAGAACATATGTACACAGAGTAAGGACTACAGAAACTACCTACAGGGTAAAGCAATATGTTACAGATTCACCACTTGTGTATAGCAGCAATGTGGGTTTTATCACTACAGTGTTTGAACTTTCTCCTATTAAACAGTTCCTTCTCCAAATATAAGAGAAATAAATCTTATTAGTTTACATGGATTTATCTAGTGTGTGGAAACCAAATAATGTTTTCACTTTTAGATTACTGAGTTTTGTTAAACTATGTTCTGACTGCAAGTATCTTTTCTAGAACTGAAGCTTGAATTTTTTTACATAAATTATTTAGCTGATAGCATATTCAAACAAAAAGTAGAATGCTGTTCAATACAATTTTTTTTTTCATTTTTCTCTAGCACAATTCCACAAAATTATTTCTTTTTCCTTCAGCCTAAGAAGAGAAACTGAAATTCATCTTAGGTAAAAGGGAAAGCAGAGACACTGTACGCTTGATTTTCATAGTTACCTTCCCAATAAGAAACAGCCTTGGGGTGAATGCCATTTCTAAGGTGCCTATACTGCACAAACAGAACAGAAAAACCCCCCAGCCACCAGGGACCCATGTACAAAATTCTTCATTCTCAATCTGTAAAAAAAAATAGAGCAGAACCAGTAGAGAAATTCAACTACACTCTTGTGAGTAAGGAATAGAGCAGATTAATCCATTGCAATCTCCTCTGCACCAGGCTCCAGACCTCAGTTCTGGTTCTGCCACCATTGCTGCTGCAAGGTCTCGAGCAAGTCACATCAGCTGCCATTTTCCCAAACCTGTTCCAGTTTGGGGTTTGATGTTCTGTTTGGATTGGAGGCTTTCCAAGTCAGGAACTGGATGTCATGACTAAACCAGTTTACCACTACCAAGGGTCAGCTCTCCACTATGGCCCCAGTTCCACTGCCTTCATATCTGGTTACAGAGAGGCCAGATCCCCTTCTACCTTTTCAAATAATTACCTTTAACATGTGATGAGTGGGCACAGCCCAAATCATTTAATGATCCTGAAGATGGTTTAATGATCCTAAAAGACCCATGGAGACCTGAGAGCGCAAAATTATCTTGAGCAGCCAAAGCAGCAAGTCCCTGGGCTTTTCTCCCTCTATGATGAGCAGCAGGGAGTAAGTTTCTGACCATACACATTCACATATCTTCAGAACTAGGGAAACTTCAGTTTGGGTTACTTGGGGAAAAATTACCTCTGTACAGCAAAAAAATTAAGCCCAAGCCCCCCATGTTCAGCCAAAGCCTGCTCACTCACACACAGCTGAGCTGGTTCCTCAGTCTGCCCGGGGTCAAAGGCAGTCATGCAGCAAACTCCTGCCTGGAGTCGGTGTTTTCAAGCCTGTGTCCCTTCACTACAGCCAAGAAAAACGTCCTCCCACAATTCTCTGAAGAATCCTTCCATTCACATCATCTTTCCTGTTACTTCCTCCATGTTCTTACTTTGGGTATAAATGCCCTACGTAATAGAAGAGTGTACACTTCCTACCCTCCTAAAATTCTCTCACTGATGGAAGTGGATTTGTTCTGCCCCAATCAAACCAGAATACTCTGAGAACTAGGGAAGGATGAGTTGTTTCAGACCCTGCTCCAAAGGGTTAAGAACTTTAAAGGCCCTACAGGCAACTGCTGCTGAAGCACATCCTGTCTCTACTGCTGCACTTCTGGTAAAGTACCTGACTATAAAACAGCTCCCTTGTTAATCAGGTATTTTCTGTTTCATTTGCAAATGCTTCCAGCTGCTGTGGATGCCAGTGGCAGTACTACAGCTGCATACACAATCCTCCACTGCACCTCTGCACACCAATTTTTGCAACAAATCCTCATTACCCAGCACGAAGGTGGACACTCCACCTTGTACTACAAGGTCCCTGTGCAAGTTATTAATGATTAAAAGCAATTTCCTACCTTTATGTTCACATCTCCATTGCCCATGCACTTTGAAAAACAGAATCTAATACAAATGACATGGCTTTCAAAAGTTTCTGCTCTACCCCGGGCAAAAAACAATAAACACCTTGATGGAGCTTTTATCAATCAATTTTCATTTAGTTTCTTTCTATTAAAAAGTCTTAAGATGCTATACTGAACACAGGGAGCAACAGCAATGTACTTCAAGGTAAAACAACAGTATTACTCAAAACAATGTGAATGGTATGTTCTGCAATTTGTGGAGTTGATCCCATTGATCAACTTTATTGCAAATCACAGCCTATCATGGGATTAATTTGTTTTTTCAAATATAAAGCAGAGGACATTACCTTGAAAGGATTTTATTCTGTATTAAATCGGTGAAGTAGCAAATACTATTTGATATACATGTACCAAATAAGAGCAGCTATACATATCAGGCAGCCCACAATGTCACAAAATTATGGCTTCATTTCCTGAGGGAGTAGCTATGAAGGTGCAGGCTTCCTAGTCCTAATAAAATTCTAATTATTATATAAATAGTCGGACCCTGAATTAATTTAAAAGCTTGACCTCATCTGAGCCAGGGGTGTAAATCCAGAGAAGTTCCTATGAAGTTCCTCTGATTTTACATCAATCTGTTTGAAATCAGAAACTTGGCCCAAAATGCTAAAAAGCACAGAACAGCTGCCTATTGATGTCTGCATAGATTTGAAAGCTTGATGCAACAGCGTTAGCATATTGATTTGTTACCCCCTAGGAATTTGCGAGAAAAGAAATAAAAATTCAGTGTTTGATCCCAAATCTGAACGAACTTCAGGGCTTGCTTACAGTTTGGTACAGAAAAACAAAGCAAGGGAGATAAGAATGTACAGATTTCAGCTCGTACCAGGCAGTTACAAATGGGCTGCACTGACCACAAAGAAGACAAGAGGCTCTTTTAAGTTAAAAGAAGAAAAGAAACACGGGTTGGAAATTATTTTCTTAGAGTGAAACATCTTGCAATGAAATGATTGAATACTGAGGAATCCAATTACTATTGTTGTGGGGAAAGAAGCCTTTACAAATGGGCTGTTTAAACAGAAAAGCAATCTTATTAAAGATTTCTTCATCAAACCTAAGGTCTCATTGGAATTACAGATCACTTAGGAACCAGTGTGACAGGCATCTAACATGGGGCTGGACCCAGCTTCTACTCAAGAAAACTGAAAAAGTCCCAGTGATCTCAAAAAGCAGGGCCTGAGACAACCTAATCTGGTAAAAAAAAATTTTAAAAGCTTGGATTTACAATTAGTCCAGCTGCTGGTGTTGGGAATCCATTGATTGTAACTGAGGATGAACTCAGAACTGGAACAATTCAAGGGAAAACACTTTGCCTATCTCCCATTATTTGAGTAAAAGCAGGTTCTTTTCTATCCAAATTCCAGGGATCTTTCAAAACTGATTTGTGTGTTCTGAATTTCAACGGGTCACTCAAAATCCTGGCCATACTTTGGGCTAATCATCCAGAACTGAGGGGGCTGAATTCCCATGTCCCAGAGCTGGCAGTGGGCTATTCTAAGATTCTGTACTGAAAATTATGCTATGATGCCAGAACAACTTGGAATCTCAATATTTTACCTTCACAGCACTTCAAGGAGCAGAATATTAGACTTCACCCTAGGTTTCAAAATTACACAGTCAAAAATTCAGGGGCTGGAAACTGCTCCTGATTTTTTTTTTTAACAGAAGATGCAGTGAAAGGATTGCATGACATAAAACTGTTTCTGCTTCTATGAGCCCAGATAAGTCAGTTCCACAAATGTGTGAGGCACTATCACTTGCCAGACACAAATATCAGCCACCAAGATGGGGAAGTTTCCATCTTGCTTCTCCTCTCTGCCCTGTCCCTGGTCATGGGTCCCTCCCATTCCTTTTCTCTCCATGGGCATTCACCACCCCCAGCCATAACCTGGTGCAACTCTTTTCCATCCCATGGTCATACTTTACCTATAACACAGTAGCAAGTAGAAGCCTCCTATGCTGAGGACTGCAAAATGGAGAGAACAAGCAGATAATCTGCTTCCCCAACAGATCACACCCTCATAGTCCCCTTTTGCATCTCAACATATGTTAAACTGTCCATTCAAGATTTCAAATTCCCTTTTTTTCGCTTTAGCCATTTACTCCTCCATCCCTACTTTATCACCCCAGTAAGTTGCTGATAATTATTTATTTAAATAGAAATTAAAACACGTGAAAGCACTTAACATCACGTCCTTAAAACCAAACCAGTTTGCCCTGCACCTGAACAAGCATGAAACTGGTACTGTGTAATAACCACAACCATGTAATTTCAAAGCTTTCTCTCATCACATACCCTGATTCTGTGTTGGGAGGAGCACTTAAACTCAATCAATGCCCATGGGAAGCAGACCAGCTGCTCTTTGCTGCTGTGAACAGAGTGATCAAAATATTTTCCTGCTCAGTATTTAAATCCTGGCTACTTAAGTCTACCCAACAGGACATGGAGTGCCAGCTCTGAGCCTGACCCACTGTTTCCAGGCATGGCTCTGCAGTATTCCCTGAGGTTTGCAACTCAAACAGCTCATTCTGGGAGCCCTTTACGTGCAGATAGAGGCTGTGGTGAGCAATTCTGTGAGGTTCAAGAGCAGGTTAAGCTGTGTATATAGACAGAGTGAAATCCTCATCTTCAATTGGGAAGTTAAGCATTTCCTCAAAAAATATCATAAATAACAGTGACAGAAATTGTGTGCCAGCTACTCATTTTGGTACTGACACAGGTGTGGAACTGTGCTTGCACCTGAGTTTTCTGTGAACTAGTTAACATTTCCATTGGACTTTTCATAAAAATAAAATAAAATAAAATCATCAGACAACTCTTCTAGCATAACTGCACTTTCCAGCACAGCTTCCAAAGCTGGAAACATGGGTCAACACTGGAAATATTTCACATGGCACCTAACCAGTGTGGAAACAAATGCCAAGCATGATCTAGTGTCATCCAGATTAGCTCCTGCTGGTGCTTGGATTCAAATTAATGGGTTACCCTCCCAGCAAATGTCACAGGAAAACCTTGCCAGGAAACAGCTTACAAAAAAAAAAAAAAATCCTACTTCATCTTGAATGAGGGATTCCATTTCACTGAACGTTCCTTCCCATAGCCTCCATCTGAGCACAGCTTGGGAAATACTTTTGGGAAATGAGATCAAACAGCATAAACACCAACTTACACAAGGAACCAACAAGGCAACTGAGAACCCAAAAGTATCAAGAAAACTCCTGCCCTTTGAGCTTATTCCTGCTCTTTAATATTTCTGATTACTTTCAAAATAGTGAAAGCTATTACCTTTCAGAAAGGACAAATTTACCACCAAGCACCTTTGATTGCCTTTGCCTTTGTTCCTGTTCTACAGGAGGTTTAAACTCTGACAAACATCTAGGATGGGAGGATACTTCCCACAGTGTCTAAAAATTGAGACAACTTCCTGAAAATCTTACTGACCAGAGGGAAAGGACTGTCAGTTTTTCCTCACTGTACCTTACCTACAAAGTTTCCACCTTCAAACAGACAAAATTTCCATTTTAATTACCTTTGATTACCTTAAAGTAGGTAAGTTTCCTCTTTTGGATCCAAAAGGTAAACAGGTAGGGAATTGGTCTTTTCCCTGTGATATTCCTCCCCCAGTTTAACTCCTTGGCCTGGCATCTTTCTCTCACAGATGCCAAAGTACACCAAAAACGGGGCAAGGATGTGCAGGTGGGGATAAGGATGGAAGGACTGACTCCTTTGATGGGAGCTGGGGATTAGAATATCATGAATGGCACCCTGAGCTAACCCACCTTGTTCTCCTACAGCCCAAACTCCCCAGCTGTATTTGAAGTAATTCTGAAGAAGTGATAACCTCAGCACAGCCATTTGTAGAGTAGAGCTTTCCAAAGGTGCCACAGCAAGAAGTGATACTTGTCTAGTATAATTTCGTGCAAATGATGGAGCTCCTTTCCCCACCACAAAATAGGGGAACTTAAATTTATTGAGTTAATTTCTTTTATTGGGAAGCCTATCTGATGACATGTTCTGGGTTTCCTCTATCGACAGGAAAACTAGAAACTCCCGTTCTCTTTTTGAGTGAGATTTCCTGCAAAATGAGATTACAGCAAAAGGAAAGTTATTAAATAATGCAGTACTCAATTAAATGCTATGAGCTGTAACAGTGGACCTTGACTAAACACATTTGGATTACTTTAATAGAGCTTGGATTCTATGAAATCAAATGTACTGTTAATCAACCATAATAGAAAATTTTCAAAGACTTTTGGATGAAATGCAGAACCCTTCTAGCTACTCTGAGATACTATTTCTCTGAACCAGCACTGGGAATTCAAGCAGGTGGGTGCTGTAACCCTTCTGCCAGATTCTTCTCAGCGAAACCAGGAAAGAAGTAAGTTTGGGTCAATTTTATTTGCCTCCCTGTGGTGAAATTCTGTGCTCAGTGTTATGAAACAACACCTGTGAAATGCCGCAGAGACCAGTGAGGCAGTGGTGACCAATGGACATTCTGCAGATAAATTATTGTAACTTCTCCAGGTGACACCAGAAGTTGTACTCAGAGCTGCCTGCACTAGTGGTGGGCATTCAAGGCTACCCAGCTGCATCAGCATCAATTCAGAGACCTGACAGTAACCTTGGGAAGGGTTGAGCTCACCCCTTTTCTCACTAAGCTGGAGCTGGGAGAAAACCTGTGCACAACCTTCTGAACAAAAGAAATAGGAGACTCCTTCCTGCAAGGTGGAAACGTTACGTTTACTTAATATTAAATATCAAATATTACTTACATTCACTTAATATTAAATGTAACCTAAAATTAATCTGTTTCAGGAATCAAAATTCCTTGGCTCTTAATGTATTTAGACTGGGGAGAAAATAGTTAAAGAACAGTTTACTTATTATCTTTTCTGCTGTTTGTTTACTCCTGTATGCCAGATGGCTTGGACCGTGAAAACAGATCCACGAGATGACACATAATCCTGCAAATATTCGGTGCCAGGACCTCCAATGGAGCTTGCTAGAAGTCCCATGCACATGGTGCCTGAATGACTATTTCATTTCTGTTTATAATCAGCTTCACTTTCTCATTCTCACAAATTAACAAAGTATTGCCACATTCAGGCTGCAGATAAAGAATGTACATCCCACACGTAGCTGTTCTATAAATTGTCTTAAATAGGATCAGAAAATACTGTTTGTGTTATGGCTCTCCACAGCCCACTTTGCCTACCAAGTCTCTAGATTTTTTTCCTTTTTAATACTTTTAAAGTTGTTTCTAGAGGTGACTTCCCCTTCCTGGTTCATCTGATCTTCTGCTGTGAATTAACAATGATGTTGAACCTTTGGCATCACACTGATTTCCATTGCATAGAATCATTTAGGGTGGAGAAGACCTGCTGTCAGTTTACACAGGAAAGATGGGAGCAGCACATCGCCCAGGATTGCCAGACAAACACTTAGCACCAGCGAGAAATGAGTGTCCTTCTCTCCCTGACCATGGGGCCCTTTCCATCTTCAGGGATCACCTCACCAGGGCTTTCCTGCAGCTCTCAGGGGAGCCACACACAGCCTCTGCCTCAGTCTGAGTTACTGCTTTGCTCCTGCCTTCCCTGTTTCACCTCACCCTTCCCAGAGCAGCACCTGGGCAGGTACCTCCTGCATGTCCTCGTTAGGGTCTGAGGACCCCACCTGCAGTGAAAGACCCACCTGCAGCAGAAGCAGCTGAGCTGGAACAGCATCTCTAACCAAACACAAGTGTGTGAGGTGCTGAGAAACTCAAAGGTTACCACATCCTCATGCACAGGTTCACCAGCTTCCCCTCCAGATGGGGCGAGGCCTCCCAGACAAACACCTGCAGCACTTCTCCATGCCCCTGCTCTCCTGGATCTGCCTCAATAAAGCTTTGAGAGTCTTAAGCAACTTCACAAACAGCCTAAACAACTGTAAATAAATTCATGCTCCCTCAAAACGCTAAAGAAAAGGGGGTTCTCAAAGGGATAAGGTACAATTAAACACCCACAGCTCAGTGGTCTTTAAAGCCACAGTGTTATTAAATCAATCCTGTCTGTGGCAAATTAAAAAATACAGAAGTCTTCTTTGAAGCTGCCTTCCAGGATTTCTCTGTGGGGGAATCCCTCTCCTTGTCTGCCCACCCATCATTGATACTAAACTGATTCCAAAAGTGTCAAACAGTGTCAGGACCAGGTGCATGTTCAGTGTTGTATAGGCAGAGGCAGGCATCACCTCTCTGCCCACGGGAATATGGCCTTCTTTATTTCCTGAAAAGTACTGAATTATCAGCTGAGGATGTTTGGTAACACCAAAAAAAGAGTGCATATGTATTATCATGGTGCAAGGCTACACTCGGATTTCCTTGCCACTACTGTGAAGATCTACAACTATGAAAAGCAGAAGAAAATAACAGGACAGGGGAAAAAAACCAAAAAACCAACTAGAAGGCAAGAAGAAGATGCTGAGAGTAATTCTATGGTATTTTGTAGGTGTAAATCTGTAAATCACACCTAGTAATATACTAAGTTTTAAAATTATATGCCAGCTGCATCTGTCCAAATGTATCAACGCCTAATGAAGTCAAGACAACTAGAGTAAAACAACACCATTTTGTAAGGTAAAACTTTTCCTTTCCATTACTTTATCTGCGTTTAACCTCCTAGAGGCTTCAGCCCAGCACAAGCCCACAGAATTAAATTCATTATTATTCATTATTCAAACACCATCCCTTTGTTTCCTGGAATAGCTTTGTAGCCTGGAGTCAAATGAGCTAAAGTAAAATTATGTGACTTGGCATTGAAAATATATTACCTCAGCTGCCAGAACGGATTTAGCAGAATATGTGCGCAGTTCGTCACTTCTTCCACAACTGCCTTCGTGCACACAAAGGGGTATGACAGCCCCTGAGTTATGAGAGGCCATTCTAGGGGCTGTGATGGATTAGATTGTTTCATGCACTGACTTAAGATCTCATTTCCTGCAACATTCACAAGTGCTTTCTCCACGGCTGAATAGAAACCTGTTCTGTCCTATGTATATTGCCTTCCCTTGTTAGCCAGGAGAAGCTATAGATGTGGGGAATTCACACTAGAAGAGCTCCCACTTGCTCAGGGATTCAGGCAAAGTCTTCAAGCAGGCTGAGACATTTAAGAAGTGACAAGCGGGTTCTGCCCGTGCTTTTTATTGAGTCCTAATCGATTTACTCTAGAATAAGGGGAACAGTGAGCTGCTTGCAGTGAGAACAGAGCGGGAAGAAAATTCTAATCACAGCTCTGACAGGTCTCACTTTGCAAATCTTAAACTACAGAACCCCAGCTATTAACAGGGGGACGACAGGATGAACTCTTCATCTGGGGCTTTCTGCACATTGCTAAATCCACTCTTACCAGATGCTACAGTCTGATAAGGTGTAAGTGTAATTTTAGGCACAGTACTACTAAATCAAAAGTGCCCAGACACAATACTAACTCAGCTGGGCATCTGTATGGCATAGAATCATAGAATCATGGAATGGTTTGGGTTGGAAAAGACCTTAAAGATAATCTAATTCCAGACCAAACTGTGGGCAGAGACATCAAGGCCAGGTTGCCCAGTGTGCTGTGGTCTCACTGTGCAGGTCCAAAATCATACACTCCCTCCTGGAGCCTGCAAGCTGGGAAGAAAACAGCCCCAGGGTGGCTTCCACCCTGCAGTCTGGCGAACTTGTCAGAGACACCAGCACTCCCACTGCAGATCCCACTCGGATCTGCACCCTGGGTGATGGGGCAGTGCATGACCCTGTTCCCAGCCAGAGCTGAGCCACACTCCAGAGAGCCACATGTGAAACACAGCTAACAGCTGCCCTCAGCCCACCACTGAGATTAATTTCACCCATTAAAGCATTAACAATTGAAACTGTACTAACCTGACAAATACTGCCACTAATATTTTTTTTAAGTCCTAGAAACTCACCAACTACATCAAAATAAATACAGATGGGAAAGTGTAACCACTCAGAAGTTCTTGCATCATGCAGTGACAACCAACCAAAGACCACAAGCACAGGCTAACACATAATCACAGGCTAATCAGCTGGATTTTTCCCCTGTTCCCTTTGCTTGAGCTATATCATAATAGAATCTATGAACTGCAAGGTACATGGTAATTAATCTTTGAACTACTTGTTAACTTAAAGCATGAGTGGAATATTAAGTCAAATGTGTTTGCAATCACTGTCTTTAATAAAGGTGTGTGGAAAAATTACCAACAGAATGGAGAAAGAAAAAAAAAAAAAAGACCCAAAACAAAGCACAGAGCATCCTCTCCCAGCCTAAATAGGGGGTAAAGGGGGCTAAATAAAGTCAGTAGTAAAAACAGTCTCTTGAGAAGTTCTAGGCTTAATTTAACCTAGCACATTGTTAGCTGGAGGTGCCCTCGCGTAATACAATTACAAGAAGGCCACCAAAATAGGCTTTCCCACTGGAGAGTTCACTGCCTGTTCACTGCAAACCTGGCACGTGAAGGAAGGAATTTTTTAAAAAGTGTCTTCTTCCTCCAGCCTCTGAGTTAGATGAGGAAAGGAGGAAGGGAGAACACGAACACACACTTCTCTCTCCTTCATGCATTTTTTAGTGCAAAGATGGCAACAACAATATTAACAAAAATTAACGTAGGCAGGCGTGGGGAAAATATAATACACTGGGAAAGAGATGCTCAGGGAAGCCAGGCTAGTTTTTAAAGAGGAATCTGGAAGGCTGAGCAAAAAGAGACCTTGATAACTATTTTTATGGAACATTAAAAGTTTGAGGACTTTTTTTTTCCCCCCAGTTCTGAGCAATGCTGGAGACCAGAATGCCAAGCTAATGTTTACTATCATCAATATGTCTTTCATATGTTGCTAGTCCATCACTGCACTGTACATGTGCCACAAAACAGATTCTGAAACATGTTTGTAATTTGCATTAACAAGAGCTCCATTCTATACATATTCAATAGCCCAAAAGATACCACATAATCCAGGCTAATTTTATCCCACCTGTTTCCCACCCTCTCTCTCTGCCTTTCCACCACATTTTTAAACTGTTCAGCTCAGGGCTAATTGGATTCAATGGAAAGTTTTCTATACAGTTCAATGAAGAGTAGGTTCAACCATAAGACAAAAGTTAATCAGCTTAGTTCTAGTTAGCATGCACTTAATACTGAACACATGTGCAACAGATTTGCTGAAAAGATAGATTTAAGCATGGGCTTTCAGGCCTCTTCAAACTACAGCCTAAAAAAAATAAAATCCTAAAATACTGCACAACTACCAAAATATTCAACTGTTTCAACAGGCTATTTGACACATTCTTGCTAATTCTGAACAGAACATTATGAAGCTATTTGGTTTTACACTTAAATGTCCATCAGTATACAGTTATGGTACAGAAGCATGACAAAGGGAGATTATCCAAATCATTTTTGCACATCTTGGTAGCAGAATATAAAGGGTTGGGACTATCAGATCAAATTTGTGGAACAACCAGATATTCTGTAGGATCTGTTACTGAAATGGCTCATTTATTGGTCACAACCAAAAGTCAGAGACTTGGGTGCACAAATGCAGAAATACTGCATTTACACACAAGTAGAAGCAGAGTACCAATAAGGATTGACAGGGTTGGCTGGCTCTTTTTCCAGCAAGTGTTTCCACATCCCTGTTCTAATCGTTCCCCTAATTTTTCTTAGTCCTCTTTCTTTCTGTTGAGTCTGAAAAAAGTATCCCACCAGTCACCAAATATATGAACGTAAGGTGGAGCTTTGCTCTGTCACACCACTGCTTTGGACTTTACTTGAGGTGAAGAGACTGCTCGGGGTGATGACCTGGGGACACAGGGCTGTTACAGGACACACAGTGCAAAGTGCCAATACAAATTGTTTCCGCTGTAAGAGGATAACATTTGGGGGGTGGGGGGGGGGGGGGTTTGTTCTCTTCTTTCAGGGAAATGATGAGCTGAGGTAAAACCTCCTCATTTTTCAGACAATTTTATATATATATAGTATGTATTATAAAAACATTGGTATATTGCCATGAATATGTTATTTATAATATCCTATATTACTATAATTATATTACTATAGTATCTTATTAAATGCAAAGAGATATGCCTAGTTGCAATGTAGTTATTAGATGTTCAATTTCAATTGATTGTCAAGAACATAGTCATTAAGATTAAACATCTGTTTAATAGGTATATCTTATTACATAGTTGTACTTAAGTCCACAGGCAAAATCTGATTTAACATGAGACATAGTTTAAATAAACTAATTATGCAAGCATGATCTAAAACCAAGCTAAACATGGACCTTTGAAAATGACACATGAATTTAATCAAAGCCAGAGCCTCAAAGTGAGCAGAACTTAACCACTGGCCTGACTCATGCATGTGTTTTGATTTCACAGCTGAAACCAGTAAAGCCAGCACCCTCTGGGGGCTTCCTGACTCAACAATGCCTCCCCCACCCACAGATTACAAAGCAGCAAGTTGTCTCTTTGGTTCGAATTACAGGAAACATCGCTGTGCTCTGTTTGGGAAAGTGCAAGCCATCACCTCTCCAACAGTAGTGGAGTCTCTGGAGGTTTGGTCTGAAGGCTCAAGGTTGGCTCAGTCAAGGGGCTTGCCCAAACACAAACAGGTGCTCCCATAAAGCCCTCTCACTCCATCAGCCCCCCACCCCAAGATCCCACCCAACAGGAGGTACCAGACCCATCACAGACCCCCGTCCCGTGCAGGTTTATCATTTGTCCAAATTACCAACTTAATGCTCCCAACTGCATGAAAAAATGTGGGTGTAAGAGGGTGGGCAAACCTGGCTTTCTGCAAAGGCATGGCAAGGAAGATGCAGTCTGGCTGATCAACAAACTAAATCCTGCCCCTACAGCCCAAAACCAAGGTCCAGCAACATAACATACAGAAATTCCTTACCCAAGTGAGGAAAGCCCAGTCTGGTTTATTTTCTGCTAAATTTAGGACTTAAGGGGAATAAATCACATATTTGGATCCAAGAAGACTAAAAAGTGTTTCCATAAACTCAAAGCAGGTCTCAGACAAACCTCACTAATATTTTTTCCTGTTTTATTAACGGCCACACCATCAGAAGGCTCGGCTCTGAGTCTCCAGGGAAATAATCCTACGTGCCTTATTGACAGTGGGAGACTGGCTGAGCTTTTTGATACATCCATACCTCAGTTCTTTCAATCCTTGATGATTTTCTCAAGAACTCTAGCTTATTGCCACAGGAGAAATAGAGCTAGTCAGGAAACCAGATATCAATTATTTAAGTTTCGGAATTTTTTCCATCTGGATTCAGAAATCAGCTTCATGTCATGGAAGTGAAATTCAACTTTAATATTGAAATATGTCATTTCCAGAATGAATTACGATCTCTCAGATGTCCAAATACCTTCCTAGAGGACTACAGCAAGTCAAACAGCCTTGGTTGCTACAGCCCAAGCCTGACAAAATTTTTGTTGGCTTCAGCATCACCCATCCCTGCCAAGCAAGGGTGAAATAGCATCTCAGTAATTTTGCCATTACCACTCCATGTTGAAAAGTGTCACATTCATTTTCAAATCTGTCGCAGCCATTTGGCAATTAAAGACCTCCGAGATCCAAAGGCCTGTGAAAACCGCAGGTCGCTGGTAATAGGTTAAAACACGGATATCGTGAATGGTTTGGGTTGGAAAAGACCTCAAAGATCAACTAATTCCAACCCCCTGCCACGGGCAGGGATACCTTCCACTAGACCAGGTTGCTCTGAACTCCATCCAACCTGGCCTTGAACACTTCCAGGGATGGAGAATACACAACCTGTGCCAGTTCCTTTCTACCCTTATAGTAAAGAATTTCTTCCTAATATGTAATCGAAACCTGCCCTCCCTTCCCCTTCAGGCCTTCTCCCCTTTTCCTATCACTCCATGCCCTTGTGGAAATTCCCTCTCCCCAGAGGAAGACAGGTGAGGATCTGGGAGCCCAGAAACACCATTCCCCCAGCCCCAGTTCCCTACACCAGGGTGATATTCCCAAATTCACTTGTTCCTCTTCAGCCCACCAGAACTGGCCAGGTTCAGGGCTGAGGTGACTATGGACAACTCTGTCTATTGGATCGGCAACTCTTTGCTTCAGCTTCACAAACAACTGAAACAAAATCTGACGGGACCTCAGAAAAACAAACTTTCTACCAAAACTTGTGTGTTTCCCATGGGAAGTCCTCCAAATTTAATAGTTTCTATAAAATCTTAATGTGTATCAAGTCAGTGAGTTCTAATGGATGAAACGAAGAGTTTCCATGAATTTTTTTTTATGTTTGACTTCAATTTTTTCCCAAAACAGCTTCATCTTTTTCAAGAATGTACGTCTAGTGCTATAGCAATGCCGAAAACCTCAAAAACAAATGCGGGTGCACCCCCTTGATACGTAGGCCAGAAAAATGTCAGATTTTTTGTTCTCATGGTTTTTAATTGCGTAGAGATGGCAGTGCTGGCAATTGATGCTATGGAATGCTACTTCTTTTCCCACATCTCAGTAATTGTTCTAATGACCTCCTTGCAACATATTGGTGGAAATGTCAGATTTCATGACAGATATAAAATTCGTGTGATTGCCAGTAAAGCAGTATAAAGACTCCAAAAAATATCCCACAAATATTTCCCCACATTTTTTCATACAGCCATGTCAGGACTACCCACAAGCTTTTGTATTCGTTGCATGAATTGAATGCCCACATCCCATCAGAAGACAGAGATTTTCAAGGGCTTCCAAAAGTCAATGGATACTTTCGTATAGCTTTATGAAACAAATATTTAGCTCCCATTTGCCAAACCTGTGACTTTTAGAGTGTAACATATATTAAACACTGAAAGAAAACGTATTATCTGAACTAATAATATAAATAATACCTGTGTCTCCAAAAATGTTTCCGGTGTTATCTACCCAAACCATTAAACTCATTAAAGATACCTTCTTACTGCATTCTGAGCTGCTACACCAACAGGGTGAGTACAAATAGTATAATAAAATATCCAAACTCCACCTTGTGATGTTCCCTCAGCTGTGCAGGAAGGATATCTATGTATTTCTTAGCTGCGAGTGACATAAGCTATTCCTAACAGGTACACTGCAGAGATCAATTCCTAAATTAAAACTACCTCAGGCTCAAGCTTGACATTGTGGATGAAATCACATTTTCTAGCTGGTTTAGGGTTTTGTTCTATTTTGATTCTCCTCATTAGATACAATGTCCTGAAATAAAGAGCCAATAATTCTCCTCAAACTGGTTCCGAAGTCTTTTTATCCAAGACTCCATCTCTTCTTTAAAATAAATTTTTAAAAATACAAATTAAATTACCCTCCACGTCACAAGTTCACTGTTTCCTGCAGTAGAAAAGCCTGTGTTTCCAGTGTTATTCCACTTCAGTGCCATGGGTGTCGTGAAGTACCTGTTGCACTTCTCTGTAGCAGCTCCAGCTCCAAGGAGCTTTAGGCACAACTGTACAAAACACCCCAACTCAGTGCATCTTCTGGCTACTTACAGGAACAAGCAGTGAGTTTTGGCAACACCTTGGATAAATAAAGATGTTATATCCAAGGGCTGAATCATTAATTTAATCTAATCAATAATTTAAATTGGTGCTTCATTCATCACTCTCTTTGGAAGCTTTCAGAGATGGTAGAACCATGCAAGCTCTCCACAGGAGTAACTGAAAACTACACTGAAAATAAGTGCAATGTCCAGGCAGACATTCAAGAACAGGTTTAACCCAAGGTGCTGCACTGGTTCCACTCAGACAGCCCCTGCCCTGCCCCTGGAAAGCACTGCCAAAGCCAATTGAATTTATAGAAATCTCTGAGAATTCTAATCTAATATCAGGAAAAATCCAAACCAAACAAACCCAAAAACTCCCACACCAGTATAGTTTTTCCAACATTTTGAAAACATTATTGTACCTCTTTCCAGTATAAATGGAATTAGCAGCAAAGTCCAAATCTGAAAGTGTTTGAAAGCTCGTCCCAGTCCTGGGCCATTTCTTATCTGCTTCTTTCATGCTCTGGGCCAATGGCTATAATATGCCAGCATTATTTTCCCAAATTTGAAGAGCCTCTGACCTTCAGGAGAGCTTTCCATACCTGCATCTGGATCTGATTGCTGAGAACCTGGCTCACCTCTGTTAAAGATGTACTAAGGTCTTGGATTCACGTCCTGCATTCCTCTGCAACCCAGAGAGTCTGCCATGATTAATGTGCTCTGAATGAAAACCATAAGAACCAAAAATGATTTGCAACTGATTCATTAAAATAGCATTCATCATGATAATTGATTGGTTAATTAATTATGGCTGTAATGCAGATGTCATCTGTGTTTCCATCGGAATTCTTTAGTAGTTTCCGAATTCATTCATTATAGCCTGGCGAGTTCACAGTTCTACAGCTTCTCATGGGGGAGACTTGCAGAGAAAGTGAATCCAAAGAACTCTGCTCTCTAAGACAGTATCTTCTAGTGTTGTGAGAGAACGGCTTTAGCAACACCACCTTAACCTCCTCTCATGACTAATACTGGATCAGGGTGATCCAGCCCTGTCCAGTTGGGCAGCTCAGGAGCCACAAACTCCTCTTACCCTACACCTACCCTGTCCACACAAACAACACTCGCAGAGTACCTTTTGAGATACAGCTAGTAAGCAGGGTGACAGCAACCACACCACTGCAACACACAGGAAGGATTAGAACAGAACAGGAAGTGTAAAGAAATATTCTTATGAAAAATGCTAAGGGATCTTTCTGGCAACGTACATCGAACATGAGCAGGTTTTGGGGCTCTCATTTGAAAGAGGTGTGCACAGGCAAAATGCACAGCCAATTTACACAGACTTTTCAAGTTTCAAAGTGCTTGTTGTCCAGATGTCCACTAGCCTGGTAGACAGAGATGTTTGTCAGCTACTTGGAATCTCTAGCATGGTTATTCTCTAGCATAGATTTAGAAAGCTGGACTCAGCACAGTGCAGATTTGATGTCTGAACTCACCTGAAAGTGTTACAGTTCAGACAGGCCAAAGGCAAGGATTTTCTTCCAGCTATGATCTGATATAGCAGATTTTGAGTTATGGGGATTCATTTCTTGACTCTGCCATAGGCTTTTCTGCATGGCCATGAGCAAAACCTTCTTTCCTGTGGTGCTCCAGTTTTCATCTCTCAGACAGAAATGATGGCAACTCTCTCTCCAATGCTATGGAGAAGATGCACTCACCGTATTAATAACTAGGAAGTGCTTAGATATTACAGCTTCAGGGGACACAGACATACCCCGAGAAGTAATCCACAAAGAGCAGCACAGAATGAAGAACTTGCTGAGGCTGTGTTCTCCCTATTTCTTCCTGCTAACCTCTTTTTAATTTTTTTCCAATCTCCTGGTGCCATAAGCTCTACTGGAGTACTTGCACCCTGGTGCTAGACAGGTGATCCCTTAGGCTGAGTCTTTAGCTATGGAAAAGCAACGTCAGCCCATTGACTTCAAATACACCCACGGCTATTTTCACCCCTGAAGATCCAGCTCACCACATTCTCCTCCTGATCAGGACTGATAGACATTTCCTCCAGCTCTGAAAAGAGATGTTCCTGCACAGGAGAACCGTGCAAGGACAGGGTGGAAAGAGGACCATTGTATGGACCCTCACTGGGGACGCTCCTGGCACAGCATCACCTGCTCTCAGCCAAGCAAAGCACTGTCAGGCATTTGAGGAGCACCATGGCCATAAACTCAAAGGTCTATGTATGACCTGCTGCAACTGATGGAGCTGCTGTTGTTTGACTTCAGTTTTAAAAGGGAAGAAATCAGTAGAAATACATGTGTGCTTTCCCCTTTCTTTTCCCTCCCCCTGAATCTCTGTTCTTGGTGCGATAAAAACCAAGTCAGGAGCAAGAAAAGCTCTTTCTGTACCGGTAGCCTAAAAGCACGGGAGGCCTGTTAGAGCTTTCCAGTGCCAGACGAGAGATGGGGGGTCTCTGTGATTTACCATTCCCCATTTCTTCCTTTGTTCTATCTCTACCTCAACTGTCAGCTGTTTTGCAAAGGGGCTGGCAGTCAGGGGGAGAGGAGAGAGGCTGGTGCGTGTGTGTGTGTGTGTATGCGTATCCAGTTCAGGCTGGTTCCTGGCTCAGGGAAGCATTTTATTGGATTTGTTACTCTTTGATGCTGATTAAGCCCATGGGGTAAAAAAAAGCAAAAGAGCAGGGGAGTTTGGGGGGAGGGGAGGGATGCAGTTTCCCTGTGGCTGCGATGTTTTTAATTTATTATTAACCATCTCTCATGTGCTATCTGACAGCTCTGTTGAATTCTGGATGCAAAGGAAAGCAGTGCCTGCATTTACAGTTTTCTGAGGTGTACATCTCCAGTCTCCCCAAATCAAAGTCCAGGCTGCTCACAGAGTTATCTTTGTAGATGCTAATTTTAAACAAATAGGTTAGTAGGAAATTAGTTTCCTAGGACTTGGAAGGCTGAGCCGTTTCAAGGCCAGGATTGCACAATGGAGAGCTCAGAGGCAGCCCAGGAGTGCAGGGTGAGATGCAGAGGAGTGGAGCATGCATAAGGAATTCTGCAAGGCGACTCCAGAACAGCCCAGACTGTGTTTCCAACTTCTTCTTCAGGTTTTTTGAACATGCCCCACAGAAATGGCTGGATATCCCCAGTTTCTGGGCTCTCCTCTCATGTCATAGGCATTTCAGTCTCTGGCCACAACACAACTATGGGCACCGTTCTGATTTAAGTCTTTAGTTAAGTAGTGATAGGTTTACCCTTTCAGATGGCCTTCCAAGAGGATATTAGCTCCAGGCAGACAAATGCTGGTGCCCTGACCCTACACCTGGAAACCCACAAAAGCTGCACATTTCCCCAGCTCTGACACATAAATGCCAGAAGTCAGAGCCAGCTAGATTTTTTACACAAAAAGCAGAGACTGGAGATCGGAAGTCTTGTTCTCTGTTGTCTTACACAGTCATGTACAGAGCACAGTTGCAAAGCTCTAAACACACCACCAGAGCACCAGCGTGCTCATTAGGTGCATGTTGCATCGTCACAAATTGCTGTGCCAGCTGTGATGCTGGAGAACCCAACCTATAGCTTCAATTTTCAAAGCCACCAGTTGGTGACCACAGCAGGTAGGGATCATTCCTGACTGGGGCTTCTACACAGCCAGTGAGAACTGGCAAATTTTTCCTGAATCTCTTTGAAGAGGCTTGGAAAGAGAAGGCCAGAACCTCATTCATTGGTTACTAGATAAGCACATGTTGTCCTTGATGCTGATTATATTTTATGCTGTGCTGGTTACCAGCACTCCAAGGCAGGATCCCTGTAGAAATGGACTTTTTAGGTTTGTGAAAAATCATGGCTGATATAAAATAATATTTAGTATGAGAGAAAGCCAGGGAGATGGGTTTTCCTACTGCAATACACAGAGCTGCAGGCTGGGATGTGAGCAAACTACAAGGTCAACGTCTTCAAACATCTTGCCATACACAAGTCCAAAACAGTAATTCAAGCCAATGACCACCACAAGTGGCATAAAGAGGTTCTGCTGCAACACAGCCCTCTCTCTATCCTTGGGCTAACCCATGTTTCTTCTTCCATTAGACTACCACCAGCATATTTGTGAATTCCTGGTTGATGAGGACCAGGGTTGGTGCAAGGACAGGAGGTTCCAGACATGCAGGATGCTCTGCTCCTGCTCTTAAACACTGCCATCTCCTGGGGCAGGGGAGGCAGCACAGCCCCTCCTCTTCATCAGTGCGTTGTTAATTATAAACTAGAGTTTGCATCACCTCTATGGGCATCAGCAGCTCCAGCATTCAGGAGGGCCTCAAGTCAGTCAGACAGAGACAGCCACTAAAACAGAGAGCATCTGGAAAGGACACTCCCACTGTGTCTATCAACAAGAACTATCTACCACTATGTTTGCTGAAGGGATATTTTTCAAGGCCATCTGAAACGTGCTGCCATACAATTTCATGCAGTTTTAGGGAAGTGTGAGTATTTAGTGCACGGTGCAAATGGGTGCAAGAGGAAGCTCCTTAAAGTTCACACGTCAGGGAAAAACAGAAAAATAATTTTCACTTGACCCCAGGCTCCTCCATGAGTATTACTCCCAAACCGTCTATATCTGTGTTGGTAAAACCCTTCACACCATATTTTATCTTATTGCTAAAAATAAATCACTTGTAAATTGTTTTATAAATTATGTATAAGAAGAGGCCTCAGTCTAAGATGTGCTACCAGTGTATTCTACATGATAAAAAAAAAAATCTAAAAGGATCTCCAAGGGTGGGAGGGGGAAGGGAAGGGAGCACTTTTATAAATAATATATTCAGTGGTCAAAGAAAGTTATCACCTTTTATGAAGTGTTTGGGATTCATTATGCATAAAAAGTGCAGCTCTGCTTCTACTGTGCATGATATCAGGATGTGATTATTAAGCATTACAGCCACCAACTAAGTGATTATTGGTGTCATCATTTGTTTATCTAACCAAAACCTAGACTGCCACCTCTCATCAGTGGAAACAAACAGCTGATGTTTTTGACTAGTGCCAAAGGAACGCTGTCGATTATTCCCAGAGAGATGATGTCCCCATCATTGTGGGTTTCATTTGGTATTCATTGTAATAGCGCTGATCCTAATGAATTCATTTGGTATTCATGTGGATGTCACATGTATTTCCAGAGATGTTCTGCTGTAATTTAGCATGGGTTAATGGACACCTCTGTTAAAGTGTTATTGAAAGTTTGACATTCAAATAACCCAGTTTAAAAATCAGACAAACCTAGATATTAAAGCTGAAGGGAGGATGGGGGGAGGGGACTGGAGTAAGAGGCAAGACTGAAATGCCACGCTGAGATAGTAACCCTTATCTGCCTGCTGGCAAGGGAACACTGTCCTATCCCTTCCTCTTTCCTTCCTCTCCTAGCTAACCAAAAGCAGAGCTTTAACCATTTTCAGCGACTTTGTGACTGGGCCTCTTTTCATGCCTGACCCAGATCTCCTGTCAGGGTTAACCTGGCTGGTTCCTTGCCTGCCAAACACGGCACGAGGGGAGGGAAGAGCCTTTGGGCTGGGTTTGACAGCACTTCTGCTTTCCTTGAGAGACTAGGCACAGAGGCTTGGACCCTGCAGCTCCAAATGCATCACTAGGATCCAGGGCTGAGGTTGAAATGAGTAGAAGTGCTTTTATTCCCCACATTTTGAAATACTGAAGCTGATTTTTCTGCTTTGCAAATTCAGAGAACAGATGATAAGGACAGCTGGATTAGCCCAGAAACTGGTAGCAAGTACAGTGTCTTGTGAACTAAACGTGCTAAGGAACAGTGCAATTCCCCGGGCATTTTCAAGGAGCTCAAACCACTTATCTCTACATTGCCAAAAATCTTGAGATGCCACAGAGAATCACATTACAAAGAAATAATATCTGGAGAGTCTTAAAAAAATGATAATTTTCTTTTCTTCTAACACTTTATTCCATGGGATTTTGACAATGAAGAAGCCAACCCTTCCAGGTAGAGTCCCTCGAGTGCTTTTAAGGACTCATCAAACACTGAATTTATAATATTCCTATTCAGGATATGCCAACAATGGAATGTATGATGAGAGACTGGTGATGTAAAAGTTTTCTCACACTCATTTGGGATGATCTGAACAGATACTAAGAATTTGACCAAAGGGAAAGTTTGAATTGGTGAGTAATGTGACAAGCCCAGAGGTGATAAAATCTCAGTACCACACCACACCACCACATTATAACCACACATGCAACCCATATACAGTAATTGTTTGTATTAGACACAGAGCCAGTATACTGCATGCTTGGGGAACATAATCATCACTTACACTG
Organism: Corvus hawaiiensis; assembly: GCF_020740725.1. NCBI lineage: Eukaryota > Metazoa > Chordata > Aves > Passeriformes > Corvidae > Corvus > Corvus hawaiiensis. Next base: position 6,188,505 of record NC_063229.1, on the reverse strand, counting down.
ATATTTCCCCAGCCATGAAATAAATTGTAATCCACTGAATAAATTGATTTTTTTTCCTGCATTGTAGTAACACCAACTTGGCTCCACCCCTGCCAACGCAGCCCCTTGTTTCCACGACAAGTCGTGCATTTGGAATACTAGAAACCAAAGTACAATATCCATCCTGCAAAATACGTGAGCCTGAGGTAAACCCAGAGGTTTGAAATGCCACTTGTTGCTCAGCCTTCTAGCTTTTGTTGAGTGCTTCCATTATACAACATTCACAGCAATGCAAACTTCATCCTGTCATGGATTTTATATGTTCCTGCCTGCAGATTAAATTGCCAGCTATAACACAGCATGCGCTGTTTGTGGCCATTTTCCTAAATGATACTTTGGGAACAAAATACACAGATGCCTAATGTAAACTAACCTACTCCCATTTTCCTTGCAAAGTCTGAAATTCAACCCTGTGCAGAGGTTCTCCACAAGCCTATTTATTAAATCCCACTGAAATGCCCCAAACTGGAGTTAATTAGTATTTAAGTGGTATATAACTTTATGAAGGTCCATTAAACAGCTTTGACCTTTATTATCTCTGTGGTTTTATTTGCACATTTGTGCTTGTTTTTGTGATAAAATACCTTGTTGTGTTTTCCACCACATGCAATCAATATCTCTTTGAGAACATCAGGGCTGAAATCCTGACTCTAACAAGAATTCCCATTGACCACAGGAAGGGGGAGGGTTTTGCCTGGTCAGGTCAGGTACCTGCCACTACCTACTGAAGCTCTCAGACATCGAGGGGACGAGGTCTGGTTGGTTGAGATTTGCACAGCCAATAAACTCCCTCTGCAAAAAAGAACTTCTGTCTCAAAAAGAAAAGGAAAGCAAGGTTAATAGGTATGTTCTGAGAAAAGAATGAAGCTTTTCTTAGCAAAGCTGAGATTTGCATGAATTGCAGATAACTTGCTTTGTGGCCAGCCCCAGACTGCCAAAGTTTCCCCAGGAAAAAATAAGGACTGTCAGAAACTTCATTAACTTCCACTCTTAATTGCAAAGGATACATTGCACATTAGGTAAGACCTTAGTATTTGGGAACTTAATGCTAAATGCTTGGCCTTTACCCCATTTCTGCTATATCTTGCTTTGTAAGAAGGAACTGTACAGCTTGATGTAGCAATAAATAATTTTCATAAGTTTTATTGCAATGCTATGTGCCACTAATGGACAATTTGGTACTACTCTCAAGCAAGGGCAGCAGGCTGAATCACAAAGCAGCTGTTAGTGTTTCATTAGAAGCAAAAGTCCCTTCCCTACTCCGTTTCAAACACCAGTCAGTTTTCTTTGATCATTTCTCATCTGCCACCAAACGATGGGGAGACCCAGCTCTTCCTATCCAATAGTAATGGTCTTGCAATCTCCAGCCCTTACAAGAGGCTGTGTAATTGGGCATTGCTCTGCTGAGGTGTTTTAATGCAGCCATGGCTCCTGACCTCCAGCCAGCAGGAGGAAAGAAAAGTCCTTGCCCAAATTCATCTGGAGTGGCTGCACACTGGCTGAACCTCTCTCATCTGCATTTTTCCTTGAGATTAATGAGCAACAGGGAAGGTCCCTAAACTTAAATGAGCTGGAATAAAATGCTGAAATAAGCCTTGCCTATTAGAGATGGTGTTGGAAAGAGGTTTTCAGGGAAAGTCTTTCTCTGGGAGCAATCATCACAAGGGAGGCAGATGTTCAGCTCTGTGGTTCAGGAGCACAGTTGAGATCTAGTGGATGCAGGTTCCACATCCATCCTTGCTTCCTGCTTGGCACATGCCCTCTTTATCCCTGTACCTCTGTGCTGTGGACTCTCATAGACATTAACTGTACTGTAATACTTCAAAATGCCAAAATTGGGCATCCCAACTTTTTGCGGAGCCTGAGGTAGCTGCAAAGACCTCAGGATGATGAAAACAAACCCAACAAAAACATACACCCTATTTTCTATTGCCTTCAGATAATGAAGGCTTGAGGGTACAATCAAATCAACTTTTTCAGTGTAAATCTGAAGTGAAAAAATTTTCTGTAGTTACAGATTTCAATTAGTAAAATCTAATTTCTGATTCCAAAAAGAGAGGGTGGGGAAAACCCACAAACAAATAATTTAAAATTTCTGCATAAAAGATTTCCAATTTCCCCCATGAAATCAGAAGCATCAAATGAATGAAAAGATGACTGTGGGAAAAAGGAGTGAAGAGGCTTTTTAGGAATATATTTGGTTTAGATACAGCTCATGAGAATATTGCTATTAGAACTAAACATATCCAGTTCCAAGTAAAGAAGTAAAGTAAAGAAGTTCAGCCCCACTGTTGTTTTGGAAGACACCACATGTTGGGGGTCTCTGTTGAACTCTAGGTTGTAAGTTTGCAGGAAAACTACAATTCATGCTCAAAATGCAATTGCAGAAACACAGAACAACAGAAAGTGCACAACCAGTGTTCTCTAAAATGATTTATCACTCATGCAAGCGCCTAAACTGTGTTTTAGAGCTAAATCTACACTCCCGTTACAGGATTTACTTTTTTAAATGCAAATAGCCAAAAATCAATCGAAGGAATACTGGCAGATTTTCTAAATTAACCGGTTGTAAGGCACCATGTCATCATTCCACATCACACTGCACCAAGTTACCTTGTGCAAGGCATCCCGAGGGTGTTCAGAGAGAGGGAGAGATTTATTGATACAAACACAGCCCTAATCTGTCCCCCCTGTCTGTGCTATATTTAGCACAAATGCAAAACCAGCAGAGATGGAGAGCAGATGCAAACTGAGATCAATGGAAACACAGTGACCTAGGACATGTCAGACTGCTCTGAAATGCAGTGAGCCACACTGAGCACCTGCATGTGCCACCTTCCTGGGGGATTTGACATGCTTCCAGACATACTGAGGATATTGGATTGAAGGGCTACTTTTAAGGGATGGCTCAAAATCATACAAATCAGCTCATCTGGGCAGCCCCTCATCACACCATCACCAGACAGCAAAGTATTTTTTGTAGCAAGAAGAGATCTGCCATGGTCAAAATTTGTTCTCTCACAGGCACTACAGGAGAAGAGCAGCCCTTCCTTCCCCCCCTCATCTGAAGAGAAGAGCCTCAGCACCACCCTCAGTTTTTCCTCCTTTTTCTTATCAGGGGTTTCACATCAGCCAAAGGCTTTTCTTACTGGACAAAGTTTAAAACACAGCAATAAACTACACTGACCAACAACACTCCCCCAACACCCTGTTCCAAGTCAAGAATATATTTCAAGCTCTTAAAAATCCATACACCCAGCTTTATTATGAGATAACGCAGTGACAGTACTGGGAACACGATATGGTAACTGAAAAAGGCATTTGTTTTGCAAAAATTAGATTTACAAGATGCACTGTCGGATGGGCTACCTGCACTTTCTGCTCTGGGGGCCTGCAGGGCTGTGTCCCACCCAGAGCATCCCACCTGAGCTGCTCCTGCAGGAGGGCAGGGCTGCAGAGGATGTGGTACAGCTGATTTAGGGAAGCAGCTGCAGGTCTGTAAGCTGAAGGGAGCTGATCTGTGCCTACTTAAAAACAGATTATTGAGCTATAGTCCACAAACCATAACAAGAATTGGAACAAGTCAACTGCCACGCTTCTCTCAGTGTAGCTTTTTTAGCCATGAAATACAAGAACTAGGCCATCTGAATTCACGTTCATGTATTTAAAAAGTTTGGAGCAGTTTGGCCCCCAGCTTGTTTGATGCATGTTTTTGGCAGCAGACCTCTTCCATCCCATTCATTTTAAATTTAGACCATGCATGTTGACCTTGTTTGATACCTTTGAAATAATTATATAAATAAGTAAGCCTGTCTTTCTATGTCTCACATGCAAGAACATTCATTATTTTTGGTTCCCTTTGGGCCAGATCCAAAGGTCTTCAAATCAACAGGAACTTTTCATTTATGTCCAAGGGCTTTGGATCAAGCCTTTAATTATAATGGCATTGCCCCTTTAAGATGCAGGACCCTCTCATTTCCCCTGCAGGTTTCTGCTAGCAACTCTAGGATCCAACACAAGGCTCTCGTAACACCTGATTAAATATTAATCCAGAGGTGGGGGCCTCACTCTTTTATGATCCTTTCCCTAGAAGCTCCTATTAGTAAATCACAGTCCAGCACAAGAGGAAATGTGGCCATTCCATTATCCTCTGCTCACGAAGGGGCATTAATTCTTAATAAACTGACCTGATTATAATAATACTCGAAGGATGCAAAATAAGGAATAGACAGGTTTACATCCATGTCTAAGATTAAACACATGTATGGTGCTGAGAGAAGAGGTGGGGAGGGAAGGGCAGAGAAAGGAGGGAGGGAGAGATGTAAACCGTAGCTTGAATTCTCAACACAAGCGACTGCAGTGGCAGTGGGCTGGTAAGTTTTTCTGTGCCTCATTCACAATATTTGCTTCTAAAAGAAAAGAAAGATAAAATTAAGCTTTTGCCTTTTGAATCTGGAGCAGGGCAGCCTTCCTCCCAAGAAGTGGATACTATCAGATACAGCATTTCAGACTTCAAGGGAAGCAGTTTTCAAAGATTTGAGATAAAGCCCTGTATTATCCTCTCAAATGCCGGGTAACGTGCACAACTCTCTCAAAATATAAGGATCAAGTTCAAAAAGAGAGATGAGACTACTTCAATATTCTTACACCAGCCTTCCAACACTTTTGCTGGTTTGCAGGCAGTGATCCTGAGCAAGGAACACGCTGCAGGCCACACGCTGGTTTGTTCTTGCTGTCAGCCTGGGCTGCTGTGATAGCAGCCTCTTTTAAGTGCAATTTCCCATGGCTGCCAGCAATGCTGGAAGGTCTCTGGGGCAAGCCACTGCAACAAGTTATGACATAGGAATCACTGCATCCTCTCCTGAGGTCTTGCAAAAGCCTATCTAAATACTACTAAGCACCAGGGATTTGCATGAACTGTGCCACATCCCACAAGTCCCTTCACATTCCTGCCAAGCTCAATGAAAACTTGTAAGACTCCACAAACACCTTTGTAAGATGCTGCTGAAATACAGGAGCCACATCAGCACTTGTCAGCTGGTCCACATGGACTATGAGAGCTTAAAGCACTCCTGGAAGAGCAGCCCAGAGCACACTGGGGGCTGCCACTGCCAGTCAGAGTGTTAAGGCAGTTCACCTGCCTCCAGCACCCCTGCTGCCTGCCTTCCCTTACATTTAAGGAAGGGAACTGGCTAAGCAGTCTGCTCTGGCATTGGGGCACTATTCATGGCATTCTGTAGCTGGTGAAAGAGGTGGCTGGGTAAAGAAAATGGCTTTATAACCATGCCTGTAATACAGACGTGCTTGAAGGCATGGAAAGAAGAAATGTGAATCCAAGCTTTCCCCATCCAGTGCCAGATCCCAGCCAGTCCTCCTCTCGTGGTGGCCTTCTCTCCAAATTATTTCAATATGCAACAAGTTTGGGCTTGAACATAGTCTCATGCTTGGAAAATGATATATAGGCAGGGCCATCAATGAGAACAGCCCTCAGATGTTATCATAGAAGAGAGCCATTCCTCTGACATGAGTGGTAGTGATGGTCCTGGCTGATTAGAGCAGTTAAAACTTTATAGCACACCGTAGAGAGAGGCTGTTACAGCCTCCAAGGATGGACATGCAGCTTCTCACATGCAATTTCCACATTCAGCTGCTCCCAAGAGCATTATTATCTTTTTACTGTAGTGACCAAACCATGCAATTCCTCAAATCCTTTCCAAATGTTAATGAAATCAAATAAACCATCATACACTTCAGGGAATTGTACAGAAATAGCAAGCATTTAAGAGGAACCAAACACTGGCAAACCTCTCCGGAATCAACTCTTTAAATATGCGAAAGGCAGGATCCACTTTTTATATGGGGAAAGCCTGAGGCTGTTTTAAATTTTGAAAGAAATTTTGATAGGTATGTAAGAGAGATCAATTATAATGCAAAGGTATTTGAAGCCTTTGATGCCTAGTCATTATCTAGTTGTACCAGACCTAAATTCAGAGTTTAAGCCAGAGGTTTTCAATGTTTCCACTGAAGCTTAAGCAACGGCTGTGGTTTAACTGGGCAGACAGTGGAACACCCCACAGCTGCTCACTCCCAGTGGGAGGGAGGAGAAAATCCAAAAAAATAAGGTGGGGTGAGATAAAGACAGTTTAATAGGACAAGAAAGGAAGGAAAAATAATAATGATGGTAAAAGAATATACAAAAGAAGTGCTGCACTGTGCAATTGCTCACCGCTCCCTGACCAATGCCTGGCCAGTCCCTGAGCAGCGGCCACTGCCCCCTGGCCACCTCCCCCTGTTTGTAGATTGAACATGAAGTCCTATAGCCTGGGACAGCCCTTTGGCCAGCTGGGGTCAGTTATCCCAACAGTGTCCCCTCCCAGCTTGTGTCCCCATCCTCGTGTTGGCAGGGCAGCACAAGAAGCTGGAAAGTTCTTGACATTGTACAAGCACAACTCAGCAACAGATAAACATCAACCCCTTTCTCATCCCCAATCCAAACCCCAGCACTGTACCAGCTGCTAGGAAGAAAATGAACTACCCCAGCCAAAGCCAGGACAGCAACATCACTGGCACACAAATGAAAATATAAATAAAGTCTCTTGGTCACCAAAGGCACTGAAGTGAGAAACCTAAAAAGCCCAAGAATAAAATTGAGTATACTACTTAATTTCAAGGAATCTGGAATGCTGAAAAATTCCTAACATTTAAATAATACCATTATCAAATGATGGCTTTAAAACCTGTGATTTTATTTTTTTCTACTATTTGCATTTGCAACTGGAATAACTAACATGCAGGATCCTTTCCTATTCTTGTTGCGGATCTCTAGAAAATATACTCCCATTTAAGTCAAAGCACAAGTGAAGGAACAAAGAAAGTAGCTGGAACAAGATTGTAGTTGATATATAAATTCAGAGCCTCGTTTAACAGCCACCTGAGCAGTGGTACCACCCATAAATCCACTGCCTGTTTCTCAGGATGCTCAGTTGACACCAGAGTTGAGCCATTTCAGAGCTTCAGCTGCTCTGTGGAGCAGTGGCAGCAGTGTGACCGTAACAGATCTGTTTGAGGCCTCTGGGGATTGGTGCCAAAGGCATTGGCTCCCTACATTTTAGCTGAACTGGGTTTAAACTACCACGCTGCAGTCCTTTTCCAGTGCTGCACAGACTTATCCATCTGCTTTCCCGAGGGAAGATACACAGCCAACACACACAAAACACAAAGACCAGAATAACCATGGGCCTTGAACAATCACCAAGAAAAAAAGGCTGATTTTTTTTCTATTTTTTTATTCTTTCCACCAACTCACCATCTGTAACTCTTGCTGACCAAAACAATGCAATTTTGAGGTACTAAGGGACCCACTGCTCAGCAGCACAGAAAATGATGCTATGAGCTACCTGAGCAAGACCCAAAACCCAGTAAAGTCACCACAGTTTAGCTCTGGAGGCATCTTCTCATTCATTTCAGTGGACTCTGTGACAGAGCCCATGAAAGCACCATGGAGGTCTCTGCAACCCACCCTACTCTTGGTGTACAAAAAGCAGTTTGATTGTGTCCACTGCCCTATTCTGGGTAGTTTTGCATAACTTAAGTTGTCTCTTTAAAAGATCACATCTATTACACCACCAGCACCAAGACTATTGCCAAATTCCACACCTGTGGTCTGACAGATTAAAATAGAGGCTACTGCTGTTCTGCAGTGAGCTTCCCTGTTCCTTATCTCACAGTCTATTCAAGGTCTCATAAATAGCATTGGAAGGATGCCACTGAAATTACAAATATGAATAAACACAGATTTTGCTCCACCCCAGAAAGATAATTGTTCTATCACCAGCACTCCACACTTACAGAGAGGGAAACCTGGGAACACACCACACCTGGGTTCAGTGGAGGACTAGTGCCCTCTTTTGATGTCAGTTTTACCCAAAGACTAATTAGGATTTTGTTTTATTGCTGTACCCACCAGACATTTTTCATTTCCCCATATGCTGCACTTGGAATAACAATAATTAACACCTGAGTTTGTTTTACCTGACAGGACCAGGAAAATTGTTAAACATTTGAGATAAAACAACACTAAAGTATTTGTAAATCAGCTTCAAAGCCATTAAGGTATGGCAGCTCTGACAGGTGCAGAGCCTCCACTGCTGCTAATGGCTTTGTCTGCAACACTACAGAATCCATGGGGAGCTTTGACTTCACTTCCAAGGGGCTGAGTCAGGCCACCAGGGATGAATGGTGTAGGTTCTGGGGTTCAGTCTGGACCGGGCGTAGACGGACGGTCGGGACGGATGGAGACGAGAGATCTCTATAATCAGATCTTGGAACATGCGGTTTATTGCAAAGGGCGTGGGTATAGGGGCACTGCTTAGAGCTGCAGCTGGCAGCTCTGAGCAGGCCCAAGAGAGCAAGAGAGTAAGCGAGTAAGTAAGGAGAGAGAGAGAGAGAGAGAGTGTAAGAGTGTGCGAAGAGTAAGAGAGGAATGGAATGGAATCTTGGTTACAATACAATAAATCATCTTCTGTACTGAATATTCTAATTTTCACTAACCAATCTAATACAAGATACAAATCCTATAGCATTTACATACAGCCTATAAGAGTTCTTATATTACCATAGAGTGTTACATCTTAACTTCTAAAAACTACTCTTTGGACCCCTTCTGCTGAGCTAGTAGGGTCTGCTCTGACCCTTGGACCTGCCTGCAAGCAGAGGGTATTGTTCAATCAAGAGGGGATTACCTTCAGTCGGCCATACCATTGTTTTCCAGTTGTTCAGTAACTAAGACTTGGTATTTCAAAGGTGGCCTTCATTTCGATGTTGCCTGTAGTTTTCATATTCCCAAAATCTTTTGTCAGGCAATCATATTTATAAGGCTTTCCTGTTTCATCTTCCCCAACAGAATGGCAATTGCTTGGTATCATGTATGGACAACACCTGACCTCTGGAAGGAAGTAAAAGAGCAAATGGAGCCAAGATATTCACGTTCTGCACATGCCTGAGAAGTCACACGAGCTCTCAAGCTAAGCCTTGAACAACTTCCAATGCACTTCACATAAACCCCAAGCACCTGAATTATTTCCTACTGTTTAGATGTACTGGGAACCCAATTCAACTTCCAGTTGAAGAATCTTTCTATAACCAGCATTAATATGGTTGCCTGTTACGCCCTTAGTGAGGGCTCAGATGTTCACTCTGCCTTGTCATGCAAATTATGCAAAAGGCAGAATCTCCTTGATTAACTTAAAACCACACCTTCTGCTATACTTTGGTGGCTGTGAAATATTTAGACACACAGATGGATGAACTAAAAAGATTACGATGTATTACAAATTTATGTTTTCCTGTAGTCTGAAGGATATTCTCAACAGACTTTTCAATTAGTGACTTCAGAAAAAACCAATAATTTTGTACGAAAAGCTACTGAAAAAAAACCCAACTAAACAAACAAAAAGCCCTTAAAAAGGAAGCCATTCTTAAACCACAACAACCCCACATCTCTGTTCTCTGGCAGTGAACAGAGCTGGACAGGTTCTACTAAGATTTCTTCTGCTAACACAGTTTCATACCAATTTTACTGGTCTCAAAATCTTATGGATAATGGATTGGTAGAGCAGAAGGTACCAGGACCTGCCATATTATTGTGGTTACTTGTGCTAAAACTAACCACTAACTCAGCACCATCCTGAAAACATTAAAAGACAATGTCAAGTGACATGACAGAAGTCAAAATGAAATTAAAATTGGAGATTTTAATTCAAGCTTTAGCTGTACAAATATGAATTATGTAAATATATGGGCCTTTTCCTGGCCTTCTGTATAGCAGGATGCAGTGTATCCCACTCAGTAGCCTGCAGACTATTTAGTAAATATATCAAATAAATTGCCTATGATCATGTATTTGCTTGATTCCAGCCATATTCATACATCACGGACTTGCTTTGTTCACCAACCTTTTACTGCGGAAAACAAGAAGAAATGCTTTTAAAAGGGAATGAGAAGAGTTAATCAAAGCCATAGCATTCTCTGTTTCTTTCCTGATCACGTAGACAGTGACCAAAAATAGAGCGAGCGCGTTAGCATCACTCATGTCTTCTTGCTAATTGGCGTGTTTTAGATGCAGATGTTCTTCACTTCCAGAAGCTGATTTTTTTTTTTTTTTGAGGAGTACAAAATATGCTGGTTTGGCACTTCTGAACCCAGTGAAACTTTGAGTTGCTATACTGAAATAAGTATCAAACAGCAGTAAGGAGCAGCGGGTTTGTTTTGCATCATCCCTTGTTGTGAGGATCTCAACTCTCCCAAATTCTAAGCACCGGTGTGTGAGATACCAGACACTGAGACAAGCACGTTGGAAACCTGTCTGCTGATAACACAAATAAGCAAACCAAGATTCCTCTTCCACTCTGTGAAAACTGGTGCTTTAAAACTGATAATCAGAAGTGCATTGGATCCAACAGCCACAACATGCTCACACCATATGACATGGGACAGCTGTGGCAGATTTTGAAAGACCAGGTTTGTTTTCATGAGGCACCCCCATGATCAGACACTTATCTCACCTCTCTGAAACTTTAATCTGTGGAGTTGCAATGCTTCCAGTATTTCCAGCCAGAGCTGGCAGAGTTTAAGTCAGGTGTTTTAGCATACTATATACAAACACCAATGAATCCAATGGAAACCTGTGAACATTTTGTTCTAGCAAGAGATGAACTGAGAGCCAAACAAGACACACTTTCATCCAATTCAGTTTTCACATCAGCCTGAAATTTACAGACATCGCTGCAATATAACAATATTGTAATAGAGAATAAACCCCTTTCTTTTCTGCTAGATATTTTATGAACTAACACTTAGGCTCACACTTCTGCCTGTCAGTAGCATGCTCAAAGTGACTCAAAACAGACCTCTAAAGTGTGGACACAGCTACTTAAATATGTAAATGAATTGGCTTTCCACATCTAGACAGAATTTGTGCTTGTAGGTCAGTTATTCAGTGCAAGTAGGTACAAGGCAAACAAATGCCCATTTGCAGGTGAAAGTGATCACTGATCATTTTTGAAGTCTGGCTCAGTTAAAAGACTGAGAAGCCACTGCTTCCTGCTTCAGCTGCACCCTGTAAAGCTAAACCACTGTTACACAATGTAAAGGGTAATGCTATGTGCAAGTGTGGACAGTTACTGAGGTAAAAATAGGAGAGGGCTTTTAAAATTGAAGAAGAACATCAGAAGTCTTTCAGATTTGTTCTAAGGTGAAAGAAAAAGAGTTGAAGAGCAATAAGCAAGTTAATATTTCATTAGAAAGCTAATACCAAGATGTATGCATTCTGAAGTTCATAAGAAACATTAATTACAATTGCTACTGGCAATGGATCATTCAGAAAAACATACATATGGTTCATATGGAATACAAATACAGCTTCTAGTCTTCAGATTGACATAGAGAGAAGACTTTAATCATATGACTAGAAAGTACCATCAGAACCTCCTGATTTCAATGCTTTTAAACCGAAAGGGAGAGCTGGATGCTTAGGTAACCAACTGCCTGCAGAAAACACTCAATACATTTATGCACCCACCAAATTAGACATGGAAATTATATCCAAATTGCACAAAAAGCTGTAATCCAGATTCAGATCTCCTCTTTGGAAATGCCAGCGAGGATTTCACTTTCCAAAGCATCTCACAGCTCCCATTCAGTTCAATTGTAATCAGTTATGCTCAGGACTTTGCAAAACAACGTGATCGCCACTGAAAATGCTTTCAAAACTCTGTCCTTTGTACTACATTTATTCTATATGTTGAATTATATGCCATAATGTGCCTCTGTCAGGCATTCAGAGCACAGCTGTGATGAGCAAGAGCCCATGATTAATTCTGTCCTTGCTCTTCATAAACTATTTGCCTTGTCTAATTAGAAAAAAACACAATAGAAGTTACAAACATTTTCACCATTTCCAACTGGCCGTCAAAAACACAAGAGAAGCCAAGTCGCCTTTCACGAGCCGTGATGAATAATGTATAGAAAGACAAAGTCTCAAAGTTTACCCCATTTTGTGTTACATTGTTCCTATTGCCTTCCTCCACACCAATTCTGTTTTTCAAAAACTGTTCTGAAAGCCACTGCAGCACCGCTACATAGACCTACAGAAACCACTTTTTAGCTTTTTTCCTAATTTTTCGAGCTATTTTTTTCCCTGTCACAAGCATCAGCTCAGCCCCCAAACTCCAGTTTTGCATAATTCATGGAAAAAAACAACATAAGCAAATTGTCTCAAAACCTGTACTCCCTTAAATGCAAAACAAACACAACATGCAAATGTAGCAATGCCTTTAGAAGTGCAAGCAATCACCAGAATTCATGCAGGGGTAACTTTGCCACTTTTGGAATAACCAGGAACACCTGGATACAGCAAGCTTTGGCTAGGAGCAAACCTGGCCACTTCATATTCCTGAGGTGCATTCGACCACCCTTGGCATGCCCAGGCTCTCTGAGGAATCCCAGTAACTTCCTCCAGTATCTGATGCCAGAGATAATGTGCATATCTTTCAGTGTCCACATCTTTATCACCAGCCATAGTGACAAAACTGGAATAAAACAAATATATTTTCAATTATATGCAGTTTGTCAGATACCACCTAAAGAAACCAGTGGGAAAAGCATTAAATCTGTAAGCCCTGAGACATACTCAGCTTTCTGTAAGTATTTTGTAATGTATATAGAAACTGGAGACATGATTCTTTGTCATTAGGCTGCCTGAACATGGAAATCTTTGTCTGCTGTAGAGAGGAGACCAAAATGTTCCCAGAATTTAAGCTGGTTGGACCTGGGGCATTTGTTCAGCTCCTGAAGGAAGTCAGGACAAGCTGCCAAGTCTGGATCCTGACCCGCACTTTCAAAACAAACAAACAAAAACGTTCAGGATGTTTCAAATAATGTGTATCCTTTGTTAAGGGAGGAAAAAGGACACTTGAAGAAGTCCGATTTCACTTTCACAGCTCGGGCAGCTTCTGGGACCGCGAAGGCTCAGCTGATGTACCACTCACAGCAGCAGCAGAGGTTTCTACCTCTGAGCCTTGCGGAGCTCTTCCGAGTGGATGGTGCCAGTCATTCGGGCTCGCAGGCTGGCGGAGCGCACGTTTGGAGGCAGAGCTGTCACGGATTAGACAAGCAGAGAGCTTTGCAGTGACTTTCTGCGGAGCACGAGGTAAAACCTGCGGTGGAGCCGCTCACTTCCATCAGAGAGCGGCAGCCATCTGCTGGCAGGCAGCCGGCAGGAGGGCAGGCACCAGGGCTTTCCCAAACCCGAGCATTCCCAAGCACATGAAAGAGCCACCTCAGTGCTCCCAGGAGCAGCCCGCTCCGCTTTATTTACATGAAATCCTTGAAACAGACACCAGAGATAAACGTAACTAGGAAAACGCATACTTAAAAAGTAGAAAAATATCGTAGACCTCATCAAACGGCCCTGGAGAAGGGGATCTGAAGTCACAAGTCATTTTTTTGGAATTCTCAGTCTTATCTAAAGAAAGCAAGATTGCCGTGTCTTTAATCTACAGACGAAAAGGAGCCAGCTGTACATCTGAAAATCAGCTGCGTATTGATCCCGCTGCTGTTAATATTCATGAAGGTGTATCGTAAGACTGGAGATTTTAACACAGTGCCCCCGGACTCTAAATCAATTCCCATTGATTTCAATTGGCTTCTCCCATCCATGCATCGACCTTACCCCTCCCTTGGAAACATGCTCTCAAGGTCCTTTGAAACATGCTTGCTGTATAATGAACTCTGAAGGATTGCGTGTGCTTATTGGTATGTTCTTCCCTTCTCCACCCGTGGAGCTTTTGAGGGGGCGGATACCACTATCTGATTTTATGTGAACATTTAAAAGTTTGAACCCACGCCCCACAGGGCTCCCATCAGTTCCTAGAAGCCAGAATAAACTCCTCCTCTTCATTTAGATTTGCCTGCAAAGTTCAAGGCTAATGCGGTCATCTAACAGAACTGCATTTCTTGACACTGCCTGCTTCTAGGAGAAATACACACTGAGGTGTTTCTAGTTTGTTTCTCAGGCTTTTGGGTACTACAGCTAAAATGGGTTTACAGGAGTGGCAGATCTCAGAGGAGAGGGTTGAAGGGAGAATTTAATCTGCTCCTCTCTCTGAAAATGCTGGGCCCTTGAGCCTGACCTTGCTCCCTGCTGAACTTTCTAGCACCTGACATTTGAGTCTGTTCAGGGTGAGTTATGAGGAGTTAAGGAACCTCAGCAAATAAGCAGATACACACCAAAACTGCTGCCTGCATTAGGAGTTTATCTCTAATGTGATCATTATTTCACTTCAACACACAAAGCAGGGGTTGGCTATCCCTGCTTCCAGTTGTATCTCAGGGGAAAAATGAAAGAAAACATATTTTAAAATCATACATTTTTCTATCAAAACAGTTTTCTGAGCTTTTACTTCCTCAACTGATAGAAAGAAAAGTACAAATAGTAAAAGTATTTAACTATATTGGAAGGTTTCGGTGATATTTCAACAACAGTCCCTGTGTGAGCACGGGGCTGTCCCTCAGCTTCATTTACCAGACTGATTTGGTATTACCACTCTGGGCAACATCACAGCCAAGAGGACAACCCTGTATATCCAACTGGTTAAAAATTCAGTTGGAAACATGCAAGATTTTCTTCCTGCATACGACCATCCTCCCTTCCCTGATAAAAATTAGCTGTGTCTTCATCTTATTTGTTGCACATACAGAATTTGAGAATGATGCATTTAGCAGCTATTCAGAAGAAAGATTTTTGGTTGAGAGTAGTGTGATGACCAAACAGCTTTTAAGAATTTGAATATATGGCTTTGCCATATATGTTGAAGTCTAAATATCTGAACTTAATGTAATATTGGTTTCTAACCACCCTCAAAACTCTTTCATATGTAACTGATTGAGTTACACTTTGTCAGTTCCAATCAAACAGCACGATTTTACTTGCATCTTTGAAACAAAATGAATCAATAACATGGAGGTTTGCAGTGGAAGAGTGACATCTGAGACTCTCCAAATTTTACAGCTTCAGGCAGGGCTGCCATCCAACCCAAACCAGCAAAACACGTCACCATCATTCCAACATCATATCTACAATGAGGCTGAATAGCGTGGAAATTTAGAATAGCCAACACTAATCAGGGTTGTAAAAATAAACACACAAAGGAAAAACTTGTTTTTCTTGTACAATTAATTTTCCTTCCCAGTCTTGGCACTCCACACCAAGGCAATGCAGATGCTGACCCTTTCACGAAGGTTTGCTGTCAACCTCACTTGCTTTCTGCAGTGATATTCCACTTATCATTTTTCAAAACTCCCATGTCCCTTGAGAAAAGGGACCTCAGCCTGAGGCCTGCTCTCTCTGCCTGAGAGCACAAAGTCCCACTAATGCTGGGCCAGGGTAAGGGAAAGGCAGGCTCCAAATCATCGAGAGCCGTGACTGAAGAGGACAAGCTACAAACTCAGTGACAGCTGTGTGGGGAAAAGCAGCAACACGAGGGGGTTGGCTTGATTTTTTAACTCCACTAAGCTTCAGGGAGTGGCTGTAAGTTTGGAGAAAATATTTGGGTCAGTCCTTAGCACATCAGTCAGATCTCTCTGCAGCACGGACTGGGGAATATGACACACATCCCAACATCAATGCTTGGTGAGAACTTCTCACCCGGGCCAAAGGTGTTGGTGCTACAACCCTGGTAACCCCAGCATAGAGAGAGAATTCATCTCTGTAACCCCAGATCTCCCTCCACAGCTTCTCAAGACCACCGTGCAAGATGCTGCCCTTGCCCCTGCTCCATTTCACTTTTCCTTAGTGCAGGGCATACTCCCACTGCCTCCTCCCTCCCTCCTTCCCCCCCCCCCCCCCAGCGTTTTCCCTCTCTGCAGGCTCCTTCCTGTCTCCCAGTGGATTCTCCTATCGCCTTCACCATCAGAGGAGGCCGGACATCGCTCTGCTGAATGGGAGGAAGGCTCTGTAATTAACGGGGCCCTTTGCTGTTTACACAAACACTCAGAATACACAGACAGCTGAAAGGTCAGCTCCAGCCACGGAGGGCAAATTAAACAGAATACGAAGTGATTATTGCAGAGAGCCTTTTAACTAATGAGGTGCTGCTCCTTTGGAAAAATAGTCCAGTTTTTCCTAGGAAACTATTGATATTCTGAATTTAAAAAAAAAGCTTTAAATGTATTTAAGAAACCAACCTACAAGCAACACACGAACCAACAGAGCACAGCTGGTTTCTGAGCAGGACTCATCTTGGATAGAAGAGGACAAGTTAGAGGATTATTTGCACACTTTGAGTGAACTTCCATCAGTTATGGATTGTTTTGTTATCTCCAAACTCTTACTGAATTTCTTTTTATTAAGAGGTTCATTTTATGAAAAATGTTATGCTTAGGGCTATTGTGAAAATAAACTTATAATCTTTATTTATAGGTAGGTGAAATTAAAAAAAATATTTGGAAAATTATACCTAGACAACCAAGAATCAGGAGAAGTGCACCTGGTATGTTTTGTTGTCAAATTACCATAAGGCTTATCTCAAAATAGCCCAAACATTCATCACAGGATCTCAAAAAGCATTGTTTCAGAATATTTACAAAACCAGAAATTTAACAGAGATTTGTTCTGTATAAAATAACAAATTAGAGTTTAATTGCCATTAACTAGAATCTGGAAAAACCATCTGTTCTTACTTACACATCAACCACAGCAAGCCACATTCATGTCATCCATCTTCAGAACACTGAAGCATATACTCCAGCTTTAAGGAGTTATTTAAGCACCCTTCAAGACTACAGGGTATAAGCACATACAAAAACTTGCTTCAAGTCAGGCCCTCACCAAATGATTGCTGACATTTATGACTCAAAAGAGCTGCAACAACATTAACAGCTCACAGCCTGCACTTGTGTCTACAGCAGAGTCCAGACATGATCAACCTGAAGCTCAGAGTGTTACTGAAATTCACTGAGTCAGAGTCTCAACAGAAGAGGGGGATTGAAAACCAATTAAAAAACAATAAAAGGCATTAATTGGAATATAGTTCAAAATTAATAAAACACCTTGAGCCATTTAAACACCTTGAGGCTCTCGTGCTGTGTTTCTGTGAAACAGCCAAACTCATCAGCGGAAAAGCTCATAGAAAATAAATTATTAAGTTTATTCGGCTGAATGTTATGTAATGTTTTAAAAGTTGTTTTGAAAATACTTCTTTTAAAAGGAAAGGCATCAGAAAACCTATGTTTCTCTGTGTTTCATATAGAGACACAAAGTAGAACAGAATCTTGCCTACCTACCCACTTAATATGTTATAATTAGAGATGAGGAGGCAGTGTGAACATCTAAGCTAGGTTTGATGGAGGATATTAGTTAGAGCTTATGATAGAGCTCTGCGTAGACAGACAAGTGGAATTTAGAAGCTTGAAAATGCCAAAGGAAAAATATTTACTTGCCAATTTCCCTCAGATCAGGCGTTCCAATGTCCCTTTGCAGGTGGCATTTTAAAGAAAACTCTTTGCAAAGTCAGGCTATACCCAAGCATTGCAAACCTTTATAGTTTTTATTCTTCTCTTCAATCTGCAGGTATAAAGACACAGGTGGCAATGCCACCCCTCCCACCTCATTTTCTGCTGACACGAAACAGAAAACAACCTTCCTGTTGGAGAGCCCTCCCTGTTGCTTTGTCTGGTCCAGGTGGGACATGCAGAAGGAAGATTCCTGCCTTTGACAGATGTTCTTGGGCTTTGCAGCCCTGCCACTGTGCCATGACAGATTTTAAATTTTGATAATCCCTTTTTAGCCCTTTCAGACTAAGGCCATAACATGCCACAGCTCAAACAAAACCGGGCCCTGTCGGCCCATGTTCATACAAATAGCCCAAACCAAGATGATTTATTTACAACAGTTAATACAATTGGTAGTAACGACTTTATAGGCAACCTCTAAGTGCAGGCAAGATGAAAAATTTACTAAATTGGAGTATAAAAATTCATAAGAAAATGTACAGAATCAATATTTCATGGGACTTGCTTTACCTTGCCTTACACAAATCTACTCCAGAGCTCACATTAAAATTTAAACCAGCTTCGTGCGACAAGTTCAAATGCTGGGGCTGTTTCATATTAGTTTAACTTCGGAGGGAATTTTTTTTGTTTTGTTTGTTTCATAAATTGGAAAAAAGCACTTAGGGAGCTGCACAGTTTGAGTGCTTGTGTGCTGCTTTTTCTATTTTCCTCCTTTTAAGAATAAACTAATTGCTGACATAAATAGGGAGGACAATGCTCAAAGAAAAGAGACTCTGAAAATACCTTTGTATTCTCTTTAATACAGCATAGGAGATTAAATCCCTTTGCATTCTCTTTAATACAATGTACAGAGACACTGCTTAGAAACAATACCTGCAGAATACTCCTAAGAGCCCCTGATC
This sequence comes from Corvus hawaiiensis, assembly GCF_020740725.1. NCBI lineage: Eukaryota > Metazoa > Chordata > Aves > Passeriformes > Corvidae > Corvus > Corvus hawaiiensis. The sequence continues at coordinate 6,169,996 of NC_063229.1, read as the reverse complement.
TGGGAAGAAAGCACAAAAAACCAGAAGCCAGCTCTGCTGTAGGAACAGAAAGCTGTGGGCATGGCTGTAGGATACAGCTCCACACAGCCCAGGAGATTCAGCCACTCTTCAAAAACCCAGTGCCAGCCATGACACTTCATCCTGCTGGAAACTGAGGCTGCTCTGGGGTGCTAAATTATTGCAGGAGGAGTGTCCCTTCTGGCTTTACAAAGTTAATTTTTTCACATTCACTTCATCAGATGGAGCAAGGCCTCAGAAGAGTGAAAGGTCTTTCACTGCCATAGGCCCAGAACCCAACAGCATCATTACTGTGGAATCTGTGCAGCCCAGGTTTCATTCCAGGGGTTACTCACAGGCTTGGGGAAGTCCTGTCCTTTGCCTCACCCCACCTGAGCCTGTTTGCACGGTTTTGCAGCTTTATGCACCTCTTACCTCAACATAACCCAGCTTGTCCTTAAGAATAAGATTTCTTTCTCTTCGAGCTTGACAGAAAGGATTGATTAAAAATCACCTCCTTGATGTTTGCATACGGTTCTCAAATAGTGGAAAGAAAGGATAGAGCCCAAATATAAATGGGGGAGAAATCACCTCCAAGCATTTTGTTTGCACCTGCATACTCATATGTATTCTGTTGTAGTTCGGGCAAATAATAATAAAAAAAAAATTAAAAAGTCACAGATGTTTTTGGAGGACACCAATTACACTTGGAAAAATATACCTGTGCTACTGTACTCTGAAATTCCACAATAAGATTTTCATCAGTTTGAAAATGTGGAGCCAGATTTTCAATTTAGCTGTGCAATCGCATGTGAAAATGGGGTTAATTACATCAGCAATTAATTGGAAGAAATAGAAGTATTTGCAAAATTTAGGAGGAAAAAAAAGTTAAAAACTTATTCATATATGTGACCTTTAAAGGGCAATCTCAACTTTTTCTTGTTGACATTATCCTACCGGACCAAAAAATAAAAAGAAAAAAAAGATTGTATTCTACCAGATATGTTACTTAAAAATTACAGTGTTATTAAAAATAATTCTTTCACTGGCACAAACAACTGTCCTAAGAAAATTTAATGTTCATTTTCTCAAGTTAACAGCAGACTTCAGCATGCTAGCGAATAGTAGTCATCATTTATTACTTATTATATTGTAATTCATTAAGGTTGTAAGAAATATTTAGATACTTAATTGGCATTTAACAAGATAACTGTAGAGAGTAAATGAGACATTAAATCCTTTTCTAAAATGCCCATTAGGTTTGGGTTGGAAATTAATTGATCTAATTCACTTGCTGTAAACCACTGTGGTCTGTGCCAGTTTAGAACTTTGAGATATTAACGACCCACAAAGCCAGAGCTGGTGGATGTCCTCACACAGAGGATAATACTCTGGTCACCTGTATTTATGATCCCAGTGAACAGACCGATAGGAAGCATTTATCTCAAATGGCTGCTGTTCATCCTCTGGCTCTCCATCACAGCCAGGATTCTCCTGGGCACCATCCACGCTGTCAGAAGGGCTCTCTGAAGGCTGCAGAGCTGCATTTGCCAGCCCAATTTACAGCTTCCAGTTCTGTTTACACCTGATCTCATCCCGCAGCCCCAAAAGAAACTTGTAAACTTAGGGAATTTCTACTCTGAGAAGCCCCCACTTGACCTTCATACATTCTCAAATTTCTCCAAATGCATTTTTTTTCATAAAACTTCACATTTTCAGAGTCCATTTCCTCTTCAGCAAATATTTGTTGTCCCTTAAATGAGTATATACAGCAGGTAAGAAAACCTACAACAGCCTTTGTTACAACTCGCTGTTAACTTCTGCTTCTCCCCACTCTGAAGCAATGTGATAAATCCCCAGGAGAGCCCTAACTCTTCTCCTGAAGTCTCCATTAGTATTTCACATCTGTACATGGAGACACTCACATCAATCACAACACTATGTGGGAGCCGTGTTCCTTGTTAATAAAGTGCCTTGAGGTCCATCAGCTTCTGCCTAATAGGTATTAAATAATTTTTACATTCTCAGCAACTGTTTCTAGGCAATTTATTGCTCATTTTTAGGAATAAAACAATCTCAGTATTTATCCACTATTAAATATCTATTTTGATCCTCAGAAAATGTCGAGCATGCTTTGATTAATTCCCAAGAAGCGGGGAAAGCACAGGGGGCTCTAATGCTGTCATAACACCACAAGCAACATAAGACTTGCACACAACTTACATTTGGTTTCCAAAGACTATTTCCAGACTGAGGCCAGTGACTATCATAAGAGAAAACCCCAAATCTTTGCCTTAGTCTACATTTTTATAAGACCTAAAAATAATGTTTAAAAGACCTATGATTATCTCCTTATGACCAGAATGTAAGGTTTTTTTCACAGCTCTAGAAACACTGGCAAGCCTTGGGAAAAAAGCTAAATTCACCGAGACAGTCAATTACTTCCAGTGGTGGAGTTATTACTGACATCAAGTCATACCTACAATGCACAATTTTGCTAAGAATCCAGACACTGGGAAATACAGGGACACAAAATTTCCAACCAACACCACTGTGCCATGGACACAATCACAACAGCAGAACTCACTTTGGGTCAGATGTGGCTCTTTAGGTTTCTTACTGCAACAGGAGATGTTGGAATACGAGGCCAGGAAGGACAAGATTTTGCTCGCTCTGCTAGAGGAAGTTTGCCAGTACATCTACCAGTAGACCCAACACTCACAAAACCTTTGAGAGCTGACAAGGCCATGGGTACGTACTTCTGTCAAGGACTATTTACAATTTATGAAGGTCAGCTCTTCCTCTGGTGTAAAAAACTCTGCTCCAATGACAGCAGCAGAGACCCACTGGCACACACCAGGGGAGGAACTGGCTCCTTCCATTCCAGGAGTCACACTGCTGACACTACACAAGCACAGAAACTCAAACACAAGGAAATTCAAGCACAGGCAACTGCTCTCCCTTTACTAGCAGGGCAATTGTGTGTCTTTCACGTTCCTTATTTTTCTCCAGGGTAACATTAAAGAGCTACTGCTGAATTTTTAAGGTGGCTCATTAGTATCTGGTGGCACCAGTGCAGCACCAAGGGCCAGCTGTGATGGATTTCTCCAGTTTGGAGAAAAGCAGGAGGATGTGCTGCTGCTGCCTCACCTCAAGTCCGGGGTGCAGTTTTGGCCACCACAGTATAAGAGACATAAATTTATTAAAGAGTGCCCAAAGGAGGAACACTAAGATGTGAAGTGTCTAGAGAAGAAGCCATACAAGGAGGAGCTGAGGCCAGAGCAGGCTGAGGTCAGGGTCTGCAGCTCCTCCCAAGGCTCAGCTTTGATCTCTGCCCTCTGTGACAGGGACGGGACCCCAGGGAATGACATGATGCTGTACCAGGGGAGGGTTTGGTTGGATGTTAAAAAATGTTCTGCGCCCCAGAGGGTGTTGGGGCACTGAACAGGGCCCCAGGGCAGTGGGCACAGCTCCAAGGCTGCCAGAGCTCCAGCAACATTGGGCAACACCCTCAGAGACAGGGTGAGGTTTTTGCTGTTGTCCTGTGGAGAGCCAGGTCCTGGACTCGATGATCCTTGTGGGTCCCTTCCAGCTCAGCATATTTTAAGGTTCTGTGCTTGGGACCTTCCAGCATATTTCCTGAAAAACATTACACAGCCTGGAACTTCCATGAAGCTACAGTGGCTATTCACATGGAACATCCACAATGGCTATTTCCATAGAAAATACATCCTAAAAACCCATACCACCCCAAGGAAAACTGGGGAGAGCCAACAGCATTACCTGCATCCCCTCCCCCAGTTCCAAAGTTATCATTTCTGAAGAAGACTTGCATTTAGCTGAGTCGTGCAGGTTTTTCCACCTGCCAAGTCTTGTGTGTGCCCCTCTTTTCAAATGCCATGCCCTTTGCCTCCCAGGCCATTTGAGGGTTAATTTTGCCATCTCAAGATCTTTCCAAGTTGCCAGTCAAGCTCATCATCAATTTGACAGAGATGTCTTTTGGGGAATCTGGGTTGTTTTTTTCTGGGAGCACTGTCCATTTGACAGACAGGAGGCTGTGCTGCAGCAGCCCCATCAGAACCCTTAGCTATGTCTGCTGCTGAAATCTCTGAATTAAACATTTAAACATTTAGAGCTGCAATTAAATCTAAAAAAAAAAAAAAAAAAAAAAAGCAGCAAACATGTTTACAGAACTTCATAGCTAATTTATAAACTTTTCTATTCAAGCTCCCATTTTGCTTAACTACTTTAATTTGTAGAAGAAACACTCCTCTGATTGTGCAGGGTGGTGGATCAGAATTTGCCCAGGGACAGGTAGTGAAAAATGCAAAAGGCTGAGCTGACATCACTAAGGTAATTTTTGACATGTATCTGGTTTTAAACAGCTGCTCAGAAAATTAGGGACATGTATTTTTTAAAAGTTTGTCACTGTGTGTGTCTGTCACGAGTGTGCTCTTTCACAAGTGTTTATCCTTTCTTGCAACCAGAAAGTCAGATTGAAACGTTCAGAGGAGAGTTTGTAATGTATTTCCTACTTCACACAGACACAGTGATAAAACCATACCCCTCTCCACACTCATGTTTTAATTTCTTTCTCATGCTGTATGCACAGAACATACTTAACAGCTCAAGTGGCAAATAAATCCTCACTACACACCTATGCACATGTGCATAGGATTTTCAGAGATGCCAAAAATAAACACCCACAATTGTTTTACAGCAAGTGCTCACTCTCTGCTGGAGTCCATGCAGTTCAGGGCTGAACACCACTCAGTGTGAGTTTTGCTGAGAATAATGGCTTCAGTTCACTGTGGTTCATGGAAAGTCTGTTTACTTTTATCTGAGCTTGCAACCCTCGAATTTCAGAGCCTGAAAGAACTTCAGTCAAAAACCAGCATCAAGTCCTGTCGAGCCCATGTACAGGCTGTGAGTTGAAACATAGGTTGACATAAAATTTTAGTGCAGGTTTTCCACCAAAAATTAGACCAATGTTTAACTTTACGCACAGATAAAGAGCTCAAGAATTATCCAAGCTTTGGGTTTTCAGAACAGCAGCCTCTGTGTTTGCTGGCACACGCTCACACTTTCAAAACAACGTTCTGCAATACAGACTGAGATTCCAAGAAGCATCAATGAGATTATCAGAGATCTTGGGATGCATGGGAACACCAACTATAACTTAAGGAATGGATTTGCAGCAGGACTAAGCTACAACAAACACAAACCCCTTCAGCCCCCCCCACCAAAAATAAAAAGTAAAGCATATTCCTGTACCAGTTTTGCCCTTTTTCTTACTGCCTTTAAACTACGCAGCATCATTGGAGTCACGTTGGCTCTCCAAAGTTTCTCCAGGTGAACAAGTCCCTTGTCTGCAGTTTTTGGCTACTGGAAATTTCAGTCAGGATTGAACAGCTCAGCCCCACCTGGAGGCACAACTGGGGAATCAGCAACAGCAACCAGGAATCACAGAGAAAATTAAAAGCTTCACCTTTCTTTGTCAGGCAGAGACAAAGAGATATTTCCACATACTTTTACATTTGTCTGTACTTCAGAAAGTTGCCCCTGGTGTTCAGGCATTTCACACATCACTGTTCCCCCCCTCCACAGCCTGGCTGTTCGAATTTCTTTTTCAGGACCTTGTGGATTCAGAGTCTCTCCTGGCAACTCAGCGAGCACAGTCTGACAAGAAAACTGAAGTACTTTCCCAGCAGCTCTTATCAGGAAACAATGTGTCGAACAAGATGAAACTAGCTCTCCATTCTTGGAAGATTTACTGCAATTCCCCCAATGCTCACAGAGGCAATGTTAACACTAACCAGCTACGAGGCCCCGCGGTGTAAATACGGGCTGCTCTCCCAAGGAACAGCTCCTAGAAAAGCCTGGGCGGGCTTCTCCACCCTGCACACTGATAAATATCCCCACACGGGTCTATGCACTCTGTTCCTCCAAATGTGCCTGGGGAAAAGGGACTCAAATGAAGCTTTCCCTGGGGGCATCCCTGTCTTGCCTCTCCCCTGCCCTGTTCCAAGCCGGCAGCACTGCGCGTGGCTTGGATTCTCCTACATGATGGAGCAGAGGCCAACAGGAGAGCTCGGGATATTCACACAGGGAACTGCCAAGGTGGGCTGGATAAAGGGGTGGCCACTCCATAAGCGACCACAGAAGTAGAGGGGAGGATGGGGGCAGAGTTAGTTTTCTGGGATCCTGGAGCATCACCAGCACAAAGGGAGGCAAATGGAAAAAATATGTAGATGCTCACCTGGCACCACGTCTATTACACTATTTATGACTGGTGTTCTTCCTGCTTGGAAGCAGGGATGTGAGTGATTATTGACTCCTTTAAAAATAGATGTCTGTTGCTAAATAAATAAAATAAATGCAAGTGTGTTCTGATCTATGAGATGTCCCCAGATTTGGGTTTGCTTTTTTAATCCCATTTTCAACAGTAAGGCACAGGGGAAAACAAAATTTAGGGGTTAAATGAAGGCTGGCAAACAAAACAGAAACACCTAATCTTGCATGCATCTTGCTTCTGAACCTTTCTTCTGAGATTTATTTTTTTGTTTGAACACTAGGGTCTTTCCAAATCCAAGATCCCTTGTTTACACCAGCCAGAAGAATGCTAAATCATGACCACCCTCATTATGTCATTAGGACCCAAAACACAGAATTGGGATAGTTTAGGATCCCGAGTCTCCAGGGAAAATTAACTAATGCTATAAATTAAGAACTCTGTTCATGCCAGTAACTTCAACTTCCAAAGCAAGCAGCAAAACACAGCCCCAAAATATTTTTGCTAAGTGCTTGTCTGTACTAGACTGTGAGGCTGCAGGAATTGTGGGTTGATAACACTGGAATTTATGAGGGACTGGATGGTTTCTGGATTTGTTAGGAAGCCAGGAAACATGGACGCATAACACGTATCTGACTGAGGCTGTTGGCCAGAACACAGGAGGCAGCAACATGGAACCCACCAAGCAAATACTCACAATTCCCAAGGTAAAAACGATCTGTTGCCACATTTGTATGTGCTGCCAGGCTCCTTGTGGCACCCAGGCACGGTAAAAGATCAAATATTTGAGAATATGGCCCAGATTGTTGAGCCCAAGAAAGTGAGGTCAGAATTGGGCCCGTGATGCTGCTTGCAGAATTCTTGTGCCATTCCCACTAAAACTATCACCTTCCCTCATACTGTCAGCCTTCTTCCAAACACATCTGACAGCTTCTTCCACGGTTTGTAAAATGACACCTGCTGAAACTTAAGCTATTTGTGCAGATAAGAGAGCGTTTGTGTTTTCCATGTTGACAGAGTAATTTGTTTTGCTGTTTGGGATAGGTTCTACTAAGCATAAATATTTATGTCTGCGTGGATGTCAAATACTTTAATTAGGAAGTACACCTAGAACTGGGCTGGATTTAATTGAATCTTTGAGCCACCTAGACATTTTCAAGGCTTCAACCATTTGTCACATAAATATATTGGATTAGACCTCTACTGGGATAAGTTTTCTTTAGGAAAAAGATCTCTTGTCATTATCTGGGGTATTCTACAAAATGCAATAGCTGTGAACACTGCAGGGAGAGCTACCTTCAGCTAAAAGAAGCCAAAAGATGTATGGAAGAGAAGTAAAAAATCAGAAATATGGATAGTAAGCTTCTCCAAGTCTCCCTTCTTCCATGCCTCACTTCTGAGCCAAGCTGTGCTGCCCACACTCAATGGCAGGACCCAGCCAGGTCAAGAAGCCACTTCAGTTACTGGAAACATCACAAGAACTCATTTTATTGACAAAGAGCTAAATTAGTGCAGAGGTGCTGCACTGCAGAGCCTTCCAGTACTATATTAAAGCTAATCTGGATATTACTGCCAATGGCTCCCAATTTAGTTTGCTTGGGCACTGCTGGAAGCAAGTGTGAAGAGCAAACTAAACACCAGCAGTACCCAGCTTCTGCAGTTCCATGCTTTTTCCTAAATTCCCAGCAAAGAACTTAACACTCTGCTCCTCATTACTTCCCCTCTGCTTCTATTTTATCCACCTCCCTAAATCAGCCTTTCATCCCAAGTCCTCCCTTACAACACTTTTTAAAATTTAAGCCACACATGTATCACCTACATACCTCACAAACCCTGGGCCCCACCTCTTCCCACTCCATACAAACCAGACATGGCAAGCTGGGGTTTCTTTAGGCACCCACACAGAGTTCCAAAAGAGAAACTGGAGGCAGGAGATGCTCCTTCACACAGGAACAACCTGCTGCCCCATAACTGCCCGCAGAGAAGCCCTTACCTTGGAGCAGTCTCCACATGCCAAGAGGTGCTGCTGTATCACTGCCAGAGCATGGAAGGGAAAGGCACCCAAGCATCACAGCGTTTCCAAAATGTTTTTAAATCCAGAAGACACCTAAGAGGCAAGGAGGTAGCACCCTCACTTCAGCTGTGGAGGAGTCAGCCCCAAGCTTCTGCTCTGAAGGAGTTCAGGAGGGGATGTGAGCCCCAGCCCCATCAGCAGGTGAGGACACTAATCCAGGCTGCACTTGGCCCAGCTGTGTTACACAGGTGCAGATACCACAGACCAGGACCTAGCAATGAGCAATTCCAGAGAAACAGCCTGTGGTATCATTCCTCAATGATAGTGGGTTTTTTATGTGCATAAAATTCACTATGACCCTCTAGTCAGGTTCCCTGGTGGGAGCACTGGGTGCTGCTCAGCTGTGGTTTCAAAACACAAAAAGCTGTCACAGGAGGAGCCTCAGAGGAGCTTAATTCAATTTCCACCTTAGCCACAGATTTTTATGTGTTTGTGGGCAATTCTATTCCACCCCCTTGCCTCAACTTCTCATTCTTCCCTCAGGAGATACTGGGTAAATTCACCACTGCCAGCAAAGCGTGGATGAGATGTTATTCAGGTACTTGAGCCTGAATAACACCCACTCAAATCATGGTACTGAGTTGACAGACTTGTTGATTTTTAAGGTCTTTTCCAGCCTTAACAATTCTATGATCTTTCTCCATTAAAAAAAAAAAAAGACATAAAGAAAAGTCTCTGCAAAGCACTACATTGTGAGCCCTGTATACGATTAAAGAACAGTAACTCTTACAATGGCTGCCCATCTCTGCAGATGACAAATTTTAGGATTTAGAAGTGTCATATATCAAAAATAAGATTCCTCTTCTGAAGTCCAGCCCTGGAAGGCTGTGAGCACACAGCTCTGCTGGGGATTTCACAAGGGCCAAGAAGTTAGACAATTACTTCATTTTGAGATGGCTTTGTGTTTGGGACACATAATCTCTGAAAATTACATAAAACTGTATTAAACACGCTTCACACACTGTACTGAATATCCATCAAATGATAACAGCTGTCATCATGCTGCCCTGGTCTGAATTTGAACCTCAAAGCTCTCAGTGAAATAGTGTTTATCAAAGCTGTATCTACAGAATACTCCAGACACAGAAAGCTATCACAGTGTAATCATGGTCTGTAAAACAGTTGATGACTTCAGTATGCTTTTGCTACTCCTTAAATAATCCGCAATCCCTCTCAGGAGCATTCAAATCCATCCTTTGGAAAATAAAGTAAGATACAGTATTAATAAAAAGTTTGAGCACTGTGCTCAGCTCAGCTGTGCTTCTATTGACCGTCACACATTCAAAAAACATTAGAGAAGGTTGGTCCTCCAGAGACGCCACCATGATGGCAAGAGAAAGCCTTGGCAATTATGTAAAGGCACCATGCTCCTGTTTTATTTAGCAGAGAGAGGTTTTTTTTTTTTACTCTTACAGCCCTTTTGTGCTCCCAGATGTTTTAATTACTGAGGAAAGGGAGCGGATGATTCTGGCCATATGTCTCCATTCCGCATAAATAAATATTGTCGCCAGCCCAGCGAAGTTTCGCGGGGCTGCCGATGATCCCACTGACACTAAAGCTGTCGGGCCCGATAAGCATCTTCAATCCTTCAGTGAGCATGCTAATTCCAGGAACACTGAGACTGATATCCCATGAAAATATTCAATCTAGGAACAATTAGGCTCATACTGCTGCAAAATGGTACCTCTAGGAATTTGGGTGCTCGCTTGGTTGGAGCCTGGAGCAGAAGCTCTAAGCAGAGATGCTGGTGGGAACAAGCAAGGAGGAAAGAACAGGTGAAATGGGCTCTTCAGAGCAACAATTGCTCTGTGAAGTCTCTGTGGGCCATGTTTGCCTCTCTGGCCCATTCACAGAATCTTGGGGCGCAACAATAAATAAAGGGATTTAGTTACAACTGCTTTATGACTTTTGTTGATGAATGCATGCAACATCAATTGTTTTTATTGCAGCATGTTTTGAAACAAACAATGGTCAGGCTCTGGTGGTGTTAGACAGCACGAAAACACAGTTGCAAACCTTCCCTTCGCAGCTTTCAGCCTAAATAAACAGTCTAATATATTCCCCAGAAAACAATACACAACCACAGTGACTGCGGGTGGTGGCAAACAAGTTGTGAAAGTTGTTAAGCAGAAGGGAGTCATTTCAGAGGAAAGAAATTAGCTAAATGAACTGACAAGGAAGAGGGAGGCAGGACAGGGCAGCCAGAGACAATGCCAGGCTGTGAATATCCCTCATTTTTGCTACCTGAACACAGCACCAAGCGAGGGGTGGATGGGCCTTATGGAAGGCACTGGAGGACAGCAAGTGAGGGTGCTTTTTGGTCAAATGAGAAATTTTTTCAAAAGCTGAAATTCCAAGGTAACATATTAAGGTATTAGCAATGACCTATTGATTGATTCCACAATGAAGCTAATAGGTCATCATCAAGACCTTCTTTTGAAGTAAAAATACTTTTTTTGAAAGTAAAAATACTTTTTAAAAAAATTATTATTTTCCAAAGAACCTCAACTCATATCCTTCAAGCTTGTGAGCCACAGCAATCATTTCCATGAACCAAGAATCACTGTTGAGCTCTGTTGACACCACTTTTATTAGGAAACTTGCAAAGCCAAAGAAAAGTGCAGGAGGACTCATCATCCCACCAAAATGAGATCCAGTGCTGAGGACTCCCAGGAATGGCAGAATAAGAGCACATATGCTGCCACACCTGCCCTTTGTGGGCAGACAGGACAACCACCCTCTCCAAAATTGGTCAGGATTAAAGGGTCCTAATAAGCCTCCAGCCCCTCTTACAGGTGCATATTTGACAAAGAGCCCAGCTGTAGGTAATGGGTGTTTATTGTTGCCTCCTGGCTTAACTCTGCACCCATGGATTCACAGGTGAATCCTGATTTTCATTGGCAGTACAGAATCAAAAATTCTGTTTGATGTCACATGCAAAAAACTCCCCCAGGACTGAGACCTGAATAGAGAAATTAAGAAATACTGGGCAAAGAAGAAGGGAAAAACCTGCAGCTCATCCACTCAACAATTCTGTATTTGTTCTCTAGGTCATGACACCAGAGAGTAACCAGCTTTAAAGAGTACTTACATATGGTACACACCTCAGCAGAAGCTCTGTCCAAAAAAGTCTGTGTGGACAGAAGACAGGAAACATTAATTTGTTCTTTTCAGTGAAACTTTTTGCACCTACTCTCATTTTCAGAGCCAGCTCCCTCCAAGATATCACTCCAAGTAAATCAAGCAGGGATAGGAGCAGCAGCCAGGCTGTACACAGAGTTTTGAGGAGCACGCCAGTGCTGTCTCCCATTAGCAGAACACACGCGGTGTTCTCAGAGCCAGTTATATGTCAGTGGAAACACCTGGGGATAAACCAAGATTCAGGAGGTCGTTGTTGAAAATGAAAAGACATTGAAAGAGCCTAAAACATTGGGCTCACTTAAATCACCTTTGAAGTAGTACATTCTCTCACCTCCCTTGGACTGAACCAAAGCTATGAGACACAGAAAAAATCTGAGTGCTCCTCTTACACAAGAAAAGGAGGCATTCTTGAGAGATTAAAGGATATTTTGAATCATGATTAAGACCATAATAAAGGAGAAATTCATGGCTAGGCAAGCAGTGTGTCCAATCTTTGAAAAAGGGAGGGTTTTATCAACAAGGCAAAACCTGAAATGCATCTACAACTGAGCTTTACCATCTTGCACCATCACTACCTGTGTGTGCACATAGAAATATGGAATCAGAAGGACGAAACAGTTTTATGCATAACACCCTAAATGTCAAATGGCTGAGTGTGAACTTAGGAGCTGTATTAGATATTACTGACTTAAATTCTACCCTTCATATTCTGTCTGAGGTAAACAGACAGAAAACAAAAATCATTTGTGAGTTTGTCTCCAGCTACATGGCTCTATTTTAAAAACATAAATGTTTTCAGCCACCTCTCAACCAGTCAAGGAGATTTTCCTTAGTCTAAAACACCAGAATGTAAATTTTGTTTTGTACTTCCCGATATTGTGAATGGGAGCAGAATGAGCAGCACTGAAACACTGCAAAGAAAGCTGCTCCCAAGACATTTCTGACACAGCCAGAATAGAAATCTCCAGCTGGGATTTCCAGTTCACTTTTTGCCAAAAGAAGAGACTGAGATAAGCATCTGATTTTAAAGCTCATCCAAAAAATAGCATATGGAAAAGGAATTATTTTCCGCTGAGCTAAAGCACAGGATGAAAAGTCTGGAAATCTGAATTTTAATCTTCCTGACAGTAATTTTGTATCAAAAGTAAAACTACTGACATTAATCACTATAGAAGATTTAAGATTAGCTTAAGCAAGGTCAGAATCAGCATGTAGGTTCTGGGCCCAGCAGCATTACAGACTCCCACCGTGATCTTGGGCAAAATCCATGTAGCAATGGAGTGATTCCATGGAGTGATTTTAGGAGCCTTGAATTTTAGATGACTACATTAAGCAACTCAAAGCAAGCAACCACAAAAATGATGTACTTAAAGTGCTCTGAAAATCCTGAGCTTAGCTTTTCTATGATTTAGATGTCTTGCCTTTTAAAAAATTATCATTGTTACAATGAGGGCCAGTTTAATAACAGTGACATCCTTCTTCAATTCTTTACTAAAAGCAAATTACTTTAAGATTCTCAGAAGGCAATGAAGAAGCTTAAAATTATATTTAATTTACCAGTATTTCTTCAGATGTATCAATTATCAGTAATGTAAATGAGAAAGAGAGACAGAGAATGTATCATTTCTCTCAAAGAAAAAGAAAGCACACCATAAGGAAAAAAAGTCATTTTCCTTTCCTATTCATGTCCCTAGTCATGACAAATGTGTCTCAGTTCAGCTCTGACTGCTCAGAGTGCATTTTAACACACTTATAGAGATTATATATTAATATACATATTTATGCATACAATACCCATCTTGCTACAAATTGCTGGTACTTGCAGATTTGTCACAGTTGGAGATTGGTTGCATCTGCACAAAACTTAAAAATTTACATTTTAGAGTGACCAGTTCATTCCTATGACTTATTTCCAATATGTTTTCACTTGGTTTTTTGTTTTGTTAGGGTTTTTTTTGTCAAGTTATAAATGGGGAAAAACAAAGTCTAAACCTCTGTTCACCACTAAAGACTTGCTATGAGCTTGATAAAAATACATTTCAAACACCTTCAGCCATTAGTACTTGTGCATGTATGATGAAACATGTGAGGATGGATGATGCCTTCTCTAGGAGCAGAACTTATTCCCATCCTGTCACGTTATGCCTCTTGCAGCTTGTGTTTCACCCAGCTCAGAATTTGTACATGAGGAAATTTTCAAATCTAAAAACTACCATCAAAGGTACCTCAGTAACATCCACTCCATGGGATGCAGAGAACAAAGGAGCAAATGACTGTTGGCACAGGGGGATTTTTACTCCTACAGCAACGGCAGACAGAGCTCATCAAACCACAACCACCACGTTAGTAATACAATAAAATCCTGGCCAAGCTTAAAAATCTCAAGGGAATTCACATGTAACTTACCCCAAGAGATTTTTAAGCATATTGGAGGCACGAGGAAGATTTTTCACATAGACTACAGAAAAGTAAAATTAAAAGCTGTTAAATGCTATGAGGAGAAACATCTGATGGACTCTGAGGACAATATTCCCACCTTCCCAGCAGCGTAAAGGGGGTTTTGTTTGGTTTGGGGGGGATTTTTCTTTCTAAACAGCCTCCTCTTGCCAAGATTTTGTTTCATAAATTGAACTACATCTCACGGGAGTATCAAGCATAATACAAACAAAGTAACTGTGCTTTTGATGAGCAAACAACTTCAAAGAGCACTCTCATGTTTATCTTGAACACAGGGTTCCCACCAGGGCCCAGATGAACGAGGTTCAGTTTCCAGCAGGACATCTCCCTGCCAGAGCTCAGCCACAAGCATTTATGAGGGGTGGGGGGAAACTTTATCATCAAATCAATTTCAGAGTCATCATTTTTTTCTGTGTTGCAAGTGTGTGCCAGGATGCCACTGGGAGCAGTGGGTATGGCTCTCTCTTAACCAAACAATAGCTGCCTTCAGGAGGAAGTCCCTCAGGAAATTGCCCTTAAGACTTGCAGTGTGCTGTGCCTTAACACCTGCCAGGCTTCACAGACCCCTGCCTTGCCCAGAGCTACATGAAGTGATTCAAACATAGGTCTGCACTCTCAACATGAGGGGTGAGATTTGAAACCAAAGCTCATTAATACAGAATAAAATGAACAATATTTTGTATTTCCATCAGCCTGAAATCTACTTGTCACACCACCAGTAAATGAAATCTCAGCAAAGCACAGAAAGATAGCATTTATATGTGTCCAGAAGAAGGAAATGTGGATTGTGAAATAAGAAAACACCAGGTTTGGAGCAACCTGGTCTAGTGGAAAGTGTCCCTGCCCCTGGCAGGGGATTGGGATGAGGTGATTTTTAAGGTCCCTTCCTACCCAAAGTACTCCATGATTCTATGAAGAAAATGCTGTCTATCTAAGCAAACTACTCTCTTAGCTTTGTACTATGACCCATCATTTCTGGGGTAACAACAGGTTTCAGAAAGTTAATACAAAAAAGCCATTCATGGAATTTTCTCGTACTGTAAACTCACAGGCTTGGACTGCCCGGCTCATATTATTAACTATTTCATTGCATAAAGGAGGGACAGAAGAAAAAGTGGGAAGTTCTCATCCTGTTAATCTAGAGCAAAGACTGCAGATGTGCAAAGTTATTCCATCAGTGCCATGCTGGGAAAGGTAGTGGTGTCAGTCTGTGGTACCAAGGACAGGTAAACCATGGTCAAATGGATCTTCTCACGGTGTTTGCTGTGCTTCAGTCTCAAAACAATTCTCTCTCTCTGAAGAGGCAGATGCAATCATCTTATGAGTTCATGAGGAAGCTGAAATTTTGTGAGAAGCTGATGGCAAAGAGCTGTTTTAATTATTCTCCAACTCGCTGACTCCACCTTAATCAGAATATATTAAATAAAATGTATGGATGCTGGAGACTGGAATGCTGCAGTTCATAACTACAATTAACCACTATTAATTAATATCTGAAAGATAAATGAGCCATGGGATCCATTTATTCTTGGGTTGGGAGTATTTAAATTCACAGTAGGATGCCAGCCCATTTTTTACAGCAGTGAATTAAGGGAAGTGTGAATCAAAGCTCACTGCTGTAAGATGCAGGAGACATTTTCAGATCTGTTTGGTTCTCATTCTTTAAATGGGGAAAGAGGAGACAGATGCAGATGCACTGAAATTTCACCAGGAGAACAAAGATGAAACGATAGCGATCCCATGCAGAGAGACGGAGCCTGGGTCTCAGAACTTCCCATCCTCTTACCCAGTTCCAGCTGTGCAGGGTGGACAAGAAAGACCAAGCACAGACATTGGTTTGCTCTGCCCTTACCCCAGCCCAGGTGCCAAAACGGTCCTGGCCAATACCAGAGTTTGCTCGGAGTGAGAGCAACACATCCAAGCAAACATTCACAATGTTCTTTCTCCTTCACATCGAGGACATACCCTCCCTCCCATGGATCCTTAAAATTCAGTCAAGACTTGTTTTGCCCTCTATTGTCTACTTAAGCTTGGAAAATCCCATCCAAGGCTCGCCATAAAACATACAGGTACTTTCCTTGTCTTCTCCAGGAGAGCCAAAATGTGAAGTTTCTCAGAATATGTTGCAAGATAATGATGTTCTTTCCAGAACTGTAAGGAAAGTTGGCACTCAAGCCTCAGTAGAGCTATGGTTGCCATCATTATCAGCAATTGATTTGACAGCAGCCTGAGGCTTGCACAGGTTAGGAAGGCAGAGCCCAACTCCCCGTGTTGGAAATGCTGAGTGAGGTTGTCACATTCCCCAGCTGCTCATGACAGAAAGGGAAGGCTGCCCAGAGAATTATCCTGTGATGATCTAAAGGTTTGGTTTCTATCCTGTAACTCAAGAAGTAAGTCAGACCCTATATTTATGTGATAATCCAAGTGTTAAAGTAGAGGAATGACTGAACTTTAGAAGGACTGAAATTCAGATTCTTTCCTATATTTCCCATCTTTCCTAACTAGAGTTCTACTGGAATTCATGTGCTCTGGAAACTCCAGCTTTTTTTCATTTGATTTCTCTTCCCAAATGAGATGAAAATAAAAATATTTGTCAAGGGGAATGGGTAGAGCAGAAAGTTTCAATATAAATTTTACTGAAGACAGTAGAAATACTTTTTGCTGCTGTAAACACAAAGCATTTGAATATCCCCTGTTAGAATCAGCTTAGAGTCCATTCAACGCTGACATGCATCTTCTTCAAACTTTGTGATGTCTCAAGGGACAGTAGGGGAAGTTCAACACTGCAGGGCCCCCAGTCTCCTGGAAGGACCATGTTATACCTCCTCAGCAAAAGATCTTTGAGTTTTAAATACTTGATTTTCTACCAAAAGGCCTTCCACCAAAATCTCCTGAAGAGTTTTCTCTCTAAAGCTCCACTTTGAAAAAGATTTTCCATATTCTCACAAAAGAAGGCTCTTCTCCAAGGTTTATAATATCTCCTGCTTCCTTTTGAGAGCAGAAGCAATGGACTTTCTAGCAGTATTTTGACACTTCCAGTTCTCCAGTACCAACAATATGAAATCCAAAAGTATTTATAAATACTTTTCAGCAAAAGACTTTAATGAAAATTTGAGATGGTTCTTCTTGGAAAAAAACCCCTTGTTTTGTCCTGAGTCCTTGATACCGCAGGATCTTCTCAGCGTCTAAAAATTTTGCGGTGGAAAAAACACACCAATGATAAAACCTCCCAGAATCCAGGACGTTGTTTTTTCTCCCACAAAACTGTCATTAATTGCAAATAATTTTAACATGAGTTACTACACAGTGATAAAGGACTTAAGTATTCCCCAATAATACACAGATGCTTCACACAGGAAATACTCAATCTCCTCATTTGTTCTTTGTATGCAACAAAAAGTGAGGAATATTCATTCAATTACTGGTAAGGATCCTCAAAAGACTCTGGTGACGTTAGCACCAGACCCAGAGTATGGCACGTTCTTTCCCACAGAAAGAAAAAGTACCAAAATCAGTACCCCCTGCCCCAATATCAAAGAGGAATTATCTTTTCAGGAGCTTTCTTTCGATGAAAATGTGGAAATAAAAAGTAAACCAGATCCCGCTGCTAATTCTTTAGCAGGTTCACAGGAAAACAAAAGGCACATGGTTAAAATGGTGGGGTGATTAAGCCCTTTGTCTGTGAGAAATGACTCTGTTTCAGCAGCAGTGTGTAAACAGGACTTCTTGCAGGCTGAAGAAATAAACACATGAAAATGTAGCTCCTCTTTCCAGAACACTTTCATTTTGTTCTGGATACCCATTGTTCCTACAAATACTTTGTTTTAGCTCATGGTGGATTTTCTGCAGATGGGACGAGGCTGGACATGCCAGGCAGGGGTTTTGGTACTCCAGTTCCTGCTCTGCTGTTGGGCTGCTTGGGGAATGCCAGGGGCATCCCTGCTGGAGTGTGGAAGGCGGAACAGGCACTAAGGGTGGGGCTGGACTCTGCACACACCCCCAGGAGGCCAGGACAGCCCCGCTGCTGTGCTCAGGAGCTGCTGCTCCTCTCGGTTTGGGGCAGGCCAGGGTCACTCTACCAGCAGGGACCCTCCATGCTGAGTGGGCAGGGCAGAGGTGGGATCTCACCCGCACCGTTCTTGCTTGGTTTGGGACCTAAGGAGCCGTGTCTGTCACCAGCACATAGCCTTTGTGACAGGAAGGGCTCAGCTAAAGAGACCAGGAAATGCTGGCCTGTTGGAGCCAAAATATCCCTGTATGAGTGAGGAAGACAAAGAGAGTGGCTGACAGTGCTTCCTTGTGCCTATAAACCTTAACTCTCTTGGGTCAGATTCTGCCACACTGGTTGGAGGCAGAGTCCAGACCTGCTTTCTCAATTCTGCTGCTTTTCCCAGTGAAATAGGAATATTATAGCCTCTAACCCCATAAGATACAGTGAATATCAGTTAATGTTTGCACAGCTCTGTTGGTGGAGCTTGTCTCTTCTATCTCTCCTAGTCAATGAAACTCCACTTCCAAGCTGCAACAAGAAGGAAAATTGTAAACTAACAGCATTACAGATCATTAACCCAGAATACAATTCTCAACACAAAACGCACAGGACAAGATGATGTTAAAAGGACAAGGCTGAACTCACTGGTGCTCATTTTTAACCTCTCTGCCTTACCTCCAGTAGCACGACCAAATGTAATTACAGCCAGCAGCAAAAGGAAAATCAAGATCACAGACTCAATCCCGATTAAAATAAATAAATATGAAAAATATAGAAAGCATATGGGCACTGAAGAGGAGCATATGGATCACGTCCTGAAGTACAAGGCCTGCCATATGCTTCCAGAGCCTGGTTCAAAGGAAAACCTCGCTCCCTCCTCCCGATGTCTTTGGCTAGGTCACGAATCAGCTGCCTCCCAACATCTTGTGCCATTGGGCAAGTTTGCTTTTGAATAATGAAGCAAGTTTCAGCTCAGCATGGGGAGAATCCCAGGTAGAAAATGGACAGATGGCTGCTCCTACTTAAGCAGGCAGACTGAGATGAAGCTTTCCCCTTTGCCTTCTTTCAGACCAATCTTTGCATTGTGTCCTACACCAGCTGTATGTGTCTAAACCTCTTTACCTGCTGTTTCCTTAAGAAAATAGTCCTTAAATTTTTTGACCTCTTGTGCTGACCCACCAGCCCTGGAGGGAATGTTAATGAGCTGTTAACATGGCTTGGGATGTGGCACTCAACCAGTTTGTGGAGTTCTTCAGCCTCTTCCTACCCAGGCCCCTGTTTCTTCATGCTTCACTGGCCCCAACCAGCCCCATCTGCCTGTGGATGTCTAGCATATGCTCTGTGCCTGGCACTGCCCGGCAGGAAATGATGCCTTGCAGCCCTCCCGGTGTCTGGCATGAGATAAGGACAATTTAGATCGCAATCAAGGAACAGCACTGCTCAAGCGTGGGGCTAGGAGAGGAGGAAGGACAGCAATGACTGGTCCCCAAAGAGAGGATTTCCTGCCCTGCTGCAACTGCAGTGATGAACGGCAGAGATAGACTCTCCTAGACGGATGCAAAGCCAATGCTGAGAACTTAAAAGCACCAGGAAGCACTGAGGTCTGGGCTGCTGTTTGAATTCCATGGATGTCATACAAGAAATGTATTTGCAATTATCGACAGTGTCACTGTGCTCAAGGGGAGCAGAGACAAAAGCTCCTGCTCAGGGGTACTCACTGTCTTCAACAGACTGGGCCAGGGAACCCCACTGGGAGCTGGCTGCTGGAGAGCACAGGAGCAGAGTGTGCTCCAGGCTGGGGGTGCTGCTGACAGCAGCACTGATGTGAGCCAGCCGCTGCTCGCCCCCAGCAGCAGCCCAGGGCATGGGGCAGGGCTCACATAAGCTGAACATATGTCCAGGGAGGGCAGGGGAGGAAGGGCTCCTGTCCCGTGGCTGCACTGCTGGCCCAGTCTGTCCAGGGAATTGCTTTCTTCCTCTGGATTTTGGCAATATTAGGTTATTTTTAATATTATTTTTACACTGGGCCCAATTTCCCACCAGGGCAGAACTGGGGTGTGTGGGTCAGCCTTCCCCACCAGGAATGGCTTTCTGATATTAGTCCAGTCATATCTGGGCATTCAAAAATCAGGGCTCAGGACTTAAGACCACAAAACAATAAAAAAAAAAAAAAAAAGGAAAAAAACACCACCCACACCCACCACCCTCCTTTTTAACCAACAGCCATATCTTCTTTTCAAGTTTTAAATCGCTAATTTTGCATAAGATTCTAAATTTTTCTCTTCCTCTGGGAGGACCAGATATTCACCTGGTTCTGGGATACCAAGAACTGTGGCTTTGGGAAAAATACTGATAAAATCCAGGTAGGACTCTCATTTAACCACACCACAGTCTGTTTTTTATGACAATATTAATGTCAAGGTGAGAAAACTTGTGATTTCTGCCTTATGCTGTGTATTCAAACGGTTTGAAGCTTGCACTTATGTGAGGAAGGGGTATTTTATTTTATTGTGTTGTTCTTTTAAAATCGTTGTTCTAAAAAGACAAATGGAGGGACAAATAAATACAGAAAAGGAAAAGGGAAGCCTAGAAAAGAACATCCTTGTGTTACAAAAAAAACCATACAAAAACCCAACCACAAAAAAATCCCCAAAACTGCTCAAAGCTTGAAGTATCCATAGCTAAAACCAGGAAGAAATTTCATATTGTAGACTTTTGAATCTTGAAGGTGTATTCAAGACATAATGATACGACAAGGAGGAATGATTTTAAACTAAAAGAGAGAAGGTTTAGATTAGGTGTTAGGGGGAAATTCTTTACTTGGCAGGTGTTGACACCCTGGCACAGGTTGGCCCAGAGAAGCTCAGGCTGCCCCATCCCTGGAAATGTCCAAGGCCAGGTTGGACGGGGCTTGGAGCAACCTGGGATAGTGGAAGGTGTCCCTGCACGTGGCTGGGGGTTGGAACAGGAGTATCTACAAGGTATCTTCCTCCCAAACATCCCATGATGCCAGCACCCAGAGAGGACTAGACTTAAAAATACAGCTCTACATTCCCAACTAGCTCTGTGCTTCAGCTCCTTTCTGTTTCTGTGCTCAGCACTCAATTCTGGCAGGAGCAGAACCGGTTTCCTTCCTCATGACAAATTGCGCTGTGCAGGGTGCTACTGAAGTCTGCAGAACAACACCCCCTGCTCTTTACAGGCAGAATCACCTCCCTCACGTTCTCATGCACAGCAAACCAGATTGTCTTCACACACTCACCAAAGTTTTGCAAAGGAAAAAAGGAAAACCTCCAAGAGCGCCAACAAAAACAAAGCCTGGCAACGGAAGGTGACTTACAGCTTCAGTGCCATGGAAATTAATCCCCTAGGAAAGAGAATGCTAGAGCAGAGTTTAAAATTTTGACATGAAAAGTTCACTGCATTATCACATTTCCCTTCGGGATCAGATTTTCCACACTCTTTGGATTCTTTCACAAAATAAGTTGTTCTCCTATTTATGAAACAGGTACAAAACTGACCAATTTCTATTTAACGGAAGTAGCTGATAGGAGAATATGTTTTAATGTCTTGGTATATGAAATAGAACAACCTGATCTCCATTTCTTCCACAGATCAAGACTCTAAACAAATCCTGGTTTCCAATAACACACCATAAATTGAAAAAAAAAAGAGCCTATCCTAATTCTATCCTTAACACCTAATTAAAATACACTGAAAGCATGGGAAATGTTGCTATTTCAAATGACTGCTAGCTGTACAAAATATATACAGACTTTCAAAACATTTCAGATTGATTTTCCATCAGAATTTAAGATTTATATTGAAAACCAAAAGCATTATTTTGAACAATTAGGTTAAATGCATATAATCTTAACTGTGTCAGACGAGCTCACATTTTCCTTTTGCTTCATATTTTTTTTATTTTTAAGAGAGAGTATCAAATAAATTGTGACACATTAGCTTGCCTAAATTTAGACAAGGAAAAACAAAACGTGTCATTTACTTAAAGTTACTTAGTTTGAACCGCATATACGTGATTGGATAAAGTTTGCTACTTTTTCCCAATGAAGACATTGTGGCACTTAAAGGGAGGGTGGCTGAAGGAAAAGTGACAGCACTGAACTTCAGATTTGGAGTTCTGGTTATTGTTTTCAGTTCTCTTGTAGACTTGTCATATAACCTTGCAGGGAAAAAAAACCCAAAACAACACATTAATCCTGTCTTAAAATCCAAATCCCAACTAATCTACCAGACAGAACACTTCAATAGCTAATTGAATTGGCTTTCAGCCCCTCAGAAAGAAGAGGGTGCACAAGTGCACTAATATTTGCAAATTCTAGATTATGTTCTCATAGCCTGACTCCCTGTGTTCAGATCCCCTGACACTCTGGAAGTGTGAACACCTGCACACATCTGAAGCTGCAAAGAATAGAGGTTCCTGTTTCAGCTGGAATGCAAAAATGTAAAAATCTGTGCCTGTCAAATAGAGGATTAGGAAAATAAGCATGTAATTGAGTGGAAGGCAGCAGAAGTTGGAAGGTGTCCACAGGATAACTTAGTTCAATTGGAGGATCAGTTCACGACCATACCTTCCTATAAAACAGAGTGGATTTGTCAGTGAAACTTCATTTTCTGGTTGTGTAGGGGAGTGGATCAAACAACAGCAGTCCTAGAGATCACGTTCTGATGTGAACATCAAGAGTTAGAAGTTTGCATCAAAAAATCATTAAGTAACAGGGAAAAAAAGGTAAGTGGAAAATTCTTTGTTTTGGTCTCCCCAAACAAAGAAAAGAAATGAGGACAAAAGACAAAACTATCCATTGTTAGTAATGTTCTCTTGGAAGATGGAAGATTTGTGGAAGATGATAACTAATTCTCACTCAAGGCAATTAGTGGCCCAAAAGGGAGTAGAGTGTGTGCAGGGAGCTCAGCACGTCTCACGTAATTCTGGTTAGGAGGAGTGACTGGGCAGGAGCCAGACCTGGATTATCTCAAACTGATAGAGGGAGCGCACGTGTTTAGAAAGAAGAGTGAGTGCCAAATATGCAGCTCCTCGCTCCCATAAAACATAAGGTGTTTTATTTCTGCATCAGATGTTTCAAACACAATTGACTTCTATTAAGTTTCAATGTAAACCACTTTGCTTTCCTAATGTAGCATGAACTTTAACTGTGGCCGTTTCAGAGACATTACATGGATACCGTATTACCAAACAAAAGATACACATTTGCTGTCTCTGCGAATATTTTTTTTCCCCTTTCTCTCTCACCCTGTCTGGAACCTGGACTTTCTTCACCTTTTTAGCTCTTTCTCATTTATATCCATACATATGTTATAAGAATTTTCTAAAACATTTGTCATAAATATTATGTCCTTGTTAGGAGATAGCAAAAAAAAAAAAAAAAAAAAATAGAAATAGTGTTGATGTTGTTTTATAGGATGCAAATAGACAGGAACTGAAATAATGTTCTAACTAGAAGGTATTTATTTACTGGTCAATGGTAAGTATTTTGTGGACACCAAGAAAGGCAATTACCCTTCCATCCTAAAGGCTGGCCTAGTCAAGTGCTATTTGCAGGGGACAGTGCAGTTGTGCTGAAATACTTCTGGCAGAAAACTCATTGCTCTGCATTCACCATTACTGGAATATGCACCATATTGCATTACTGATCAAAAGGCAGGACAGTATGAAGGATTTCATTTAATCAGGTGATGAGAAAGGCTGCTGATTAGTTGGCTAATTCTGGCTCACAGGCTAAAACTTGATCACAGGTTTTCTAACAGCAAATTAAAGGTAAAGCCAAGGAAAAGTCAGAAGTTTCAGCTGGCAAGAGTTCACGGGACTCCCTTCTCCAGTTTTGATTCATAAGCAACTTTGTGCAGCCCAAGTTCCAGGTTTGCAACTGAAACCTTACAAGAGAAAACTGAATGCCTTGTTTCACGTCTAGAAAAAAGCACTGCACACTCCTTATGAGAGGTGCAGAGACAGCAGCTTCAGGTCCAGATCTGCAATTCTTGCTGAACTCTTTGCCCCACATTTTGCAGGTTGCATTTTACCTGGGTTTTGGTACAATTAATCCCATTCCTTTATCAAGCAACCAGAGATAAGCAGATCTATAGTAAACTTCTAAAGAGGCACCCTCTTAAGAAAAGTGAAGGGGAGGAGCCAAAAAGGCAGAAACCTCATCCTGAAAACTGTTATTTCATCTTTCAGGAACTTCCCATCCATTTCTTCACAACAGAGCTCTTGGGATGTGCCACCATCCAGCTGGAAAGAGATGGCCACAGCACACTCAGGCTGACTTGGGCTGGCTTCTCCAAGCTGTGCCTCTGTGTCCTGCCTGCTTCCAAACTTGTTCTCCCAGAGGACATAAGCACATCTAGCCACACTTCATGACAACAATACTACAATTCAATTATTTCTCAGCCTGAGTTGCCAGCGTCTTTTCAAGGATCTCCAAAGTAATTGGTCAAATAATCTGGAACCAACCAAAAAGAGAAGCTGTGGCTGCCCCATCCCTGGCAGTATTCAAGGCCAGGTTAGATGGGGCTTGGAGCAACCTGGCCTAGTGGAAGGTGTCCCTGCCTATGACAAGGGGTTGGAACAAGATTATCTTTAAGGTCCCTTCCAAGCCAAACCGTTCAATGATTCTATGAAAAAGCAGCCTGAAGCTATTCAGGAACAAACAAAACTTCTGGAATAGTATTTACAGCCTCTTAAGAGAAAGCAAGAGCTGCCAATGGGATACACATAACATGCTCTTGCCCTCTGAACCAGGCCCTTCCCATGTAGCCCATATCAAATCAGGAGAGGATAACGATGTCCTGTCTCAGGAGTCTGCACCAGCTGCAAGAGCAAACAACAAGTGAACCCACTGCGCACAATGGATGAAGTGTGAAATTAGTTCTGTCATCTCCACACACACCACAGTGAATCAGGCCTTCCTGAGGGCTTCAGCAGATCAAAATTTCCAGTTGTTTAATTTGAGATCAAGGCAAGAGCGCACAGGACCCTGCCTCACTCCTCTCCATTGGGCTAAGCGGCCGAAATAAAAACGAGGCTAAACAAACCTTCTGGGAGAAGAGTTGAAGACGTGGTGGGTGGAAAGAAATGACCACTTCACCTTTTGCTGCTTTTAGTGGATTCTAATTAGGAATCTGGCAGTGCCACCCACTCAGCGGGAAGCCCACATTATTAACGCTGGCATCAAAAGCAAGCCGACTGCAATCTGCAGGAGCGGCTGCCGAACTGGCACAGCCTCCCCTCCGCTCTTGGCCGAAGCACCACAACAGATGTCTGAAGGGTTGGTGTTTCTTTTCCTAGCCCTACCCCCGCTTCGCATGACCTTATGCCAGAGATTACATGTCCAAGTGCCAAGGTAAAGGTCCTTAATGGGTCAAAGAAACATCCTTAAGAGGCTATTTCTTTTAAACCTCTCTAATTTTAAACAGTACGTCAAGGCTGTGAACGAGCATAGTCTTGTGGGGGACACAGAGAAATGTATAACCATTCAGCTGTAATTATAGTAATCTAGTATAGTCAGTGCGAAAAAACAATGGCCTTTCCTCTCTTGTTATTCTGAATCATTTGTAGATGTTCATGTTTTAATCATATTTTCCACATGAATCGATATGAGAGAGAGAACGACAGGGAGATAATTATGTGCGCTGAACAAATATTCTACCTAACTGAGGTTGTGCTGGGAAGGGCTGCTGGTAATTAATGAAGTACTGCCACACACTTGTCAAGTGCAAGCAGCTCTTTAAGGGCAAGCCATCATTTCAAATTGGGAGCTCTCTGAAATTTAACAGAATTGGAAAGAAAATAATAAAGTTTTGTACCATCTCCTTCAGCACCAGCTTCCAAGAGCAAGCAAAGGAGGTTTGCACATGGAATGCAAAAGGTGCCTGGTGTCTGCTTGTGCTGTGTGAATGCAAAGCACGGCCTTGGCTCATTTAAAGTGTGATCAAGGGGCACAATCTTCCCAGAGAGATGTGGAACTAAAGGAAAGTGTTACGATTGCATGGCTGAAACACTAAATGTTTATTTCAACTCATTTCTCTGTTTTAGAAAGTCTCTTTCTTTACACCAAGGAAGATCTCTCAAGGTACTGAGTGGGATTTTTAAGGAGCCAGGATTAACCAGAATCTTTGCAAGACCTTTCTTGGTTTCAGACCTGAATATGGGGTGGGGGAGAACATAAACCAAAACAGAAAAACACTTCCTTTTCATACAGATCTTAGAGGAAAGCAGAGAAGCCACACTCTGAACTCCCAAGCTCTCAAGCAGCAGCCCAAGTCCTGGGCTTTTGAATCCCTTCCTGTTAAATTCAACTTCTAGCATTCAAATGAGTGTTATAATCACTGTGGCGCAGCAGACATCGAGCTTGAATTATAATATACTACCAGCTCCGTGTGCCAAAAGCACTTCCCTCTCTCTCTCTTTCCACACCAGTTCTCCAAATTCTCAGCTTCTAAATACCCTCTTGTTCTTTCTACGCACTCATTGTGCAACACAATTTATTTCTGCAACACATCGTTACAGCAAGGGAAGTGTGAGAGGAGGTGGGGACAGTAGACACGCAGAGGTGTGAATGGGTGGTAACAAACTCAGTACTATAGTGAGCCACCAGTCAACACCTTGAGGTTTCAAAAGAAGGGGGAAAGGCAGGGAAGGAGAAGGAAATGTATCTTCATGTGCTTTATAACTTTCATGAATATTAGAGAGCCCCTGTGCCAAGGCAGATGCTGCAGTACCGAGGCACAGTGCACTGTGTCAGCCACAAAAAACACAGACCTGTACATGTGCCAATATCAGCACTCCATCATCCATCCCTTACAGTCTCTTTGTCTCTCTTTATATCACTTCTTTCTGCAAAGCTTCTCCACAAGAAGGAAATAAATGATTTACAAGAGGAGGAAAAGCCCCCGCCATTTCATACATGCATCCAAGCCAGCATTCCCAGGCACAAGATAAAGACACTAAACAACCACAAGGAAAACCCCTTACATTTTTATATTCATAATATTTCTGAACCATTTATTTAACATTATTTTTCCATCCAAAATGTTCAATAGCAACATTAATTTGACTTAGGAGGGTGGGGTGAGTGTGTGTGAGATTTGAAGGACCTCAAATCCTCTCTTACCAACCATTTAAAAACCATTCAGGAGGAAAATGCAGCTCAACACAAAAGCTACAAATTCAGTGAAATGTTTGTACAGAAATAATGCACCACCAACCATCATTTGTGTGGGTGTTATGAAACTCTACTCTTAGTAACTTCACTGAAACTACAGCTTCATCCCTAAACCCCTCCAAAAACAGGAAAGGAAAGCCTATAATGGATGAGGAAAGCAGACAAAGGAGAGGAAAAAAAAAAAAAAAAAAAAAAAGAAACCCAAAGCAGCCCTCAGCTTAATATCATTCATTAGATTAAATTAATATCACCCAAGGAGTCAATGCTAGACCTAATATAGTGCCACCTTCACCTCTCATTGCTTGTCAGACTGAGGAAATGCTGCCACTCTGAAAAGGCTGAATCCCAGTTACACACTGGGCCCCATGTTCCTCTGCACAAGGGAAAAAATCAAAATGTAGAGAAGCCAGAAAAGAGGTTTTTAGCTGTGAATCAGGTCCTCTATCCCCGTGAGACAAACTGACCTGCAGCCTGTGGGCTGAGACATGGCAACACAAACTGGGAGGAAAATAACAAGAAAGTAACTATGCAGTGATGAAGCATCACTGGCAAAAGAATAAACCCTTAAAATATCCTGCACCTTCCAGCACCAGCACTTGTACCCCAGATTCCTTGCATGCAGCTACTGCAGCAGGTGCAAGAACGTTTTGGCAGTAAATGGGCAGCTAACGATAAAATCTATTGTGCAAGAGACATTTTAAGGGATGACACACAAGAAGAGGAATTCATGGATGGGCAGCCTTTTCCTAAAGACTAATATCCCAACAGTCTGAGTGGCCCCATTTTTTCCAAGGGAGGCTTGGTGAGCTTTAGGGGATCATAACTCACTCATAAGTACTTCAATTACAGTTAAACTTGGTCCTTCATGCAAGTTTCCAGCTCCAGAAGCAACTATTTCCTCCACTTTGGATTTAGTACAGAAAATCACATGCCTGTTTTGAAGTGAGGATAGTTCAAAGCAATTGCAGCTGATGGTTTCAAATGGTCTCAGCACTAACAGCCACTTTGGGAATCACTTGCTTTCCTAAGAAACAAAGCCACATGATGGCTCAGGGACTATCCAAGCCTTGAGTTGGAAATGCTCCCTTTTCTATCTTGAGGACAGAACTTCCCTTGGAGTCCTTATCTGCATATCAGCCAAATTAATACAACATCAGCTGCACCTGATTCTGGACACAGATTGGGGACCAACCTGCAGGAAACTGTCTCACACTGGGTGACCAGCACATGAAAATTCAATATAAGGACTAGTATTGATTTTCATTTTAAGGAGAAAAAAAATATAAATATTTCTATATTATTTATCACATAATTTAATGATTAACTACCTGATGCTTACAAGGTCATGAACACCACAGTTTTTGTGTACATTCCAAATCACAGTGGCCATGACTCCCTCATAGCATCCAGCCACAAGTAAGGAGACACCAGGGGCAAAAGCACTAGCCATAAAACCCTATAATGTGAGGTGTCCAGAGACAAGAGATCTTGTCCCACTCTGGGACATGAAAAGCAGTCGTAGAATACAGAACAGAAATAGGATGGATGAGATAGAAACAAGGGAGAATGGTTTAAATAGGGCATAATTTCTATACTCAGTTTACCACACATCTCCAGCAAGACCAGGAGAAACTGCACCCACTGTTAACTAAAACCAAGGCCTGGGTTCCCTAACAGAGTTATTTTCTGTGAGATTCTCCTTTAGGAAACCAGATCCAGCTGTATCTATTTCATTTTAGCCTCACTGATGTCTGCTGTCATCATTCAACTGCTTTATAAGTGGGCCACCCTTCAGAGAGAGCAGAAAACTCATTTCACACTGCCAGAACCACCGAGGGAACCACTTGCCTCTCTTTTGCACCTTAGGAGTTTACTGCAATCACTGCAGAACATTTAAATTTTCTGTTTTCATTCTCTGTTCCTGCTGTAGAGACTTCCCTCCCACCCCTGGTATTCCTGTGTGCTGCAGAGCCTCAAGCTTCTTTGCTCAACACTGTGCCTTCAACAGGTACTTTTTCTTAAATGTGTGAATTCTTCCTTTCCAACTGGGCCATCATCCAATCTTTACAGAACATACCTTACATGAGCAGGTGCTTCATACTGAGCACAGATGCCCAGAAATGCAGGGGCTGATACATTTGGGTAAGAAACCTTGCCAGCACAAGCTCCCTCATTAGGTTTCCGTTCCATCCTTAGCTAATGCTGCAAAAGTGAAGAAAACAGAGTTTTTCATAGAGCCTCACAGCTCCTGCAGCAGCCAGAAGTAGTTATGACTGAATATGCATGAACAAAAAATAAACAGACCCAGTGTATTAAAAATAAATAGTAGCCAAGTCCTGTTTTCAAAGAGGGATTTCCTGGCAAAAGGCTGTGATGCCTTCCCTACCTAGTGTTCAGTGGCAGCCTTACAAGAGCAGCACACATCTTTGAAACACACATGCAATATAACTCCTTTTCAAACTCTGATCACTAGGAATGTACCTGTGCAGAGGAGGAAATGTAGGTGCACACACATACAGTTATTTGTACCCACAAACTGAGCAACAATCAACTACAATGCAGCCCCCGGTGGCTTGTACACAAGGGCAGCTCTTTGAGTGCCAAAGATCAATTAGAAAACTCTGGCCAAATACAACTGGAAGCAGTGTTGAGGCTCAAGTACATCCCCACACTGATAAGCTGGCACGTTCATCTCTGGGTGAGCCAATGCCACATCACCCATTTGCAGTACAAGCATTTTTTGGTGCTTGCAACGATCAGAGTGTGGCACTTGTGCAGTTTCAGAATTCCAGGGAACCCATTCACACATCACATGCAGTTTCTCCTTCTGTGAGTACTGCTGTAGTAACAGCAGCCCTCAGTGTTGCTGTGGTGTGCAGGAGAAGCAGGAAGAGAGACCAGGTGGATTTGTGGATGACTTAACTTTTAAAATAAGACTTTAAAAATATGATAATAATAAAAAAATCTTTCCACTGGCCCAGCCTCAGCACTGCTGGAATACCTTATTTATTCACACAAAGAGGAGGTGATGGGGGATGTAGCTTCTCTCAGTCACATTCTTATTCTGTTGGCGTGAGGCTGAGGAACTGAAACACACTCAATTAAGTCTTTTAGTGTGGCTGCTTGGGGTGTTTTTTCCTCCCCCTCCTTTTTCCTTCTTTTCTCAATCCAAGATTCAGACAGGAAAGCAGCACCGCTTTCCATCGAAGCCAGGGTGCTTTGGGAAACATCTCAACTGGCTTTTGAAATCACATTTCCAGGATCTGGGAGAGCTTTCCAAAAAGTGCTCTGGCCCACCCACATCCAAACAACAGAGACTCCAGAGGAGTCCTCGCCAGCCTCAGCTTCTTGCAGGACACATGTGGGTGTGGGCCTCTGAGTTCTGGACACTTGCTGAAAAAAAAAAAATAAATAAAAAATAAATGGAAAGGGAACTTCAAAGGGAACTAGCTGAAGCACTTCAGAAATTAATCATGCCTGGTGGAAAAGATGATTAGTGGCTTCTTGTGCTCTGGTTTTAAAGCTATTGATCTTGGACACAGGAAGGAGCTTTCATATTCTCCACAAGCCACAGATGGTCAAAAGGGTCCTGAGAGGAAGAGACAAAAAGAAACCACAAGGGAACTCCAGAGAGTACCAGAACTCAAGGTGTGTCCCAGGGATCCACTGAAAAGGATGCACTGGAAAATCAGACCCAGCAGCAGCAGCAGCTTTTGCTGTCTTTCCTTTCTCTTCATTCACTCAAAACATTATCTAAGATTTCTGCCTTTGAAGCAGGTAAGCTTTAAAAGCCATTTTCCAACACTTCAAATACACCACACCAGAAACACCAAATAAAATAATTTGCCACAGCTTTGGTGCTGTTTTGAGATCTACAGACTATGACTACATGGCTCACAAGCAAAAACGTTGAAGCAGAAACTGTAAGAGGAAGACAGAAAAGCCTTTCATCTAAACACTTTGGTAATTGAAAGTAATGGAATCTCTCTCTCTGCAAGCTAAATTTTCCACACAACAGACAATTATATCAGAAAATACAAACTATAATCCCTAAATTGCCTCCAATGTAGTATTGTGCAGGGTCATGGTTTCTTCTGGGAAGCACTGTCCGTTTTCATCTCCAAGCAAAATAAAATTAGATGTATGAAATAACCAACATTTCTCCATAGCAAAAATGATACATATTCTTGCTTTATTATAAAAAACACATATCTCTTAATGAAATTGCAGAGAAAACTTGAGATTGCATTAGGTAGTAAAATTATGACAAAGTAAACAGACCAAAATTTCCCACCCAGGAGGTGGTGGTGGTGGTCACTCACAACAAATGGCTGGAGTGGGACTTACTGAGCTTCCTGTTGTGGCAGGGAGAGGTGGGATCAGGTCCTGCTTCTCACATTATTCAGAAATTCAGGTGCTGGCCATTCTTCATCCTGAAATATATGATATTATATATACATATATATGGGTTTAATAACTCTATATTACCATACCCATACTGGCCCAAAAGAAAATTCGGGCAATTACATCTGTCTGTCTTCGATTTCCTTTAAATTACCGCAGCTTTATGTACCCAGTTCCCTTGTGACAACGAGCAACAACTGTAATGGCACAATGACAAGGCTGGAGCATAGAGAAACAAATAGCAGGTGCATGGGCGAGGAGGGAAAATGGGGGTTGTTTTACTTGGCAAATGTTCCCGCAACTAGGACTTCAGGGAGGAAGGCAGAGGCTCCGAAATGCCTTAATGGAAAATAAAGCGTATTTAAACTCCAAGGAAGGAACTGCTCCTCTGATCAGAACCCTCTGAAATCAATTCAAATAGCTGAGGCAGCCTGGGAGCTCTTGATGACTGTATTAACATTTTGACATTTCTTTGCACAGTCACTGGAACTACATTATTAGCAAGGATCTAACAGCCTTATGCTCCACTGTGGAACAGTATAGGGGGAGAGTGGAAGGAAAATGAAATAAAATAAAATCACAGTAGATTCTTTCCTACCCTTCTGACAGCAGCATTCTTCCCACAAGAATATTCCCCCCTAGAAGGAACTGTTTAAGAAAACCAAAATACGACTGCTACCAAATCTTTTTCAATATAAATAAGGAAATTTACAAAAGCCATTTGTATGCCATCCTACTGGTTGTTTCAGAGACACTTCTTCCTACTTCTAGTGCCAAGAAAAACAAGAAAAACAAATCAATAGCCAGAAAACACTACCTTCAAAATTTTTTAGTTATTTGGGAGCAGACCAAGGGGGAAGAGAGAGAGAGGAGAAATGGAAAGGCAGGAGTTCCAGTCATCTCAAAGCACAGAATAAGTACACTGAAATACACAGTTCCATGGCACAGGGTGGCCTGAAGTCTCACCTGGGGAACAGTGTGGAATTTTCCTGCAATGCATCCAAGATGCTCAGAGAAAGTGGGCTGAAGCAAGCATAAAACATGTCCCTAATCACTACATGCATGATTGAAAAGCACAAAACATCTAATTCTATTACCAAGCAGAGCTGTGAAAAGTGTTTCTCATCAAAAAGTAAAATGAGTGAGGTTTGGCTACTTTGCTGTAAAAATGTGATAATGTAGGTATAAAAAGAAAAATGGGCAAAGGAATTTCTTGCAGGCAGAGCAGTGCTGTCTGGAGGTGAGAGCTGGGAGACTTCGAGTCTATTCCTGGTACTGCCACCCTCTTGTGGCAGCACACCCAGCCAGGGACCAGACAACTCTGCAGCTCATGTCACCCACCTGTCACAGGTTGTACAACCACAGCCAACTACAGCCCCAGGGCACTGTCTCACTGGTGCAAGGAATAATCTTTTTAATAAGAAAGTATTACCTCTCATGTCAACATTAAGGTGTCCTAAATTTTCTTTTAAATGGCAAAGGAAGTCCCACTATCACAATGTTTACTAATTTTACACAATGCTTTCAGTGTTATAGAATTAATTTAAAAGGAGTAAGCCTTGCACTGTTTGCCCTTTCCCATGTGCTAGGAAATGCTTAGTGGGGTGCCTATTTCTCTACTTCCAAAATAATTTCCTCCTCACATCATCTTTTGGATTTCAATACTTCTATGAGAGACAGCAAACAACAGCAAATCAGCTCTCAATATTTCCAACACAAATGCCAATTAACAATGCAATAATAAACCAGTTTCCCCTAACCAGGGAGTAAAATGGTGACACATCCCCATTCGATCCAAGATCATGGCAGACCTTTCTACTACAGCTGACGTTTCCTTTCCTTCCTGTTTGACACTGGGCTGATCTGCTTGGACTGATTTTCTGCAATTCCTGTTCAATGCACTCTTTGTAGCTCTCTGGTTTCACTCTCTATGAACCTGTGTAAACTGATGTTATTTACACACAAATTACACAGACTTAAATTGTTAAGGCTAGTCCAGAGTTAACAAGTGCCCCAGTCCTGCTATCAGATCCTCTGTCTTAATTTGTTATCTCAGGTCAATGTGGCTTCAAGGGAAGTCAGGCAGGAGGATCCAGATGCCTGATCAGGAACGAAGTTCTCTTCACTGAGATGGGAATGCTGCCATGGGACAAATGAGTAACTCTCAGGAGAGAAGCAGCACTGAGTGAGTACCTCAGCCTCTTAATTTTCCTTGATCACAGCACTTTTGGTAAAGTATCTCTCAGCAAAGGCTTGAGACAATTAATTAGGAAGCGCCCTGGAGTGTGAACAACAGAGCATTACTGTCATTTGAAGCCAGTCTTTATTAATCTCTCCAATTTCTCTTAGGCAAGGTTACATAAACCATGTTCTTCTATATTACACATATTTGCTTTGGGTCTTTCTTCTGCAGGGGGATAAGATTTAAATGCACAGGGATTTTGCAATCTTTAAAACTCAGCTGTTAAATACCCCTTTACTAATAACTTCCCTCATTTTGCCATCTGAGCAAGCACTTCAAATGCTTTCGATAGGCTGCAGTGTAGGAATCAAAGAAGAAATATTGGGCCATTTTCCACAAAATTCTAATTTCATTTTGAAGCCCAGCAGGCATTACCAAACTGATGACAACAGAGCTACAAAGAGTTTGATGTTTAAAGCATCTACACTGAAAAAAGCAGAAAAAGAAAGAGACCTTTAGTCTGGATGTCTCAGCTTTTCATATGGGTGGTTGACAAGCTGGGCTATAGGGTAAACCATAATGTGCCAAGCACCATGGAGCCTGGAGCCACGAAAGGGATAATTTCAGGCAAGACCCAGTCTCTAAAGCCAAAACCACTGGCCTGAAAGCTCTTCTCAGAAGGTTTGCTGTTCCCATCACTGCCGGGATGAATTTTAACTCATTATTGATCAAGGGAATTTTAAAATCAATTTTAATTAAATGAAAGATTTCTATCATGGCTTGTTCTGTGTTGAAGTCACACAGACAACATATAAATATATGGAGGCAGATCATGCAGAGTAGATTTGTAGCAGTTAGGTCCTAACCAGGTGAGAAAGAATCCAAAGTTACATCTGAAAGCAAATTTGTTGTAGTGAATTATCTACAGTACCTGTCTATTCCCCCTCTATTTTTGCCTTTTCTATTGGAATTTAGTCAAGGTCTGCACTTTTTTTTTCCTTTTAACCAAAGGAAGCATTTTCATTAGGTTATCTCTAAGATCCCAATGACTGGAAAAGAGTTCAGGGGGCCTACTACATGCTGACTACCCAAAGCCCTCCACTGCTCAGCTTTCTGCTAACAGCCAGGTCTGAGCAGGGTGATGAGGAGAGCCAGCCTCTCAGCTGAGGCTCAGTCTCTCCACTTTCAGATCTCAAACCACTCGTATTTCCAGGGCAGGCAGGTAACTAGATCTGCTGTGCAAGACATAACAAAAGCATGGAAGCAACAAAATCAGCTAATGAAAAGACTGATCACCCTCTTCAGGCGACCAAGCAAACCCACGCACTTCTTGCTGCACTGGAGGGAGCCTGGATAGGCAGGTTACACCCCTGTCCCATGAGGAGCCTTTGCTCTCCCATTCCCTTGAGGTGCCTGTGCTCTCTCAGACTGCACCACAGAGGAGAACAAGGTTCTCATCTTGCTCCAGGTGCCACTGACTGTCTGACCGTGCTCCTTGCAGACAGGCTCTGAGGGACCGCCACAAAGTCAAGGGATTTCAGGCTCTTACACCATTGTGTGAAGCTCAGAAAGAGCAAATCTGCAGCTTTCAACAACTGCTGACTTTTAAGAGTCCAGTTCCTCATACTCTGCCTCAGGCAGGAGGTCACCACACTGCTCGTGCCATGGGTCACAAGTTCAAGCCTCAAGCTCAACCTTGGGTTCAGCTGAGGCCTTAAAGTAAATCAACGGGAGGTGACTTCATCATACACAGACATCGCTGAACAAACTCACAAGACTCCTGTAACATTTAGCACTGACATAAGGCTTTGCATGTACTGCAGGCTTTGCAATTGTTAATTCATTAACATTAATTCATTAGTCATCATGCCGTCAGAGTAGCACAGTCTTATCCCGCTTCTTTGTGTAAGAAATCAAA
Source organism: Corvus hawaiiensis (assembly GCF_020740725.1). Lineage (NCBI taxonomy): Eukaryota > Metazoa > Chordata > Aves > Passeriformes > Corvidae > Corvus > Corvus hawaiiensis. The sequence goes on along the minus strand of NC_063229.1, from coordinate 6,134,337 downwards.
GGGCCGAAGGGTTAAATGACTTGTCAAAGGTCAAAGAGAAAAATCAATGGAAAAATTGGAATTAGAACCTAAAGATATCCAATTCTTTGCTTTGTGTTTATTTCACTTTGCCTCACCCAATCACAGGCAAAAAATAAAATAAGCAAGGTCCCACAAGACTCCTCATAGCCAGAAGAGCTTTTTTCAGCTGCACGGTCTCTACCAAGCCCAGCTAGAATCTACAAGGCTTCATTGTGTTTTCAAACACAATGCACACTGCAGTAAATAGGTTATTTTACAACCCTGGCCCAGTTTTCAAAGTGGCCTCAATCAGTGTTGTGCAAAACATTCATGTCCAACCACAAAATTACAATCAGTCTTTGTTTGAATCCAGCCCGCGTCCCTGGCCAGCGGTGGTTAGTCCCAGCTCACAGGGTCTGTGAACTGTTAGTCAAAGGTTTTTGCAACATTTTTGCCCTGCCTGGATTTCTCTGAATATTTATAGGCTGCTGTTCTCCGGTGACTTTCATGTTCAAACTGTGCTGGCCAGCGGGGGTGGAAAGGGGATGTAAATAACAGAGGGAGTCACATGTTTTCCACTCGCCCCACTTGTTTTGCTTCCAGTAAGAGACACGTGTTGCAAGAAAACAACTGCAAGGCTTTGACTGTGAGACATTCAAATTAGTGTCACAGTATTTCTACACACCAATGTTTTCAAACATCCAGCAATTGTGAAATCAGATTCAACTGTTTGATTATTCGAGCAGACTTGTGGAACTAATATTTGTAGCCCTTCTCATCAATTTAGGAGTGAGGATGAGACACATCTCTTCAAAAACTCTTGACAAAGACTGTGAGGTATCACCAGAAGGAATTAGCTTGAAAAATCCATGCCATGATTTATCCTGCAACCAAAGCATTCCAAGGCGGGATCCACGAAGTTTAGTCACCACTATGTGGAAATTTGTGCAGTGGTGATGAGATCAATGGAGCAAGTTGAGCACATGGTGGTTCCTGTCACTGGTCCTTATGTAATTCCAAACACCATGAAGAAATCAGGAAAGCATGTGGATGTCCAAATAGCCCTGTCTGCTGAGCATAAGCTATAAACAAGCCCTTGCATCATGTGTATCTCCTGCTTCACTGTCTCTCTTAAATGTGGTATGCTTTGTGCATGAAGGGAGAGTTTCCATATCTCTTACAGGGTTACCATAGTTCTGAGATACCATGAGGAGGTATCTCAGCTCTGAGGAACCCCAGCTCCCCAGAGATGCAGGTTTGCTATCCTCTGTCTATGGGTCCTCACCTAAAGGTCCGTTCATCCAGCCTTGGCTGTTACATGATTTTCTGCTTAGAACACAAACACAAAGCCAATTTTGTACAGGCGGGAAATCAGCTGATGGCACAATCTAGAGCTGTTCTTGGAAATCAAGCCCTTGTGGGCTGCGTCTGTTCAAAACATTCCCAACAAGGGCTAAACAAAGGAAATATCATCCTGTCTTGTGCTGATGGCAAAATATTCTTTATTCCAAAAAATTCGGATGAAACAGAAGCCTGTCCGTATGGATGACAATTCATCTTAACTGGAGATGTCTGCAAACCTCAAGTGGAAACTGCTGAAGCCATAAAAGTTAACTGTTGAAAAGACACAGCTAAGAAGCAAAACAGAAGAGAGAATGACAGCCCATGGGCTTCTAATAGAAACTACCTCCAGTGTCAGTGCACAAAAGCTGAACCATACTAGAAACAGAAAAGTCTGATGTTGACTCAAGCCCTTTGTAAAATACCCAAATCTCAGAGGACTACATGGAGAGAGGTTTCCTCTGAATACAGATTTATTCCAAGATATTTCCAGTAATTCTTGTCTCCCACCAGGACAAAAATACCAGGACAATTGTCTGGTTTACAGTATTTGTGTTCTTTTATATAAATCTGTTCCAAAATCTAAAGTGTACAGGGTCATAAGAGCATGAAATATAAGGAAAGTGTATGAAAGATACAACAGGGATGGCTTTGTTTTGATTATTTTCTATCCCAAAAGTTTTGTTACTCTAGGTGTAACTTGTGCAGAGGGGAGATGGATTTCCAAAGCTGACAGTTGCATACTCATACTGCTCATAAAGCAGCTGGGTAATTGCATTAGAGGTTCACAGAAATGTTCTATTAGTGCAGACTATATCTTGTTTTCCCCTGGCATTTCTGAACAGACTGTTTGTCCCTACAGCTTTTCAGTTTTGACTGAAAGGAGAAATCTTTGTGTTTTGTAGCTATGATGAAGAGACAACACGGAAACTACTGTTTTTTTCCTGTTGACAAGATTGTTCTTTAGTAAAAAATTAATTTTTTCAAAAAAACTCACAGAAGATAAAAAGTCTTTCATTGTTCCTAGCTCTTTGTTAATTCACTTTTAAGTATATGAGAGAGGGAAGGATCTTTCCAGTTGTTGTCTTGTTCTGTCCATCCTTCCTGCATGTGAACATAAGAGGATTTCACATTCATTAAAACTGCAACACAGCCTGGCTGAAACATGAGTTGGGCTGCATATAGAATAAACCACAGTTATATTACAATGACCTTTCCTGATTATCTTGTACTCTGTCACAAGCTAAATGAGGTCATTACTGATGTTACTGGCATTCCTCTTCCTTGGCCCACGACTTCAAAGACTAATGGGCCCCTTTTGTCACTGAATTCTTGTCAAAATGTTGAGTCCAATCAGACCCCTAATAACTGCAAGCAGGGTAACATTCACAGATGAAAAGAACATGCAGACACATGCCTTATACATAATTAATCCTTCCAATGAACTTCATGAATTTCAAAATTACACAAAATGGAACAAATCCAACACAGAGTCTCCTGTGGGCATATGAGGTCATGTATCCTGCCAGGAGGGTGAAAAAGTTTTATCCCAATATGGATACCCAGCAATGACTCACACGACTTCATTACCTGATTTATTTTCTCTTCCTGCTGTCATCTCTATAGCTCTACCTGAGGGCTGACAGTGTTAATCAAGACACCTGTCTATCACACCAGAAAATGAGCACCCAAAACCATCACTGGAGTCAAAAGAGGTCCTGGCCTTGCTATCAGCCCTGCTATCATCGAGGCAGCAAGTTCTGTGTCTGTCCAGTTCTAGTTATTCACACAACCAAGAAACCAGATTTCTGTCCAGAAAGTTTTCTTCCCTGCAAACAACTGTATTGGGAGTGGGGTGGAGGGCAGGATTTGTGCTTGGAAGCCTGTAAAAGCAGTGGCTGACAATTTTCTTTCTAATGAAAAGTTTGCTTAATTCGGTGCTGGCAAGGCTGCGCACATGTGGCAGCCACATCAAAAGGACGGGCACTGGCACGGAGAGCAGCACGGCCTGCAGTGGTTTTTGGGCTGCTCCACGCCAACTGCGTGCTCAAACCCCACTCTCACACTTGGGGCTGTCATCCAAACACACACCAGCACTGCATTAACCAGCAGTTGTGTTGTATTTGTTCAAAATCAACAATGTGGACGTCGCCTTCTAATAACAACATCAGTATTTCCTCCTCTTAATTCCACATCTGTGTCTCCATGTGCTGTTTCTGATAGGCATCAAAACATGCCAAGTATATCAAAGGGAATATTTTAGTTTGGCCTTACCCCAATTTTATGGAGATTGTTTGAAAAAAATAGATATTGTTTTCTTTCTTTATAAGTAAATTAATTTGTTCTAGGAATCTCAATATTTTCAGTATAGGAAGCCACCATTCTCCTTCCAGCCAGTCGTAAAGTCAACACACAACCACAAGTGTGAGGAAAAACCAAACAAATCATGGAAGAGAAGAAAAACAAAGTGGGAAACAGTCACAAAACCAGCTCTACACACACGAGGATTTTAGAAGCTGAGTTCTTGAAAGCAAAATAGCAGAAATTGATTTTTGAGACAGATTATCATAGAAAAGGAAGACTCAAAAGGTCAGCAAGTTCTTCCCCTTGCACAACAGTTGGATAAATATTTCAAGACTGCTCCTGATTGATTTCAATCTAATTTGTTGCTAAAAATGTACAGTAAAGGAAATTTGAAGCCTCCTTGGATACATCTTTCAGATGCTTCACAACTTTCATCATTTAATTTTCCTAGTATCTTACACAAATCAAGTTGCAACTTTGCAGTAATTGAATCCAATTACTTTTTTACTTATTCCCTCTGACATGGAGAAAAATGTCAATGTTCTTTTTATAAGAACTTCTTACCTAGAGCAAAAGAAACCGGCTCCTAAGCTCCATCACAACTAGACCCAGTACAGGGTCTTAGTTCTAAAGATTCCTTCTATTTATCAGAAAGTTTATAATTCCAGTGTCACGCTAAGGGACATTTACAATTCTTCCCAACCCCACTCTTTGCAAATCTCATACATCCACTTTTAAACACACAACCCCAGATACAAATACCCAAAAAAAAAGTGTTGTCCATACGTGAGCCAAGCGCAGTCAGCTACAAAGCTGCTCTTTTGATAAGCCCTTCAAGCCTGACACCACACCTTTTTTAATCATTAATTTAATGTCTGTCCCCATCCTGTGCCAGCAACCATGTACCTCTTTTATGGCCACTTAACCTTGACCAGATTTCCCTCCCTCTCCTACAACTGGCAAAAGCCCCACTAAAACTGGTACTTATTACATCTAGTTTTTTCCTCCTCACCTACTGAACTGGTTTTCCAAGAAAGAAACTATGTTATAGCAAGATGCTTCTGTGTCTCATTTCAGATTTCAGCATTAGAATGTTTAAGAAGCTGTAACAAAATTTAGGGACCGTTCTTGAAAGAGAGATGCTGGAAGTTCAGCATAGGAAGAGTCTGAGGCAAAAGGATTCTGATGGCAAGATCACTTTTTTCCAGGGAGAGCAACAGTACATAACTTTCTCCAAAACAAAATATAGCTTCCACTCCTAATAGAAATCATAGGAACTGGGTTTGGTACACACAAACCGGTTAAAACTATATATTTTGCCCTCAACAATTAGAAGGACGGAACTATAATCTAGAGTAACCACACATACATTTGCCCTGCAGCAATGGTATGTCAGTACAAGAGCCTGGAAAACAGTAGTTTATAGAAGTCTGCACTTCAATTTGAGGTTTTCAGTTTCTCAGTGGTTAGATCCAATTCAGACAAATAAATTCAGAAAACAAACATCAAAATACAGAAGATTTCAGCAGCAGAGAGGTTAATACACTCCACAGTTATTGGATTTGTCACCATTGTAAGTGAAAAACAAAAGTCTGCTGGTACTGCATTTTGGGAAGTAAGGTTTATAAAATTGACTCCAACTGACTATGACAGTTCTGTAGGAAAAGATGTTTTTGAAACAAAATCCACCCTCCATGGAAAGGAGATAGAAGGTCATAATCCTCCCAGAGGAGCCATAAACAACCCAAGATAAGGGCAGGGAATTTGCTGAAAGTGTGCTCTCGTGCTCAGCCCAGCTCTCCTTGTTGTCCTCTCCTGCAGATGTAACCTTGAAGGACACCATCATGTGCCGCTGACTCATGGCAATGCTTATGAAAAATCAGCAGAGGGGTTTTTTCCTCTGCATCTTGCAATTCATCATCTGCTTTAATTCATACAGAAACTCCTGACCAGTTCCTGGGAGCACACAGGGCCGAGCTCAGAGTCCTTTGGTCTGTGCAATGGATGCCTGACCCTCACATCCTGAAGCATTTTCCTGAATTCATAAGGAGGCAGTTGCACACTTTGGCATGAGATTACCGTTGTCCATGGGCACTTTCCAAATTAACCAACCCCCTCACCTTGGTGGTGCACATAAACTCCACTCTAGCCATGGATCGGACATTTTAAAATGGGCAGCCTGTCCTAAAGCTGGGGTAGCAGCAGAGATGAACAAATCACTGCAAATCAGAATTCTGAAGTGAATGAAACCAGACACGTGACAATCATCAAATAATCCCTCAAATCACTGCCCTACACCAAACCATCTCCTCCAGTCTTTGATGACTGGGAGCCCCCAACAGCTACCTACAGGTTTCAGAGGAATCGGCTTCCACACCATTCAGTATCTTGATGAAGAATTTCATTTCAGTATTTCAAAAAGTGCCTGTCTCTGCACAGATAAATATTGTTATTGGGGTTCCATCAATAGGCTTTCTTTTGCTCCATCTCAGTTGTTGGGGAAGATGAAACAGGAAAGCCTTATAAATATGATTGCCTGACAAAAGATTTTGGGAATATGAAAACTATAAGCGACATCGAAATGAAGGCCACCTTTGAGATACCAAGTCTTAGTTACTGAACAACTGGAAAACAATGGTATGGCCGACTGAAGGTAATCCCCTCTTGATTGAACAATACCCTCTGCTTGCAGGCAGGTCCAAGGGTCAGAGCAGACCCTACTAGCTCAGCAGAAGGGGTCCAAAGAGTAGTTTTTAGGAGTTAAGATGTAACACTCTATGGTAATATAACAATTCTTATAGGCTGTATGTAAATGCTATAGGATTTGTATCTTGTATTAGATTGGTTAGTGACAATTAGAATATTCAGTACAGAAGATGATTTATTGTATTGTAACCAGGACTTCACTCCACTCTTACTCCACTCTTACACCACTCTTACTTACTTCCTCTCTACTTACTCCCTTACCCGCTTACTCTCTTACTTACTTACTCTTACTTTTACACTCTTGCTCTCTTGGGCCTGCTCAGAGCTGCCAGCTGCAGCTCTAAGCAGTGCCCCTGTACCCACGCCCTTTGCAATAAACCGCATGTTCCAAGATCTGACTTCAGAGATCTCTCGTCTCCGTCCGTCCCGACCGTCCAACCCACCCCAAGCTCCTACATCAGTCTCTTCCATTAAGGAATGTTAGCCTCACATCTGGAAGATTGGGTTTGGTGTCAAGGTGACATTTTATAGCTATACTGATGACCTAGAAAAAAAAGCATCTTGTGATTGAACATAGAAACCTTTAGTTCAGTAGATGTAATTTTTAAGAAAAAAATGATAAACTTCTTTAAAAATACACATTACAGAGATTTAAAAAGCTGAAGCCAGGCCAAGACAAATGACTAAATGTTTAAGTTCTATTTTAAAAGCAGACTTTTAACACCAAAACCATCAGAGTGTTTTTCTGAAGAGCTGCATATAGACCTTAGATCAGATTAACTCCAGGGACAGATTTTCCTTTCCGCTGTCCCTCTTTTGATAATCTTTGAGGTTAAGCAAAAAAGAGGATTAGCTCCTGGGGTTCCCCAGAGACCCTTACAAACTGCATAGTGGGGGATCTCAGGAGGCTTGTATGCAAAGAAAATGCCAAGATTCAGCTCGAGTTTAAGAGTTTAAAAGACTTTTAATGGGGCCATAAACAAAACACGTCAGTAAACACAGAGACTTCGAGCACCAGTCCCGTGCCTGTTTTCCAGCCACAGATTCACATGAAAATCTCCGGAGCCTGCACAGGAGACAGTGGCTATTAGGCAACTATTTAGCTTTTTGTACTGTGTTTATTTTGGGTGGAAAAGGTCATGTCATAGAAGCAGTGACAAAATTACAATCTGGGAGTTTTGTCAGTACAACTACTCTTACACCAGTGACTCTTGTTGGAATTGCTAAACTGGCCAAAAATCACAAACTAGCCCATCTCTGCCCATCATGGCTCTGTTAGCAGATGTCAGTAGTGTAGCACAGGCTCTGTTTGCAAAACTCTAACCATAGGTTTTCTGTTACAAAACACAGTCCTGAAACAAACCTGCAATCAACGCAAAACTCAGAAAATGTAGGATAAAAAAAAAAGTAAAAACAAAAAACAAAGGGACTGGCTCTTTGTTTCTTTTAATATTCCTAATGGTAGCAGATGAACTTTGGAAGTAGTCACATGGAAAAAAGGTAGGGAATGAAAGCTTCCCGGTTTAAATTGTCAACATCATAATACCTCTGGCAGGGATATAACATTTACAGAGCCCAAGAATTGGAGGCCATTCAGTTGGAAACTTCTGCATGTGAGACTAAATTCCTGCCCACTTGTATTTGAGAAAAATCTGTGTGCCTATTTATTTATTTTAGAGCAGGGCTTGGTTTTATCTTTCAGGCCAATTGCCAGTGCTCCTCATTAAGTTCTGCCTCCAAAAGTTTCTCCTGCAATTACAGTTAAATCAAACCCTGTTCCCTCCTTGTCCTTAATGCTGAAAGCAAAACTCAGCTAAACTTCTTCAATGCTCCTCCGTGATGGAAGGAAAGGATGCAATATCTATCTCTGAACAATGAATTCAGCTATTGAGATTTTCTCAGGTTGCCATGAAGTCTGAGACTGGGCACAGTGGTGACAGATAAAAACAGAGGTTTACTGGAATGCAGAGAAACAGAATGAAACTTTTCCTAACACAGAGGGGAGGTAAGCTGCCCAACACTCGTGTAGATACATGGAACAAAGACATCCTCATACTCTAAAAACAAGGTTATGAGATAGCACAGCTAGATTTAGTAATTTTTATACCTCATTCACTGATTTGAAGAATAAAGTGACACCTGTGCATTGGATTAATGGAAAAAAAGGCTTAAACATTATAGCACTGAACATGCACAGTCTTCTGTGTAAGTATTTTAGGAGGACTTTCTTCCAAGAAAATAGAACAGACTTTCTAAGTCTATTCTTTCTAAAGCAAGAAGGGTTCTCAAACCCAGTCAGCTTCTCTGTGTTACAAGCTCCTATTTATAACCTTCACCTTAATTAGATTCTGCAGAGCTCAGAAAGAAAAAACCCAGTTAATTTATTCGGGAATTCAGCTCTTTTAAACCTTTTTCTGGAAGAGGAGGGCACTGAAAAAGTATGGAAGAGGAAATACTATGAGTTCCAGCTCAAGTAGTTCCCTCTACAAACTCATTTTATCAGTGCTCCATACTGGTCTCATTACACCTCTCCCTGTCCTGTAGCCCTAGGGTGTAAGAGAAACCAAGCCATTAGAAGACAGCAGGCTCTGGGTAGAATTTAGGTCAGCTCAGCACGGCCCCAGGACACCTTATGGAGATTTTAGATGCTCTCACAATACTGAGGAAGCAGAATCCAAAGCGAAAAATCCCATTTCCCTACAGGTAGGAAGAGGTGAGTTTCCTAGTTCACTGCTAAGCAGCAACAGGTCAATCCAGTAATCTCATGAACATTGGAAAATCATTTGCAATCAGTGCCTTTATCCCAAACTGAGAGCAGCATTCTTAAAACAAAGTAGACGTGGTCTGTTTGAGATAACAGTGATGAATATTCACTATGTTAAATACAACCAGAATGAAGGACTGCCAGTAGAGAGATCTCAGGGAAATCTAGGAAAGACTGAAAAGTCTTCTGATGGTGGCTTTTTTACTGGCTGTAAAAGGAGAAGCACAAGCATAATTAGTCTTCTAATTCAGGTGAACCATTTAGAGCCTAAATGTGTGGTTGTGCAAAAGCTAAAACTCTCCTCTCTTCCCACAATGTGTTTATGACCCTTCTCTTGTGCTTGTCTGAATTTGCAGTGAACCAATTTGGGGAGCAACACCAAAAGAAAACTAATCACACTAAACATGCCAACAGTTTGTTGCCAGCTTAGCTCCTGAAGCAACTCCCCAAGCCTGACCTGCTGCAAGGGAGGAGAGTGCCCAGGGCTGTGAGTGCATCAGTGTCTGGATGGGGCACTGGGACAGCAAGACAGACCAAGACTGGCTTAAACTGCTGTGGAACCAAAACTCAAGTCAGATGGAATAAACCCAGGCAATGTGTTTCTTCCAGAGATTATCTCAACATCACACTGCCCTTACAAAGTAAACTGAAAGTTTTACAGATACATATGTGCATATAAACCCTCGTGTGATTTGTATTGCAGTTGGTACAGAGGGTTTTACACATTCATCTGTGAACCACAACGGGCCTGTACATCACTGGCTTATATACACAATGCAAACTCTGTCTGCCAGTTGCTTAAAGGGTTTATGTCAAATACATTCCACACTTCAGGTTTTACTAAAAGCAAAACAAATTCTTGTTTCCTTAAAAGAAGTTGTCTGTTGTAAGGACTATAGCTAAAAGAAATGTGTTCCTATTTTTTTAATAACAATGTGGTTGAAGCAGAAGTTCTTTAAAGATATTTTCTCCTAGCATTTGAATCATTAGATCCAAATAGGAAGTCTAAAACTGAAAGGTTATGGACACATGGTTAATGGAAATGGAAATGAAACTGAAGTCTCATTGCAAAACTAAATAAACAAGTAAGTGAACTAGATATTAAAGGATTGAAAAAGCTGTGATGGGAAAAATATTGAAAATATGAAAAGGTTAAACTAGTATGGGATAACCAATCACTTGATGCAAGAAGAAATAGGCATAAGCCAAACAAGAACTTTTCAAAGATGAAATGAATAAAGAAAACCATCAGAAACCATAAAAATAAAATTAAATCATTAAAATGAAAAGTTGCAGGAAGCAGTTCAGACTAACTACAGGTAGAACCATGCTGTAGAGTGCATCTGTCCCTCCTAAAGGCACTGAGAGGGTAAATCCCTCTGTGCTTATAAAAAGGTTGGTTATGAGACTTCAGTCAGGTATATAAATACAAGCCCTAATTATTACTTCTGTAAAGTTCCTTTTAAACATTCTTATTCCAAGTTCAGTGCATGACACCTGCACCTTTGACATTTGCACCTTCTGTGCCGTTCATTCCAGCACATCAAAGCCAAAGCTCCAACCCACTGTGAGGAGCAACCTGAAACCCAAAGGGGGGAAGCTGCTGGGGAGATGCAGTTTGCAGGGGCAAGTCATGAACAGCTGCCAGGCCAAAATAAGGTTTCAGCCAGGGCCTCTACTGGGTCAACAGGCACAGGCAGAACCTGATGGGTCGCTGAAATCAAATCTAGTCAACTTCAGCTCTTGCACACTTGCTTAGCTTGTGTCTATCTGAAGGAGGATATCCGGTAACACCATCTCTGAAGTGCTCTCAGATGGAGAGCATCCTCACTCCAGCAGCCCTAACAGGAACATGTTTATGTCTCTTCTCATCTCCCATTCATCTGGATTTTTAACACACACAAGCCCAGTCTGGTTGCCAGGAAGGCGAAGAAAAGGTCAACAAACTCCTTTGCTGCAAGTTAGTTTGTCAAACTCCATTCTGGGCAGCATGACTTTACATGTTAATGTGAGTGTTTGCCTCTGTGTCAATAGCCCCTATTGTGTGCATTTGTAACACAAGATTTATGGTAAAGCTTGCAACATTTTTCAGGCATAATAAGCGTTTATTCACCATCCCAGGTCTATAAGCAGAGGCCTGACAAGTAATTATTGACACATTGTGCAGAAATAAAAGCGGTGGGCGAGCTGCTGTTGCGAATGGCAGCGTGGGTAGGGGGAAGGAGGGGCTGTGTCAAAGGAGTGACAGCCTTGGTGCCCAACATTGTCAAAGCCGACAGTGACTTGCACTGTTCTGTGCGCCTGACTGTATTTGTGCTCCCTGTCACTGGGGTGTGACATGCCAAAACACGAGGAGCGCTCTTTTTCTCATGCTAATGCTTTGTGATGACAGCTTTGTGATCCCTCGGCTGTGCTCACGCTCAACAAGTCAAGGTGTGACAGGCAGCAGAGCCCTTTGTCAGCGGGTGCTGTACTGCCCTCACCAAACACCCTGTTTCTCCTGGACCAAAACGGACCTAATGCCTGAGGGAACATTCACACCCTACCACCCTTCCTGGGGATACCAACTGTGCCTGTACCTGAGAAACGTGTTCCCAGGTCACCTGCCACCCCAACTGACCCCACAGTTCCCATCACAGAGCCTTGTGGCACCACTAGATGAGGAGGGAGTGAATTTGAAAACCTATTTCCAAGTAATTTTTCATGAGCTGGGGTTCAAATCTGCTTGTCTCCTTTGCACAGGGAACAACTTGTTAACTTCAAGCTAAGCCTAGGAAAGCTCTGCAGAGGTTTTATGGTGGTTTAGCACAACTAGTAAACTCTGCTCAGGATTAATTCAGCCTCTGGACTGTACAAGGTATCACCAGACAGGATTAAGATGTATTAGCAAAGCAGTGTGAAGGAAGGCTGCACGACGCCTACTTACATTATACTTGGCTGTAAAACTGAAAGTCACATTAGCACCAAGTTCATCCAAAACACCAAAGCAGCCCTAAAACTGTATTTTATATGTGAAAGAAAGCCGGGCATGAAAGGGCAGAGTTCAGGCTGCCTAGAATAAGCAATGTGTTGGCTTCTTGGGATTTGGAGTTTGCAAATGGCTTGAAGAAGTACATGAGCTTGGCTACTTAGATGAAGCTTATTCAAATGATCCAAAATTCAATGATCAGCAAAGCTGGTCTAGGAAACTTGCCAGAACAGGCTTTTTTGCAAGATTTATGGTGCTTCCTGCTTCTTGTTCCCAGGCATAACCAGGAAGTGAACTGAGTAAAAATGGAAAATAATTTTTAGAAAACTTATGAATCTCTTTTTCAAAGGTTAAAGAAGTTCACCGCAAAAAATTTTGTGTCAACTTTCAGACCTTTGTTTTCTTACTTATCCAAATTCTACCCAGCAGCTGAGCAATAGGTTATTATTCTGCAATGTAAACAGTAGTGATGAGAAAGACAAAGAACAGGTTAACTACAATCCAAAATCAAAGCTGTGATATCAGAAAGCACAGGTTACTTGCTGTAATGATTTCCTCTCCCTAGAGACACCACTGGGAATCAGTGATCCCATTACATGAGGCATCCTGAACACAAAATGACAAACTGCTCTAAACAGCCTGACCCAAGATTTCAGCACAGTAAGCATGGGGTGGTAAAAGGGGCAAGTGGAGGGTAGAGAGGAAGCCTTGAATGAAAATTATTTTATTATCTGCAGTTCTAGCATTGCAGAGGTTGGGATTTTCAAAGCTGCCTGTGACATCTGGAGACCATTGCTCTGCACCAGAGGTACCACCAGCCCATGAACTCTCAGAGCTGTGTTATAATGTTTTTCCTGCTCTCCCACCCCACATGTCAGAGGCAGCTGAACTTCGATCTGCTGAGCAGCTGAACCAGGGAGGGAAACAGAGCGGCCCTGCACAGCGGGAGGGATGATGCTCAAAGGGCCCTGCTGGAAGGGACTTGCCCAGCTGCAGTGCAGAGCTGGAGCTCCAGCCTGCCACAAAGCCCAGGGAGCCATTCCTGCCGTGGGATTGAACCCAGAACACTCCTGCACGCCTCAGCTCACAGGAAGCTCAGGTGTCTGCACTCACAAAAAGTCTGAAGAGCAGCAGTAAGAGCTTCAAAAATATGGTCTTTGGTTTGAACTGTAAGGAAAAGCCCCCACCCTTCAGAGCTGGCAGAGGCTGTCCAACAGAATCTGCAGTTTTGCATTCCCACTCCTTGCTTTACCCAGTATCTCAAGGTTTCTGTACATCTTTGGCTGTGTTCCAGCTTCATGTGACACGTCTATTCTCCCTGGGCAGGGTATTTGTGTTTCAAAGTGGATTTAGGTGCTGATCTAACTGTTAATAAAGACTGAAAACTTCCATGTTTTCTATCAGATGATTCTTTAGCTCTTGGAGGATTAAAATACCTGTAAAAACTTTGATTTCGTCTGAGGCTGGTTTCAACTGATTTGCACAGAAAAAGCTTCACAAAGTTTCATTCAGCCAGATCCACAGTCTGAGCAGTTCAAACAAAGAAGGGAACATCTAAGATCACTGTAGGCTAGAAACAAGCTCTCCATGCATGAGGGAACCCAGGTCTCTTTCTATATCTGAGAGCTGACCTGCATTTTCATCTGCACTTTCAGTCCTCACTCTTGACTAGAATTACCCTAAGCCCAATGGTCTTTCCCTGCTTTCACTGTCCTATCATTCTTTTGACTTCCGAAATCCTCTCTTTTCCAACAATGGGCTCTGACCTGTGCAAATAATAACTTGCAGTGAACTATCAGCTGTGCCTACCATCTCAACTCCAGTACTTCCATACACAGAGAAATTCATTTGAGGGCTCTAAAGGGTCTGCAGTGATATCTGTACCTTTCATTTTGCTGACATCTCTGATTACCCTCTACTTTGAGGTTTATCTTTGTTTTCATGGAGCCTGGGCTCCACAAACAGAATCAAAACTGCTAAGTACCCTTTCACTCTCTTGCCTCTGTTTGCATGTCTGTCTTCTCTACCCTCCTTAGTCTGAATTTCTTAGATAACTCATGTCAAATACTAGAAATTTCAAATGGGCCAAGGTACAAATTCCTGGCACTTGTAGATTTTCTTGGAGAGGAAATGCGAGTAATGAAGAGAAGGTGTAAAGGTGTAAAACTCAGCATGAGTAACATCATCCAGTCGAGCTCACCTGGCCAGGGCCCATCAGAAATACAAGATTCTGCAAGTCTCCAGCAACTCATCAATGCGCTGGTACAAATCTGCTTTCAGCTGTTCAGAACTGCCCTGGAAAATTGCCCTGGTTTTAGATATTCATTTTACGTTTCCAGTGAGACCCAACTTTGCAGTTAAACCTGCTTTAGCCCTGCCTAGAGGAGGGCAGGAAGGGAGGGGATGTGGTGGTGTGGGACAGCTCAGTCTGGTTTCGAGGGCTCCAGCACAGCCTGTGGCTGCAGTTGGTCAGGGTGGAATTAGCCAGAAGCCCCTATTTTCTGTAAACAGTCAGAAGATATTTGCCACATAAACTGTGGTTTAATCAACAAAGGAAAACCTTTGATTTAGCTTGATCTATTTTCATTTAATTAATGCAAATGTTCCAGGACAAGAGCGTATTTTACTGTAAGTGCTACTTTTGGCAAGGCTTGCATTGACACTAAAACAGGCTGGAAATGGCGTGACAGGCTTGTGCAGTCACATCTCACCAAGCTGCCCTGGGGCCAGCAGGGGAACCAGAATTGCCAACTTTAATCAAAGCCATTATGGCCCAAAGGCAGCTCAACCCTCCCATCCACAGGGAAAGGCACTGCCCAGAAAGGGAACATCCAGCACGAGGTGCCAAACACAAAGTCTGCCTCTTCCCTTTAGTGTGAAACCATTTGGAACACTTCTGCTACTTCCCCATATTGACAACCTGGCGGGCTGTGGGGCAGGAAGCACCGCTCCCCACTCAACAGAGATCTGCATGGAATTTTGACAAATGTGTCCATGTAGTGCCTGGTGACATCAGTAGGGCCAAGGTGGCACCAAGTGGGCAGCCTGGCACTGTGGTGGGTGATGGACAATCAGCCCTGCCGGGCTCTGCAGCATTGAGGGGGAACAAGGGGACCCAGTGGGGTGCAACATCCAGGGCCAGGAAAGCTGGTGAAGAGTTCATGTCCATTCAACTTCAACAACTCAAGTTTTGGTGGTTTAATTGACCAAATGCCAGGCTCAGGGAGTGTTCACAAATGTGTCTTTAGACTGCCTAGGCTTAGACATCAGCTGAAACCATACAAATGTTGTTTAAACCCCAGTGCTTACAAATAGAATTATGTTTACTAAGCATTAGCATAAGTCTGCAGTTTAACTCTCCCTAAAGTTTTTCACCTCCTCTGGATTTTGGTGGTGCCAGAAGTCACCATCTCGATAATACCAAAACTATACAGGAAAAGCAAAGGTTCCTTCCCCCTAAAGTTATGGAATCCATAAGCCAGAGGGAAGTGCAAGAGGGGATGCAGAAGGCAAGAACACTTGCAAAGCCGCGCAGTGGGAGGACAAACAAGAACAACACCCAGGCCTTCTAAATTTGAGGTCACAAACCTGCACAGTCACAGGCACCAAATACAAAACATGAATGTATGCATACTGTGGGCACATACAGAGAAAAAGAAAAAGGTTAAATTCAAATGAAACTTGCATAAAATTGGATAATTATTGACATACTGAAATAATTTCAAAATCAATCTCAAGAAAATTTAATGTCTGGCTTAAGCTAAATGAAATCCAAACAACTTGTGATTCAACACACATTTAAAGCATTCCCTTGACTTCATCTCTGCCCTGGAAGGATGCAAATTGCTTTGGTTAAGGCATTTTAGTGTTTTGGGTCCAGGCTTACTTCTTAGTGATGTTTAGTGATATCATACTTTTAAAAAAAAACAAAACTAAGTTGAGTGGATCTGGTTCCAAACTTGTTTGTCCTATGTACATATTTGCCACTTAATTTTTGATACTTTTTGGAGTTTTCAGGAAGACTGAAGTCGCTTTATAGTTCATATTTCACACTGGGGAATGACAGGATCACCAGGAAAACAGCTATCTTCAACATACTAAAACTCTAGCTTGGAAACATTCTGGTCTGACAGTTCCTGTCAGAGCTTTTTGGTTTGGGTATGAGCTGTCTCAGCGATGTTCCATTGCTTGGGACACTGGGAGCCCAAAATACACATGACACAGCACTGGAAGCCCCCTGGTTTACAGGTGAGAGCCATTTGAGCCCCCACCCAGACCTGTGGGAACACGAGACAGACCCTCAGTCAGTCCAACACCACCAGAGCCAGCACAGCCTGGCCTCACCGTTCCTGAGGGGGCCAGGAGAACAATTCAGACATGGAATCAGCTGCTCCTAAGCCCTCCCTCACCGCAGTAGATGATCAGAATTTGAGCAAGCACAGAATACATAAGCAGAAAAGAAACAAGTATTTGTGTTCAAGAGGAGGAAGATTGAGCGTCCAACCACAAATATCTGGTGAAGAAAGTGATATTCCAGTTTCTTTACTAACTCATTGATTTCTCAAGTAAATAAATCCGTCCTGTCAGTCCTATAAGCACTTTTTGTGGCCCTACACCATTGCCAGGTCTCATTTCCCTGTTCCTTTTAATAACACCACACCACAATTTAACAGTGATCAGCAAGAGACTTTGCAGGGAGCCAGCCTTCTCTCAGGGTACCTTTAGAGGATATAAACTTGCAAAGATCAGTTTTATCAACACTGAATGTAATACATCTCAAGTTAGGAGCCCTCCAAAACCTGCTAATCTATTCTATTTTTCCAGAAAGCACACGACTTTGAAATGTTCTCTTCATCTGTCACAGTTATCTGGAACCTATTTACATGCAAATATAATAAAGTGGTATTTGCAGTTAAAGACAAGATCACTCTAACCTAGTTGTCACATAATTGGTTTCCTCTTAGCAACCTTTTTTTTTTTTTTCTTTTAAATAAAATTATTCTAAAAATATTTTAGCATGTTAGAGATCCTTGATGAATAGGCCAAGTCCAGGCCACTAAGTCTTGGAAAGGAAGAGGGAGCCAGACAAACTACTTGGGTTCATGCAATCTGGACAGATGAATGGCTGATCTATCTCTGGGCTGATGCAACTTCCATCAAGTTCAAAATAAGGGAAGGCAAACCAAGGACAGTCTTCCCTCCTCCATGATTATACATTTCCTTTATTCAGCACAGCCCTCCCCTCATGCCTCTATGGAAATATATATTAAATAGCCTAAGTTTCCCAAGCATAATAATTCACTTGTAAACTTCTAGGAAATTCCATTAGCACAAGCCCTTCTTTAATTTAGCTTCACAACATCTGGTGAACACAACAACTGTGCACTTGCAAAAAAAAAACCTTTCAAGTTCAGCTTCTAGCGGGATTTTGGGGAAGATGGAGACACATCATGAGAGAGAAGAACACTGATCAGCACACACCAAAAGTTGCAAATAATCCCAGGAATTCCAATATGGCTAAAACCACTTTTTAACTGTTAGCATCTAATTTCTGTCAGCTGATATAATTGGTAGCATGAGGAAAAAGACAGATGGTCAAAAGGAGCATAAAGGCTTTGCTTTTGTAGAAGTTTTGCTCCCATTGATGAAACTCTC
Organism: Corvus hawaiiensis; assembly: GCF_020740725.1. NCBI lineage: Eukaryota > Metazoa > Chordata > Aves > Passeriformes > Corvidae > Corvus > Corvus hawaiiensis. Next base: position 6,116,599 of record NC_063229.1, on the reverse strand, counting down.
CTTGTGTTCAGTGAGGTGTCAGTTAGATTCTAAGTCTGGTTGGCAGCAGGCTGAAAAGTTTCCCGTAAAGATTTTCTTGACATCCTTATGCCCCTGAAAAAGCTCACACAGTGAAAATACTCGTGATAGTACCAGGCCAACTTCCACCCTCAGCTTCCACCCCACCCTGGGAAGTGCTCTTCAACTGCCCCAGTCCTGTCCTGCTCATAACTGACAACCTCTGTGTTAAATGCTTTTTCACTACAGCCATAATTCAATAATTAATTTTAATTTAACCCACGTCAGCCTGGGGGATTCCAGTTCAAGCTTACATCTGATCCAACCTTCCAGCTGAAAAAGAGAAAACAGCTTGGTGTTCCACAGAGTCCCTTTAAAAAACACACAAAAATGATACAGAAATATGAATTAATGTTTTTCTGCTTGTCTATTCCTTCAGTGGTTGTTCAGTTTTCCTGGCTAGGACAGTTCCATATACATTTAAAATATCAATCTAATCTGCCCAAAGAGCTATTGATTTATCAGCTCCATCTCGGTGTCGCTATTGAATGTCTTCAGAAATCTGCCAAATATGTCTATCCTTTCCACTGCTTCTATCAGTCCTCCAGCCTCAATGTCAGCTCATCTATTGATCCAAGAGCAGTTCTGCTCTTCCAGTCTACTGCTCTCTCTCCTCTCCTCATATTGTAGATGTGCTCATAATTGGTGCATAAAATTTAAGGGTAATACTTGTGTGCCTTCCCCAACAACGTTCAGCTCATCAGTCCAGTTCCTCTGAAATAAAACTCATGAAATGAAACCAAAAGGGAATGGGGATGAAAAGAGACAATATTTTTTTTAAATATATGAAATAAAGAGGAGGAAGTGTATATATCCTCAGGGTGTATTTCTATTATTAATTTCAATGAGTATTTAGAAGAGTAGTCTAATTTTTCTGGAGACTCTGGTCCTACTAAAAGTCAAAAGAAATTCAGAACTTCCTTCAGCCTTCCTTGCACAATTCCAGCTCTGTGTGCTAGAGCTGATCCCATCCCTTGTACATGAGCCTAACCCAAGGCCCTTTAATTAGAAATCTCTCGAGTCATAATCATGTTTCTGTTCACACTTTACATTTACAGATCAATTCTGAAAAGACACTCCTGCCACAATTCAGGCAAAATATGCAGAAAATCCACCAAGTGATGACTTGAGGAACAGTCACACATTCATCCAGCGATTGGCTGCTATTTGGGACTGCAATTAATCTTTAATTAATGATTATTCCCCGCTTGCCCATGTGTTACAGTCACCTACTGCTCCCCTGACAAACTCCTGCAGGAGCACAAGGCAGAGAGGGGAGCTGTCACTTGCTTCCATCTGTGCTGCTTTGTGAAGTCAGTGACATCTGCAAACTTGACACAGCAGCACAACCCAGCAACCCCCGGCAGAAGCGAGCGGCTCCCACTTACAGGATGTTTTCATACGTTATTCTGCTGATGACAGACAAGGGACTCAAGGAACCAGCTGACAAGCAAACAAACTCAGCTTAACCTCTCTTTCCAAATTCCATTTCAATGTTCAATTCTTGGCTCCGTTAAGAGCCCAAAGTCTTTTGAAATTTGAATTTAGTTGACCAGATTTTTCATTAGTGGGATTTCCTATGAGCAAATGCCATATGAAAGCAGACTTCACTTCAAGGAAGAGTTTCACAAGCCTGTTAATTATTCTGCCTGCAAACATGCAGAGGGGCAACAACCCCTTGGGTCATCTCCCCAGCAGCCTGTTACTAGAAGAACAAGCACTTTTGGGGAATGCTAAGTTAGGCAGGCAAAGTGTTGGTGTAACTGCTGTGTTTGTTCAAGAACAACAAAGACTGTGCCCTACCATGTCTGCTCAGGGGAGTAAATAAACCAAAAAGTACCTGGAGCTCTTGGGATATTTTCTAAAGCAAAACAATAAGTTTGATTAAATTACAGAACAAACAGTTATAAAACTGAAAAATGAATCAACTGCTTTTACTACACTAACATGTAAAGCACTCAGGAATTAACTGTGAAATGCACTGTTGGTATTCAGTTTCATCCATGTATATTTAGAATTCCCTCAAAAACATTCACTAAGGATACTGTATTCAGGTCTGTGGTTTTTTCATATTCTTTTTTTTATATCAGTTGTTATACTGAAGGAAATTTTAAAGAAGACTTTCTCCAACATAATCATGTAACTAGGAACGCAGATTTGAACATATCTTTAAAAAGCAACCTTGTATAACTGTACCTGTAGAGGATTTAGGACTTAAAACTATAAGAGTGTGTTTAAAGCAGCGTGGCTCTCTAATGTAGGAAAGGTTGCAAGCTGTATTTATAAGCTCTGCCCTCTGCAGAAATCCTGTGCTTCATTGGGATATACACAGAACACTTTGCAGGATCGAAGTCTCCATCAAGTAGTTTATACACATAAATAGAAAGCTCTTTGCTCAGAATCTTACAATTTGTGGCAGAACTGAAACCTGAAAACAGGTTTCCCAAGCCCAAAGCTTATATTTGTTGCTATATCATCTTTCCTTTGTACTAACTAAACTTCCTCAAGTCACTTCACCTTTCTGGTTTTAATATAGATATTTCAAAAAGGGAATAGAGTTCCTTGAGATGTAAGACTTATAAGAGAAGTGGCTGCCTCTGAAAAAGGGGAAGGCAGCTTTGCATGGGATAAACCTTTTGTTTATTATTTTTCTGGATTCTAGGACTTGGTAGGAACACGCCCCAAGTGAATTACCCTGTTATTGTAAGGTAATGCATCTAATGCTGCAAACCTGATTGGACATGAACACAGTCAATAGAGATAAGCAGAGGCAGCAGCCAGATTTCTTGAATAAATGAATTCTTGCAAGCTACTTGCTCAGCTGCTCCATCAATGACAAAACTCCCATCGATTTCAGTGGGAAGTAGGATCAGGCCCTGATTTCTGACACTGCTGATACCAGTAGTCTGTTATATAACAGGTGATATGCAATTAATTAGAATTTAAACTAAATATATTTTTTAAAAGAAACTTTCTTCTTTGTCCCCAAACTTCGATGGTCCCCTGCCCTACAATTAATCATTTCTATTATTAATCTTTCCCAAAACTGTAAAGCAACAGAGCAAAATGGCAGTGCCAGCACTGGGATCAGATCTCACAGCCCTCATTAATAAACTTAATACAGGCATTGGACTATTGCAGGAGTGTAGTAAGTTACAGACTAAGGACTTTTTTTTGGGTGTAATTTTATGTTCTTGCTTCACACAAAAGTAATGTATTTATTCCAGGATCTTTGTGAAAGTGAAAAAGAGAAATTAAACCCCCAGTTACTCATCTGGCTTAGTGTAAAGATCAACTCCCTCACCTTACAGCTCATCCTTGGAGCTGGAGAAATCCTGACTTGTGCCCTGAAACTGCTCCTTCCACAGAAGCAGGAGGCCAACACAGACAACAGCCATGGGCTGAACAACCACTTACCTTTGTGGACATAACTATGTAGAGGAATAAATGAGTGTAAACCTACAACAAATAAAGTTTCTCTTGCTTTCTATCACTGTCAATGAAAACAAGTCCAGCCTGTGACTGCTTGCACATCGTGCTGCAAGTGACACATTTGTGTGAAAAAGAGTGTAAAAGAAGAGAGGTTCTTATGCTACCTGCCCAGCTGATGACTAACTGAATAAGAAGGGGTTGATGTAAAGCCACATTATCTTCTCAAGAGAGAGAAAGAAACCCCAGAGAGAAAGCACCAAGTCACACACAGTTCAGAACTGAGCTTCAGAGCAAGTCTTGAAAGCATCTCCTCCCACTTAGAACCACCCTCTGGCTGATGAAAAAGCATCTCTGTGGCAGCTGTAGAAATCTGGAAGATCAAAGGTAATGCACTTTTCAGCTGTCCAACACAATTCAGCGACCAGAACAAACCCAGAGCTGACATGGGGTTCCCAGGGAACAGGGTGCAAGAGGATGCAGCAGTGAACAAGGGAACAGAGCACTGAAGGACCACCAGTGTGTTGGAGGAACAGAACAAGACACTCCTTAGTGACCAGTCCTGTGTGAGCAGAGTGAATTTTCACTAAGATTCATTTAGTATTATTGCATCAAGATTCATTTAATATTGCATCAAATGCTGCTGTTGATTAAAAAAAAAAAAAAAAAAAAACAAACACACAAAAAACCTCCCAAAAGAAAACCCAAAACCAAGAAAACAAGCAAACAAACAAAACTTTGGGTCACACATTTCAAAATAGCTCTGCATCAGAATGCAAGTCTGTGGCAAAATCCCCATCAAATTCCTTAGAAGCTGTATTTGGCTAAAGATGAGAATTTCTGAGAATCCTTTGACATTCATCAGAAGATTTTTAGAGATATCCAACATTAGAAACTTTAATGTTGGTGCTCGTTTTAAAGCCTTTTGACGTTATCCCAATTTTTTTATTGTTTTTCTTTTAAAGTTATCAGATCTTGCTAGGAAAAAATCAACTGGAGGCAACGTGAATGGGAAGTAAATGGGGTACAAAAATAAAGGCCAATAACATACTTTGTACTATCCCTGGGGCACAAGAAGATGTGTCCAGCAGTGTTTAGATTAAAAATAACATTTTGAAACAGTATGAATAACCCAAACACATCAAAATGCAGTTACTTTAATTCACAGCTTTAATGGTTTTATTTATTTCAATTAAACCATGATGGCTCTAGTCCATTACCTAGTTAATAACGTGAATTAGAGAATGTCAGTTAACACTGGTGCTTGCTATTTTTCTAAAAGTGTCCAGCACCCATTTGTCAGGAAAGTGGTGGTGTTTGCATGGAGAGATTCAGCAATGGTCTGACATGTGTTTATCATATGATGGGGCAGGTTTTGATTCTTTTCTTCCTACTCTAGAAAAGGACCAAGTCTAAAAGCAATTCCACTGTTTCAGAAAAAATAATTCCTTAAGGATTAAGCATGATCCGGGAATACTCTTAAAAACACATCTGCTTTTGTCTACACAAACCATTATTCTGTTTAAGGCTTTGCTAAATGCTGTTTACTGCCTTTCCTCCAACACACACTGATTTTTTGCAATATACTGGAAGACTGGAATGGTTTAGCTCCAGAACAGGTGTTTTCTTTCAGAGAGTTTGTAAACAGCTTTATCTACCCTCTCACCCTGGAAGGGAAACCATCCAAATCCAATGGGATTGCAGTAAAAAGTACAGTTGTGCAAACTTGGGCTACCTGAAAAAAGTACCTACATGAAGATCATGGAGATGCAAGGACTTCCTACACAGCTACACTTGATAGATTTGGGGTTTTTTGAGCTTCTGGAACTCCACACTTGGTGATATTAGAAAACAGATACTTTGGTTTTACTTTTTTTGCCTTCCCTGAATGAAAGACTTCTTTTGAGAAAAAATTTACGGTAGAGATACAGTTCAGTGCGTAGAAACTGATTTTAATCTACTTTCTGCCGTGATGGACTAAAGCAGCACTCTCCTCTAGGGATAAGAGGATGCAGGAAGGGCTCTACATAACAGAGTCACGTGCACAGGAAAGGGAAAAGAATTCAGACAAGAGCTTGAAAACCTTATGGCAATCTTCACCAGGCTAAATGTGTGCATTCTGCAAATTAAGCTTATTTCTTCAGATCCCCTATTTATGTGCTGTTTCCTCCTTTTTAATTATTATACCCTTAACACACAAACAGTTCCTTTGTTTTCACCTTTTTCTTGAGCAGGCAAGAAATTGAAACGGGCTCAGAGGCTCTTGGTGGAAGTAACACATCTTTTCTGTTTGTTCATTTCTCCTGATGTTCCTCCTCTTTGAGCCTGTGATGGCACAGAGAAAATGGAGGAGGGATCAAAAAAAGAGACATTCTCATTTATCTCCACCTATTTGATTCTTTGAAACACGAGAGCAACATTAAAAATGGATCCATAAGCGAGAGATTACCAGGAATTATGGAGAGTGGGTGTGAGATTTCTCTCTATCATCCATCCTACAGCCTTGGGAGAGTTCATGCTGTTTCTACTCCTTGTGTCCCAGCTCATGAAGTCTCCCTTCCTCTGCTATTTTCTCCATAGACTCTCACATCCACACACACTCATTTTGCCCTCTGAACCGAAGCAATGACCCATTCCTTGTGATTAAATTAGCGTAAGTAATAAGATATCATAGAGCTGATTGATTTCCCCAGCAATAGGTTATTAACCAGCTCAATTCAGAGGAAAGCAGAGCCATTATTCTAAACATTGATTCCTGGACAGGACTGCAGGAGAGGAGCGTGCTCGGATATATGGAATGTGCACGCAAACAAATCTCAATCCAAACCCAGAAAAACTGGAAGTTTCCAGTCCCAGCCAGAGACACAGAATCAGGTTCCCTTTAGAAAACAAGAGACATGTTGGGTGATAAAGGGGACTATCTGCAACATGTCCTAAAGTTGCCACAATTATGAATTTGTTTCAAGGCAGCAGAGACTGAATTTTTTTTCAATGAGGCAGTAGCCAATGGGGATTTAAGATAACCAAACTGGGGAACTTCACCTGTTTTCTCATGGCTCTGTCTTCTAGGAACAAACACAGCCTGGGTTGGTCCAAGCACAAAGACTGAGAACACCAACTCACTATTCACAGACTTGCCCTCTCTTCTTCTGCACCTACTCCTCAAGCATTTCTTGTGATCCAAACCCTCCTGGAGATCCCTCCTCTTGCCTCTGGCTTTATTTCTCAGTTGCTCTCTGCAGGATTTCATGCTGCACATCACCACAATGCAGAGGACCGGGGACCAGATTCTCCATTTCACTCTAAAGCAGCCGTGTTGGCTCTGCAAGTCAAGAAGCCCAAATTGTTCTGCAGTATTCAATGTCCCAAGATAAAAGAGAAACAAAGTACTCTGGAAGTTCCTGACTGTGCCCAGAGCACGTGCTTCCTAAGCCAGGATTTTATTGTGTTCCACAGCCCTATACAGATTTTTTCCTCTACAACACAATCTAGCAGTTTTTGAGCCCATGTGAACTTTACAGGATCTATGGCAGGCTGTGGCAAAGACTTACATAGCTTAAATCTATTTTTAAGAACTTCTATCTACTTGCTTTGACCTTTTTCAATGGTTTATCTCATTTGAAGCCCTCCAGGGTCTTGTAAGGCAGCTGGAGCTTACAGTGTGGAGGGGAAAGGTAAGTATATTAAGTGACACAAAAAATACATGGTGTGGATAACCTGAGGAAAGTAGACTGGTGTGAAATGCAGAAAAAAACCTTGGTAGAAGTCAGAGGAAGTTCATGGAGCCAGTGAATGAAGCAGTCATACATTCAAGCTATTAGAAACACTAAGTATCAACAAATAGCCCCACAGTAGTTCAATTTACTGCCATCAGTTTCAGTTCTGGTCCAAATAGCTCTCCCCTCTCCTGGAATTCAAAATGAGATGTATTACACTTTAAAGAATCTGTGTGAGTGAATGTGTGCCTATGGGACTTTTTCAAGTCACTTATTTGTCTGAATGCCATTGATTTTTCTCCTAATTGTTATTCACTATGCTAATTTCCCTCACAAATCTCACATGCTATTGATCAAAAAGTAATAAACTCTCCAGCAAACAAAACAAGCATTATTGCAATGTTGGGAAAACATCATTTAATATCAATACCATATTTACAATTATCTTTAACCCAAATTTCACCCGCGATGCAATGCATAATCAAAATCAGAGAGCTACGGGCAAAAGGGTCATATTGAAAGGCTCCCACTAGAATATTTTATAAGAAGAAAGGCTGAAACAGGACAATCTCAAACAGTTTAAGATATACAGTTAATGCTAGAAATAAATGCTGCTGAATAAGATATATTCTCCCTTCTGTTTTTGGAGACAGTCACCATGAAGATAAAACTAAAGAAAAGGCAGCATCAGTATCTGTGCCAAAATATCAACCTATAGAGGACCGGGCCTCATTTAAACTGTGGTTTCTGCATTTCATTATATTTTTTTTGATAAGGACACACTGGATTCAATCCAGTTTCTAGTGCATGTCTGCTGATTTTCCTCCCCTTGAGTGGTAATGCTAGTAGCAGCAAAGTGGTAGGAATTTATGATCATTGCAGTCCTGAATATTGTTCCAAACATTATGAAATCCCCCAAACTATCGGTTTTCCTTTTACCCCCATAATTTTCTGAATTTTGCCTTTAATTTTCTTCATGTTAGCTTGAAAACTATTACTCCATTTCTTCTCTGCCCTGCTTCCAATGCAAACTCCAGGCAAGTTACTGCAAAGTCAAGGAAGTCAACCTGGTGTAAAGTAAGGACTAAGGAGAAGATCAGGCCCTGTAGGGGACCAGAGAACCATCCCCATTGTTAAGTCAGATATTTATTTATTTATCCAAATAGAACACATTCAGCTCCTCTTTTGTTTCCTCTATCCCCAAAGTATATCTTGGTAGAAAATTGACAGTTCATGTTTCAGCTCACTTTGTCCATTTGTGATGAACTCAGATAGGAACTTCACCCTGCACTGGGTATAGTGAACTGGGTTTGGTTGCTGACTGCAGACAAAAAGGCATCACTGGAAGCAGACACAAAATAAATCTGAAAGGTTGGAGGGTAGGGCAGCTGGACAAGAGCAAACACACATGACTGGATGCCAGGAGCACGACACATAGTTGTGGGGAATTCAAAATCTGATTGAAATCCCACAAGATATCTTTATTTGGCACCATGGCTCATCTTTAATTTCAGCATGAGCGTGGTGTCTCATATTTGGGTCTGAATCTTCAAAATTCATAGAGATCATGTGTTCCAGCTCAATCCTACTCTAAGAGAATCTAAGGTTCCCAGTTTTTTCCTACAGTTTTCTCTTCCTGCCCTTTCTGGACACTTTAAAATCTCTCCTTTGCTAGTCCAAGCACACTCAGATTCAAGGATATTATTTCCAAGCTGCATATTTCCAAGAGCTACATGTCACAGAACGTGACAAACACAGAAATCTGTAGCGTGGGTGGATTTGTGAAAGAAGAGCTTTTGAGTGTGGCCTGCCATTCAACTCTGCACCTGGCAGAGAGGGAAAACAATCCCAGCGAGCCAACTCAAACAAAACAAAAAGCAGGAATGGAATCAGCAATCTCAGGGCAACTCTTGCCACAACCCTGCTAAAGTTTCACGAATCCCACGTTCCCTGCAGCTGGAAGAGCAGCCAGGTTTCTGTCACTAACCAAAGCCACCAGCGTTTGTGTGACTGGTCATCTCCACAGCAAGGATTATTGAGGTAACGGGCCAGCTCCCTCACTGGTGTAAAGTGGCATCATGCCAATCATGACACACCAGCCAAGGATCCAGTCCACAATTTTTTGCATCTTAATAGGCAGATGTGGAATTATTTTGTCTCTGCAATTATTTCTGACTAATTCCTGCCATTATACCTCTTTGCATCCAGCACACCCCTGGGGAAAAGGAGATGATTTTTCTGGTGATATCAAGCTAAGTTGCCAATCAAAACAGGGGTTATTAATATAACACTGAAAAATATATCTAATAATTTCATAGTATTTGAAATACACATTCTTCTCTGCACACATCCACTTCAGTAGTATTTTGAAAACAAGTCAATTTTTGGAACAATCTGAAAATAATGATATTAATAACATTCAGTAAATTGATGGCACGCCCTTCCTTGGATGGCTACGTTCACTCCTCACTCCATTTCAAAACCAGATGTAGCGGAAATAAGCAGCCCAAGAATGGAGAAGGAAAGATTTTTTGAGATTCAGGGAAAGACTTCCATATGACATTGGTGAAAGGACTTGATTTAGTGAGAAGATCAGGAAGAGTGAGCAGCAGAGAGCACAGCACATATGTTCTTTTTTACCTTTATATAACAGAAACAAAGAAACATCAGGTAAAGACGAATGAAAACAAATTCAAAACCAATAAAAAAAAATTCTGTTTCCTATGCAGCCCAAAACCAAGTTATGGAGTTAACTGCTTCATATAAATTATCACTGATTTTAGTAGTTATAAAGATCCAAAAAGGATTAGTCACTGGCATTGATAATCAAAACAATAAGTTACAATAAAAACTTAAAAATATGGTTGGACAAATGCCAATTATTAACTGCCTGAGATAAAAATACCTCACTTGTGCAAAATGCAGTTCCTCAGTTATAGGGTATCAGGTAGGGTTTCTTCTGAAGTGTCCTGGCTGGCTACTGATGGAGGCAGGATATTGGATCAGAAGGCTTACGGATCCCCATTTGCTGAGGCAACTCTTAATTTCTTATTTGGTGATTCAGGGGCCAGTAGGTGAAGTGCTGGAGGGATGCCCAGCAGGGAGGCACTGAAATGAGCACGAGGAGCATTCTGAGCAAAGATTAGATAAGGATTAGATACCCAAGAATAAAATGTTCCTTTTTGGTTAAAAAAAAAACATTTCACATAATGGAGAAAGCTGAGGAATGTGTGTGCTGTGCTGCTGCTCCTCAAACTGTCAAGTCATCATCTTGACCAAAATTTGCTAGATACCAGTTCGGTTTCTGAGCCTTCCTTAAGAAATCACAGATTCTAATCACGAGATGTTGTTCACTGAAAGGTTTAAACATGGTCAAAAGAGTTTGTGGTAACCTTTGCTTTAAACACTCACATTGTGTGTTCAGCCCCTGAGGGTCACCCCTGGGGCTGGGTGCTGCTCAGCAAGGCTGCTATCACCCAGTCACACCAAAACACTTCCCTCTACGGTTGACATGAGAGAACATTTTCTAAAATCCAGAGAAGTCAAGGAAAGGGGACACATCCACTTCTTCTGACTATAAAGCAGTAAATTCTGCTGCATGAGGCCACTGAGAGATCACATTCCCTCAATTTCCCAAATCCTGTTGTCTCCCCTGCCTAGAAGCTGTAACATGCCCACAGTCACCCCTGGTACAGAGTGTGGGGTTGTTTTTTTCTTACTGGACCAACTTATTCTATTTTTCCACTCCAAATTCAGTCCTCCTTGGTCAAAAGTTATCTTCAACATAGTTTAATAGCAAGAAACATTCCGCAAAGGCTGCACAGCATTATTTTGTTCTTAACATACTGGGAAATGAAGTGTGTGGGTTTTGGATTCTAGGATCCAGACCATCTGTTAAACCTATCAGAGGTTTGAATTCTAATTTGCTGTTGATTTAAAAATAGTCCCAGCATTACCCTGTCATTTTCTGTAAATTATATATTATTTAGTTTGCCATTTTTAAATATTATAGCATCTTCTTCTCTCTTCTCTTATGGTTTAATTTAGATTCCTTATCATCTGTACTGGTACCATTCTTCCCTCCCAGTAGCTGATCCTTGCCTCTGTTCTATGCCAGAGAACCTACCTCACTACCCACAAGCTGGCTCAGAAACTGATGCTAATGTTATAATCTGAACACAACTTTATCACGGCTGCAAGATGCCATCTCTGTATAAAAAGAAACAACCAACAAAAATTCATTTATTCCATTTATTTCATCAGTTCACCTATAGTTACCACACTAATAATATGTCTTGCAGTAACTTGTCTTACCACTGAAATGACCAGCAATTAAGGCATCACTGCCACCGTATTAAACTGACAAGCTTTGGAGAAATTTTCCTAGAGAGTCACAATCTGCATTTTTCAGAGTGAAGATGGATCTCATTCTCATATTTTATCTTTAACAACAGGCTCAGCACATATCATTGTGGGCTCTGCCATGGCATTGCCTTCTCAGTCCATCCCACAGTGTTACACGTGACCTTTTTTCTCAGACTATGAACTAAAGGGCTTCAGTTTGTTTCTAATGGGGGTGCAAGAAGTTAGTTTTGCCCAATAAAATCTTGCTTTTTCTGCTGAAAGGGCCATCAGCCCGAGCAACGAAAACCTGATGGTTCAGCTGTACTGCAGATTACCTGGCTGCTCCTGTGAAGTTCTCTAGAAATTCCTGCATTTGTGTTACACACATCACAGGAATGAAAGTTGCTGTTTTCAAGCTCTGGTTGCAGCAGGGTCCAACACAGGCTCACCCTACAAACAGGAGCAGAAACTGGAAGTGATTTAGGTTTAAGTAAAACCTGACACTGCAGCTCCGCATCGGCTCAGCTGAGTGAGGGATGGTACAGCAGGGCTTTGTGAAGATCATTTCCTTGTTGTCTAACCCCAGCCAGGGAAAGACAGACCCAAGGTCCACATCTGACACTCTTTCTGAAAACAGTGGCATACACAGATATTTTATTGCCTCGCACATTCCTGCCCCCTCACTTCAGACTCCAGCTAGGAAAGAGCACTTGGCACAAGAAGGAGTATGTGCATTCTCTATCTTATTAATTATTTGTAAAACACACACGTCTAAAGCAGTGATTCTCAAACATGGCCAGTGTACAATAAATTTATTTCTCATTACTCAGTTGTATTTTGGTTTAGCTATCAAAACTGCAGCTGTCATGAATTTGTGCGGCTGCAGATGCGGCCGCATTAAAAATGAATTGTGTACAGTGGGCTACATACAGGAATTCACAGACTGAGCAGGATGGTGGACAGATAACAGGTGAAAAAAAATAAAGAAAAAAATAAAGAAATAACAATCTGACAAACCTTGGGAGTTGATTTAACACTTAAGCTGATTTTTTTTTTTTAATAGTTATCAATCCCAAACTAAGGCATCTTGGAGTTATCATCCCTGCATGTGCAGAGCAGTTCTAGCTCTCAGGGACACTAAAACCAAACTCAACATCTGTCTAGCACTCACTGTAGAGAACTGACCTACTGCAGGCTCCAATCTTCAGCATAGTTCTGTCCCTGACATCTAAGTTCTCCAATTAAAGATGCCTAAAAATTCAGGGCTAATCACTAATAATCAAATTAAACGGATATTATTAGATGCAAAAGCAGCCTAAACCCCTCCATGACCAAAATAAAACACTGCCTCAAGTGTCAGTACCCCTAAAGATTTGACAAATTTGTCTCATGAGAGTTTATAATGGTTTATAATTCAAAAATCTTGTCATATCTTAAGAAGTATAGATCTTAATCCTTTCAGATTGCAAAGATCAAGAGTCACCATTTGGTCCTCTTTTCTAGGGCAGCCTTAGAAAGGACATGTTTGTTATTACATGGAGTGTTTTGGGGATTACAACCAAAACTATCATCTACTGACCCTAGCACTGGGAATGCCAAAAATTCCTGCCACTGATCCTGTTAGCCACAGAATCTCTGGACTGCAGGCAAACATTGGTGCATCTCCCAGAAGTTCAAATTACCATATTTTTCCACATAATTTTAGATCTCCAGTTACAGATTTGAAGAATCTTGTTCTCCAGCCACTCTGTATTTCCACGTCATGGGAACACAACGCAAGCTGACAGAAGCGCTTGTCCACATTTAATGAAGATGCACTTGGAGTCAGGACCGAGGCTTCTAGGAAATGTGCAACAAGGAATTCAGCGTGGCTGGTTCCTACTGTGCTTCTGTGAAGCTCACATGAGAAAATACATCTATGCTGGCAAAGAAATTACCAGGGAGAAATCACCAATGAAACAGTCATTTCACCCTGCCTGTTCTTCCAGGGAATTAAAGGCCAAGAAGGCAAACAGCAAACTGGAAGAACCCAAACAAGAACTGCACAAATAATGAGGGCAGGGAAAACAAGCCCTGTGGCAATGAAAAGGATGGGGCAGCAAGTTTTGCAGAGAAGCAAATGGGGCTTTGCTGGCTTTCCTGACCAGTTTTGATTCCCTCCATGGATCAACTCGACGTTGCGGTGGCCTCTCCTAATACTTGATGTGCCAAACTTCATCTGCACACAGAAGGCTGGACCCAAGAAAGCCCCAGGGAATGGAGCTTGGCAGGGCAGCCCCGATGAACGTCGTGCCCAGGAGGCTCAGCCCTGTCCCTCCGAGCTGGAGTGAGCTCCAGCAGCCGCCCCCAACCTCATTCCTGGGCTGGTACTTGCCTAAAGTCGGAGACAGACACAAGAGGGCTGTGGCAACACATGGTGGTGGCCTCCGGCAGACTCTTCAAACCAGAAGTGTACATTAAGTCTTTGTTTTGGCCAGACTCTCCTTTGGGTGGTTTATTTTTACTACTTTTTAATTACTCTAATTGAAGGGGGAATATTTCCCTACATTTCTGCCATTCGGCCGCTTCACCTCCTCCCACCCGCTGCTCCATTTGAGTCTGTGCCTGCAAACACCACTGTTAGTCATATTTCTGTGTCAGGGTGAAGCCTGCTCGGGCCTCCCCCCTCCCTTAATTCTGTTGGAAAATAGAGAACAGATGAATTTCATTAACTCCCTCAGCTTGTAGGTTGACACACCCTACAACTCGTAAACACGGGGATTAGCGAAGTCCTTCTAATAAACAGAGGAGAGAAAAAAGATCTGTCCACTATTTGTTTAAGGGATTTTGCGTTCACAAAGGAGAGGGGAGCATATGGGAGCAAACCTGCTATTTAACCCTGATGCAAGGAGAATGGCCCAGAGCAAGGAGAAAGGCTCTCCTCACACACACTGAGATTTTAAGGCAGTCACCTCCACGTAAAGGCTGAAACCATGGCACCTTCACAGTCCTTCACAAAAATTCCTGGAAAGACTGATCTAGAGCATTATTTTTTGCTGGAAACTACAACTAGAACCCCGACCTGCACTGTAGTCTTGATAGGTAATTAACTGGAATGATTTAATTGCTTATGTGTATGCATTCAACTAAACATCTCAAAGCAGCACTGCCCATTCTGGCAGATGAAGGAAGGTGAGAGGCCATTGAGCTCTGGGATGTGGTGGAAAGGAGGAGGCTCTTCCAGAGTAACTCAGGAAGCTTTCAGCACCTGCTCCCCTAACGCAGAACAGGCTTCCAAATCCCCTGCAGATTTTTTGCTCAATATTTGATATCCATTTTTCACATCCAATTATTAATCTGCATATACTGAATTCTTTGGTTTCTGCAGATCTGCCTGATTATTTAAGCCCTGAAATAAGAAGGCAGAAAATGAGAGAGAAAATGAAGATCTGATTCCCAGATGGATGCTAAAACCAGGAGGGAGGTGGGGGCACACAGACTACATCATTATAATTCAGGATTTATTTCTTGTTCTGCAGCCTTACCAAATAAGAATATGGATCAGAAGAGGCAGGGTAGTTTGGGATTTAGTAGTGATTTCTGTGAATGACCATAATTATTCCAAGTTCTCAACACTGATGCCTCACATTTCAAGGTCTTCCCCATCTTGTTATTCAGAACAATTGGCCTCATTTTACATTTCGACTCTTAGAGGAAGAACCATACTTTAACAAATCTAACACTGCTGATTTAATGGAATGCCTTTTATTTTAATTTTAATGGGCATTCCCAAAAACAGTGGAAGTGAAGAAGTGTACAAAATTATCTGAGAGGTCACTTTGTAAAAAGACTCTTCTATGCATAACCTCAGGTTCTTCTGGCCAGGAGAATAAAACTCATACAATTTTTTGTGTACATCTGTCTTTTCACTAATGCCTTTTGAATTTTCACCCTCCCCCCTTTCTCTCCCCCTCCCCCCACAAATAAACAAGTCTATTCCTCTTTTTAAAATGTTTTCATTTTCTGATAAGGAATCAGATCCTGAAAAGGTCAGAAGCAGTACCAGCAGATTAGTAGGTGCTTCCACTGATTGCAACTGGGTTATGCAAAACACATCTCATTTCCTTTGAGCTCTCAAGCCAAGGTTTGAATACAGAGAGTGAGCAAATATAGCAGCACAGCTGCTTTAAGCTTCCTCCGATCCTCACTCATAATGCACAAGTGGTGCTCCTGCACCAAACTGTGCTGCGATCAAAACCAGCTGATCCTGAGTTTATCAGGACACTACTGTTTAAATTGCACTTGAGTTTTTACATTTTCCCCTGGTATGTTTTACGGGGGCCCTTGTAAATCGGATAAAATGCTGGAGCAGCTATAGCTAAGTGTTGCTAATGCGTCCCTTCACAATTTTTCCTGATGCTCTCCACTGCCTCGTGTGGTCCTTGGGGCTGCCTGCCTCTAACTCTGCTCTAAAGGAATCATTTATCCTGTTCCTTCCTTGTTTCTGTCGCTCAGAAATGGACACCTATAACACCCTTCACATGCAGATCACAGAGTGCTTATCGATCATTAAAATCAAATGACAGAAAAGAACATAAACTGCAAAGCAAGGCAATTTAAATAATTCTTTTAAGACTTGATTTAACACACTCGGCAACTCAAAACAACATGGGCAGGATCCACTATTAGATTAATTCAATTTCTTTATCCTATCAGAGATATAAAAAATGTGGGTGTGAGGTCCTCACTAGCTAGATGGTGCATAAGGTAACACACGGGCTTGCCTTGAGTAGTTTCAGGCCACATACAGCCAGGGAATTCATGGGAAAAATGACAATTTTTAGTTCTGAGCTTCAGAAAGTGTGAAGCTGCCTAGAAACTCTGAAGTGAGTGTCTAAGATCAGTTTCCAATCTCCTAACCCTGCCTGGCTGCCTGTGGACCCAGCTCACTGTACTTCCATCACCCAGCTACCAGCACGGGATGTGAGCCCATCCTTTCTGCAGGACAGGCTCCAGAGAGGTTTCCTGCTCACCTCATGGCAAGTTCTGACCCGATGATTATGTGCCTTCAATGGAAATCACCCACCACCTGCAGTGTGTTTTAGAGCAGGTATTAACATCCAGTTAAATCATGCTGCTCGGAAACTCCTTGAGCATCAGTTGCAGAGAACCTTCTTATGTTTAAAACCCTCTTTAGGTCACAGGAGACTTCAGCAATAAGGTCATCTGCCCCAGACCAGACTGAAGGGTTTGCAGCAATGTGAAGTGTGTTTTCAGGCTGTGTTTTGCTCCAACAGCTACTAACAGGTCCTATTTACAGGAGCTGCTGTTTAAGCATGCAGTGATTGTGTCTCTGATACTCCACAGCACTAAATGTGTCTGGTTCACCTGCCATGGCAGAGTCAACAAGCAAAGCTGTTAAATTGCCCTCCTTGAACTCACAAACCTTTCCAAAGCAACATCTCTGCACATGAGCAGCTTTTCTCCGGTTGAAACAGCTCTGCTTATCCATGCTAAGCCTGCCATGCAGGACACCATTTCCTTTCATTTTCTCCCCATAAAAAGTTAAATTATTAAAAAAAAAAAAAAGAGAGAGAGAAAAGAAACATTTTCTTGAGTGGTTGCAGGTCACTCTGGATCAGTGGGGTTTAACTTTAGTGTGTTGTGATGAAATATTAATACTGAGTCAGTGTGTTTATTTCTTCAAGCGTCTGGAGCCACTGAGTGTTTATGCCTCAAGATTAGCAGGAAGTGTGCCCATGCATAGCAGCCCTGTACTTAGAAAGTCTGAGATTTCAACATTTGAAGACCATCCACAGCAAATCAGCTGCATCGGATTGTGTGTCAGTTCTGCTGTGAGACAGAGAGCCGTTCCCACGGGATTTCAATCCCATAACGAACCAGCAGATTGTCAGGTTAATAGCAGTGCTAGCAAGGCATGTCTCAGTCCCTTCATTTCTGCTGCAAAGTATTCAGACTTATCTAGAGCAAGCAAAATTAGGACATAAACTTACTACCAGCAGCCGAGATGGTAAGAGTGTCCCAATTTATTAATTGTGACAGCAAATACCCTCGGGTCAGGTATAGCTTGCTTTGCATTTCAGTGTCTAAGACATTACCTGTTCAAAAGAGACAAAGCCAGTTCTCCAAGTTTTGAGAGAAATATATGAACTCATCCTATGGTAAATGGACACAGTTTGGCAGGTTATAAAAGCTTCTCTAGTGCCTCCTGTAAGACACAGCAGCAGCAGCAGCAGCCGCTCGGAGAGGTGGGGCCGGGAGAATTGTTTGCACAGAAGGCCGGGACTGGAGGGCTGAACGGGTGCCAGGAAATCTATAGCCTCCCTCAAAGCCAGCCCATACCACTTCACTCCATAAACATGAGGCACAGGAAGCCACTTGCCTTTCCCATTTGAAAGGTTAGAAGGGTCCTAAAGGAAGGGCAAGCGTAGGAGCAAAGGCAAACGTAGAGGAAAAAGGATACTGCAATGTCCTGCCCCAGTTTCACAGTGTGGTTGGGGGCAGATCCACTTCCCTTGTTCCTACAACAAGTGGAAACAGGATTTGTGTTTTGGCTGAGTCTCTCTCGTGTCATTTACATGGGGCCATCTCAGAATTAGTCTTTTTAGGTGGGTGTTTCTCTAAATGGATGAGTCACCAAACCAAGGTCCTGGCCCCACAGCAATGCTCAGTCTAGATTTCCTTGCTGTAGTTTTCAGTCTGGCACTGACAATTAGTGCCAGAGCAGCTGGAGCTGCTCGAAAGGAAATGCAAGTGACTGGACCAATTTGCCTTTGCTGCACAGGAGGAAATCCAGCACTTAAGTAAGTGCATTACTTACTATGCCAAGCAATTTTCCTGCAAACAGTAGCCCAGGTTGTCTTTCTGAGAGAAATATAAAATGTTAACGTGGTGAGAGGAGAGTTCCCAGTCGTAGGACATTCCTCTTCTGGAACATAAGGGATCTCTGCATGTGCAGGTACTGGCAGGGGATGCTGCTGAGGAGGTGGCTCACCCTGGCAGCGATAGGGTGTGTCCAAGGGGACAGAGGGAAGTCAGCACTGGTTGTCAAGGCAGGGACACACAGGCAAGGTTTCAGAGGAAGGCTGAGAGCAGCAAAATCAGCCTGTTTGCTCCCGTGTCTGTGCTCATGTTTGCCATTCAAGCCTGACACAGAGGCGATGTGAATATGGGATTCCAACTGGCTGAGTTCATGTCTAGTGGATCCTTGCTGAAGTTATACAGCAGTTTCCTAAAACATTTGACAATGATTCAATACTCCACCAACTGCTATCTAGTCTATATACACAGTGGTGTAGAGGGCTTTTAATTCTAGTCCAATTACGTAAGAAAAAATTTAATGAGCATTATTAAAAAATTGATCATCTCTACTACCAGAAAGCCATAAGTCAATAAATATTCCTTTCTAAAGAATGGTGTCAACTTTACAGACATTATACACACCTCAGTGTCTACTAAACTAATGTATTCCTCCAGTATACAGCTGTGTAAATTTGAGAGCAAACAGAGATGCTGCTGGGATCCTACAGAACTGCAACCATTGAGACAAGAGAGTGGTGTTCAGAATGAGGGCTGGTCCTGCCCTTTCTAAAATCCTTTTACCTACCTGAAAAAGAGGGCCAAGGCAAATATTCATGCCTCTTCAAGATCCCCTCCAAAATAAAGATATGTCCTCAGACATACATACAAAGAGATTATCTCTGCTTGACATAAACATTGGCAGTGGAAGTAGTGAGACGCACACACAGAGAGGAAAAAATAAATTAGATAAGTCATAATAGTACTATAATAAAACTATAAAGCAGGAGACTGCTCCAGGCATTTGACATGCATCTTGGCACTTTTAATGAGGGAAAACAAAAGGCTCAACGTGCATCCTCAAGAGCCTGTGTGTGTGTGTGAGAGAGGCAGAGCAGGCGGGGCGGGCTCGCAGGGGGAGGAGGATGCAGGGGAGGAGGATGCTGCTCGCTGAGGCCCATCAGGTAGCTGTAAATCTGCCCCGCCGGGCGCTCCCCGCCTTGCTCCTCACGCTACATTAGGCTCGCTGTACTCCCTCTGGTTTATGGAGGGCTGTGGTGCTAAATGAGCTAGAACAAGAGCTGCGCTATCAGGGAATCTGGTGACTGTCTCCACCACGCAGCTCCACTAAGTGAGGCTTTCTCCATTTCTCTTTCTGTGCTTAGGGTTGTGCCAGGAAAAAATTCAAACAGCCACCCCCCCAAATTTCTGTACAAGTGATTCATGCACACCCCAAGTTTCTAGGTCTGCATTCAGTATTCCAGGCTCTAGGAAAAGTGTTATTTATCTCAGCTGTCACTAAAATGCAGTTTTGTGATTTCTCTCAGTGTGTTAGCCTATATTTTGCAGAGAAGCAGAGCATCTGCAATTTCCTGCCACATCTTTGGCACTTTTGGATGGACAGGTCACATGGCAGCATTCTTTGGAAAAGCAGAAAGACGTGCAATCACACCTTGAACCCATGGCTGGAGTTAACACTCAGCTGCTGCTTCCCTCTGGCATTCTCAGCCCCTCCTGGAACTAGCTTCCATCCTATCTTTCCCTCACTGTTCTTCAGTTGCCTCCTGACCCTTTAGTATTTTAAATTGATTCATTTTTTATTTTCTTTAACTAAAAGTCGTAGTTCAGCCATTGCTGTATTATTTTCATGCCTTAAAAGACCAAGTTTTGCACAAGTGCGTGGGCCATGCAGGATTATTGGTGGGCAAAAATCCAAAACCAAATCATTTGCCAGACATTCATAACATTTCAAAACATGTTTTCATGTCACACTGGGGCAAAAATTCAAAATGTTTTAATGGAAATATAAGAAATGAGATGGGATTTTAGAGTAAACCAGTGCTCTGTACATTTTTAATGTACTGAACGTGGTTTCAAGTTCCTTCTGGAAACTAAAAATGCAGCTTCAACCTTTGATTTTCAGAGCACTCCATTGTGGGACTCTAATTTGTCTGATAGCTGCTCAACTCTGACCAATATTATGAAAAGATCACTTTAACAACCACACTACTGTCTGCATTAGGAACAGGTATCTGCCCTGAGAAAACCCCACACAATAAGAAAAACACAATCTGAACTCAAGTTACAGGATGATCAGCCTAGAACTAGTTACCACATCTCAGAGAATTCATTGTATTTTTGTCAAAACCTAACCAATGCTTAGCTATAGCTGCAAAGCAAATGTAAAGTTGGAAATTGAGAAAGCCAAAAACACTTTCTTTTATGACCATTGGCTCCAATATCTTTAGTATCAGACACACTTCTTGTTGCCTCAGCAGAATTGCAAAAAGTACATCAGACAAAGAAATAGGGCACAGTGATATCCAGGAAGGACTGGACAGATTAAACAGACCTCTGGAAAAGAGGGATGACAAGGAGGGATTACAATAGAGGTCTGCAAAAACAGAGACCAGTAACAACTACAGGACCATCAACTGTATTGGAGAGGTATTAGCAAACATTCATTCAGTGGTTCTAATCCAGGAAGAACTTGATTATCCAATGAAACAGAAGGGTTTGAGCTACAAAAGAAAGGAGGTTTTCATCCTGTACATATTCAAACTGCCACTTGCTCCCAATGGATGTTCTCAGTCCAAAAAATACGAGCACTTAAGAAATATAAGGAATTGAGAGTTTCACAAGGGAAGGTGAGCCCACGTGGACAGTAACAAGTATTTTCTGGGAGCCTGGGGTGCTCTGGAACATACAAACATGCCCTTGTTGCCAGAAAGGAAGCACCTGACTTGGATGTCACATGGTTTTGAGCAAAGCTTGGTGTAATGGCAGGACTAAGGTAACCAGACACATCCCAAACTGCCTGTCTGCCCTCCCCAGCACAGCCAGGCACCCTCAGCTGCCATGGGGACTCAGGCAACCGTGGGGCACCTGAGCTCCTGCTGATCATAGGAAGTTTCAGCTTGTCACCTCCTGCCCTTCCCACTTTATCTAAGAATTCCACAACCTTGCCTTGCTCAGCAGAACTTCTGGGGATGGACTTTATTGGACACATATGGCTTTGTATCCGGAAAGGCAAATGGCTAACCAGCAACACCTCCACAGCAGGCTTTTAACACAAAAATCTCACACTGTCTCTCTCTCTCTCTCTCTCTATGTATCTGGATTCACAATTCCAAGACTAAAAAAATAATATAAATCTTTAATGTATCTACCCCGACTCTGAAATGAACCAAATTTTGTTGATTCTGAAAAAGAAAAGGGAAATTTATTTAACTGTTATCCTAATACCCTGTAAAGTTTTTTAAAAAAAACCAGTAGTCCAGAGACCCAGGATGGAGAAAACCATTAAAGAGCTTTAGTTCTGGTTTCTTGCCACTCTCATGATGCCATTTGCTTACACAGGAGAAACATTCTCTACAAAAATACAACTTACAGCATGTTCTGATGGCTATAATCATGCATGTGGAGGGCATTATGATACCACCAGGACAAAAGTAAAGAACATGATTTAGAGGTGACGCTTAGCAGAACATATAGTATCCCACCCTCCTGCTTCCTGACCATCTTGGTAAGAAAGTATTTGCTTGATTGCTTTAAGAAGTTCTTGGCCACACCTCATTTAACTTATTTTCCAGATCAATCAGGTCAAGTCCCTGAAAAATCCCCTCAGGTTGCCTTTTTAAACGTTGACTTGTTGCCTTTTAAGCAAACAAAATAGAAGTTTCCTTTTCAGCTGGCATGAGCTGGAGTCCAGATGCAGGGCTCCAACCCAAAAACAGCATTCAGCAAAGGACCCACATACCAAGCAGGATGACTGATTTTTGCCTTCACTTCCCCTCCCCTTTTTTTTCCCTGCCTTGGGAAATATTTGGGATGCACAAGTAGACAGCCTTTTTTAGACATCGCCTGCTTCTAGGAAGAAAGGAGGGGGTGAATGGATACAATAGGCCCAGAAAGTAGAGCTGTTTAATCAAAAGCAGTCACGAACAAAAGAAAGCCAAGGAGCCCAGGAGGATAATTGTATTTCACACATCAATTAACATTCTTTCGCTGCCACTTAAGAAATCCCGTTTAATTGCCTTGCCTAAGTCCTGATTGTATAGTAGAGAAGGTGAATTGGCTGCAGTGGAGGGTGCCATGGTAGAGAGGGCACACAGAGCTGTATCAGGGCAAAGTCTGTCTGTAAGCCTGCCTGTTCTGTCCCATGGATGGCAGTAATGCGTCCTCAGCCTTTACAGGACCACAGGCAGCCATCCCAAACCTCACCCCAGCCACCCCACAGCACTAAGGGCGTCAGCTCTTTATATTCATATCAGAATAGCAACTAAAGGCTTCAACAGATCTCTATAAACACAACAAGACACTTTCTCCCTGATAAACTTAAAGGCAAGGAAAAAGCAGCATGCCTGCGGTTAAGGCAGAGAACTCAGCCTTGGACAGATTGAGCAATTTAATTAAGCAAGATCGTAAGTGGCTGGAAAGTGGCCTCACATCTCTGGGTCTCAGTTTCTTAATAACAGGTATTTTTCTTTCACTGGGATTTCTAAATACTACAGGAACCAAACAACAAACAAACAAACCCCAAAAAACAAAAACAACAACAAAAAAAAATCAGCAGCATCATCATCTTTCTCAAATCCATTTTTCATTTAAAGAGGGGCTTTGGGAAAAGGTCAATGTGCCCAGTGTTTGGCAAATCTAAAATACATTTTTCCAATGCATAGAAACATTTTTTTTTAAGTTTGGAAGCTAAGCAAACCATTTCTACTGGAAAACCCACCAAAAAAAAAAAAAAAAAGGCAAGCCAAAATACTTTTATGATTATTTATTGGAACACGTTTGAGCATTGCACGGGTGGCAAGTCAACAAGCATCCTCTGCCGGCCCTCTGGCTCCCACCACAGGCATCCTCAGCAGAGAAACTCTGCCCAAACCTTTCCTTCCATCACACAGCAACCACCTCCTTCTGTGGCAAGATTTTGTAGCCCTTTATGTTTGGTGTATTTGGTAATTAGGGTACATTTTTCAGAGTCCATCCTGAAATCCCCTCCGGATTCCCACAGGAGCACAGACCTGCCTGATACCTCAGAGCAGCCTCGCTCAAAGAGCTAAGCCAGCAGGGCTCATATTCAGCATTTTTTCTCCCTGCCCCCAAATTCTGTTGAAAAGGACTTTGACTTTGCACTTTGATCTGCAGGAGCACTTCTGCTGCACAAGTGTTGATTTGACATCCAGCTCCTACTTCATCCATCTTCTTAACCAAGAGTGCCCACAAAACGTCTACATTTAGAATGTCTCAAATATAGACTGGATAATATATAAAATTAATAAATTCAAAGCCTACTGACACCAGGATATCTACAGAAATACAGATTTTAATCCAGCCATACAGATTAATAACTTTTTAAAAAGTCTTACAGGAAAATTAAATTAACTTCCCTCCATTTAGTAAGGATAATGAAAGCTGAATTGTTCCTTGTGTCTTTATGGGGTGCTGTCTATCTGATCGAGGAAAACCATATTAAAGATACAGCATGTTGTTATTTTTAAATCATGTGATTTTCTCTGTCACTAAGAAGTAACAGATTTTATTCAATAAAATAGTTAAAAATATATGGATTGTGACAGCCACACACAAAAAAAGAATAAACAGGAAATCATGAAGATTTTTTCCTGTTCTTTGAAGTGGAGACACTTTTTTCACCTAAAAAAATACTACATTAATTTAGATTAACTGAAACCACTACTACTTTTTTTGATTAATTGCATGATCTTTCCACAAAGTATGTGACTCCTTAGGCAGTCTTGCCATATGGACTTAAAAGTCTCCACGGATGGACTGCAGCTCCACCATAGATCTGTTTCAAATCAGCTCTCTCTGCTCAGTGTCTACAGCAGGAGCTATTTATGAAATGGGAGTTAGGAACTTCTGATTTGAATACACTGATTTCTTTTATTTAATTGTCACTAATTCGGACTCGCTATTGTCAAGTAAGATCTATTATTATTATTATTATAATTATTAACTTCTTATTAACGCAATCCACAACATTGTTTGTAACTACGGAGTGTGTTTTTTAAAATGATTTTAAGGAAAAGTAAATTTTTGGGTTGTAAGCCACATCCTTAGAGTACAGGACAAATGTTAGATAAAATTTAATTGAATTGACCAGGTCAGCTGGTTCCCCTGCCAACATTCAGCCATGCCAGGCTACCCCTGCCCTGCAATGGGTAACACACACACCCAGTACCCATTCCCTGAACTCTCAGATCTTCCTGCACAGCTACTGGGCAGGAGGGAAGGTGGGAAGATGATAAAGTGAATGGCAAACAAGTCCTGAGAAGCAGCAAATCACTGGGCTGGTGATGCCAGAGGTCAGCATGGCCAGGGCAAGAGCTGTCAGAGGAAGCACCATGTGGAATTTCGGGTGCCCACTGCAGCCCCAGTGCCCGCACAGGAGGAGGCAGAGCAGGAGCACACGGGTGACGCTCGGAGCAGCTCCTGGCCCAGGCTGGGTCAGGAAGCACCAACAGCTGTGCCCAGTGCCCTCTGCAAGGACATCAGCCCAGACACACACAGGCTGGAAGCTTTATGTTTCCACCCTACAGCCACACCACCTCTGGATATCTCGTTCCTACACTCACGTGTCCAGATCCCTTCTGAGTCTGACCAATTTGCTGCCTTCAAAGCTATCCTGCAATCAGCAGAAACTGAGCGTGTGCCTAATGTTGAGCGTGACCTAAAGTGACGCCTTTAAGAAAGCAGAGAAGGGCTCTGGATCTGATTCACAGAGGTACAAAGGTGCTGGTGCTGTTCATTTAATAAACTTGTACAAAGTCAGATGTGAGGAAGAACTTCCCTGTGAGGGTAGGGACGGCCTGGAACAGGGTGCCCAGAGAAGCTGTGGCTGCTCCTGGATTCCTGGCAGTGTCCAAAGCCAGGTTGGACAGGGCTTGGAGCAACCTGGTCTGGTGGAAGGTGTCCCTGCCCATGGCAGGGGGTGGCACTGGATGAGCTTTAAGGTCCCTTCCCACCCAAACCATTCTGTGATTTTATGAAACTGAAAGGAACCCCTGGCATTGCTTGAGGAAATTAAAGCAAAAGATGAACTTTCAGAGAGGGTCACCAAAATGTTCCATTTTACTGGACAAACACACACAGTTTTAAGGTGACTAAACTAAACCCATTAAAACTTAATACCCACTAAACCATTAAAACTTATTTTCATATGTAGCCAACATTTTTGTGGATGCCATTTTACGTCTGCAATTTCCTAACTAAGACATGCAACTCCTTGTCCTACCCTATATATACACCCACCCCTCAGAGTCCCAAACCTTGTTCCTGTTATTTCTCAAAGCAGACCAGAGAGGCAAAAATGGAAGTACAACTTTTTATGAGTGCAAAGCCATGTCATGCAAATCTCAGGCAAGATTAATGCTGGCAGAGGGTAAAAAAAAAAGGAGAAAAAAAATAAGGAAAAAGGCAGAACATTTCTTTGAACCTCGAGTACGAGTGATTTGTTAAATCAGTGTTATAGTAGATTAGAGAGTTTCTAAACCTGAGCTGTTAACACTGATACTGGCAGGAACTTCAGAGCAGTAAAGTCTCCTTCCTCAAAGCTGCAGGAGAATTTTACAGGGTCTCTCAGCAGTGATGCAGACCACTGCCAGCATGTCAAACGTGTCCCCTGTATCTTCAGTGACTTTCAGCAGAAGATCTAATCAATCTGTGCCTTGTCCTCACCTCAAAGGTGCTCAATGCCTTTGAAAAAATCTAAATATTTGAAATGAAGTCTGCAATGAATAGCAAATACCACCAGGAACTAGGGACCACCACAATCCTTACTGCCTTCCGTTCTACTTCAGCACCTTTGCACCTCCCTTCTCAAATATAAGCATGGAGCGACACAAACATTTAAAATCAAGAAAAGAAACAAGAAGCCTCCAAAGAGGCTTTCTGAACAGTGGGGAATTCAGCCAGACATGGAGCCTTTAAACTAAGGACAAAATTAATAAACCCATGACACATTAGTCATATTTCTCCAGGCATTGTAGCAAGACGCTTGGAACTACACTAATGAGGGATACAGAAGGAATGGGAGAGAAAAGATGGATGGTTTAATGGCTGAAGAACTTCACTGGGAATTGTAATTTTTGTTTTCTATTTTCAGTTTGCTACAGGCCTCCCAGGTGATACCAGACCAGTTAATTGCCCACCTGTTTTTTAAGCAAGATAATGGCAATAGTTGTTCCTTTCCTATGCCTGCATCTCTATCCAAAATCTCATTTTCTTCTTTTTCTTACAGATTGGACTGCAAGCTCTCAGTCACACTGTACACCATAGACAGCACATCTCCAGTCAAAACACTGTTGAATGCAAAGATTTTTGATTAGGCTTTTTTTAGCAAAATTGCTTAGAAATCAGTGTTAATCACAACTCATTTTCTCATTTTATTTTTTTACTAAAACCTGTTTTATTAACATACTTATTCATACAGAATAAGTTTTCAGACTATTTCTTAATAAAAAACCAATCATCACAAGTCTTTTGTTGTTATTTTTAAACCCAAACTGGCCTCTTATGTGCACAGCTCCTGTATAAGGATATTTCACCCTCTGGTTTGGAAAAGCCTGGATTCTCCTCACTATTGGCTGCTCAGAGGAACAGCCATGGCCTGCTGTAGTCAGCTCAAGACCAGCAAAGGCTGGCATTGCATGCCAGGAGTCTGGACCAAAGCCCAGTCATGTTTGAGCTATTAGAGATCTAAGAATGTAAAAGGAGACAGAAGCAAATGGAAAGAAAAATAAATAAATAAAGGAAAGTGTTTAGAGGAGGGCTGGGAAAAGAAAAAACGCAGGCCTTACTGGAGATTAAAACTTTGTTCAGTGTCCAAAATTCAAAAGCAGCTCTTCTGTGGGTTGGCTCCTGCTTCTCTACAAACAAGCTGGCCCTGCTTATAACCTGTATTAATTTATACAGCCACCAGCAGAGCCAGAGCCCATCCAAATCCCTGCCCTGCTGTTTGCCCAGTGCTTTAGAGGCAGATCGTGTGGCGGGAACTGCTGGTGGGTCACTTGTCAATGATCTCCTTTCAGCTGCTCGGGACACCTCTCTGTCTGCCCTACTGCTGAAAGCAGTGTCGCCATCCTGCCGGGGACAGCCCTGGCTGAGTAACCCCAGAGGCATCCGGGCTCACCACGGAATGTCCCTGACGTGCAGAGGGAGCCCTGTCCCATGGCCAGCTCCTCCAGTGAGGCACAGGAGGAGAAACACACAAGGAAAAAGGATGGCATCATCCTCCCTGCTCCCCCGCACACTCTGCATTTGTAAACCTGTGAAAAGCCATTTTCAAACACACACCCTCACTCAGAACGAATGCAGGGTCATTCTAGTTAGCCCCCAGTGCTGTTTATGCATTGTGGTAGAAAGAGAAGATCTTTATCCCACAGCACGACTGGGTCACCACTGCTTGGGTTACGTGGCAGTGTGCAGAGAGCGCCTGGTGGATTCCGGGTAGGGACAGCTCTGCTCCCAAGAGCTTCTCTCTCTCAAATAGGAGCAAATTTACTTCTTCAGCCGGTATCTGTAAGTAAATTTAGGCACCTTAGAGACCAGTCATCTGACACGGGCAGTGCAACTTGAGCGACAAGGCTGTAATGTAGGCACAACATCACAAGACTGATTACCCAGAGAAGCTGGAAGCTGTCGAGTTCTCCCCACCCTGTGCACAGACAGCAGGAGGTCAAGCCATGGGCTTTAAAATAACCCAACAGGTGAGCAGCCTCTTTCATTCCCTCTCTGCCCCCAGAAGTTATAAAAACACTCCCACCGATGCCTTTGAGGAGACATCTTACAAAGCACCAGTCCTTTTCAGAACAGAGGTCTGTTTTCTCTATCACTGGCAACTTTCTGCATTCATTTTTCCCACGTTACTCCTACTCATGAGCACCTGCGAGGTTCCCTGTCCACAAGCATTCTGCTGGGTTTACCCACAGTCTCTTCAGTTTTCTTGTTTGCTGGCCAAACTGCTGGTTCTTCCTGTTTTCCCTTTGTTTTGTTCTGGAACTAGGAAAAGACTCATTTCTTGGGATCAGGAGAGAACTGTTCATTCTAGAGTAGGTGAAGCCATTACATTTGGGGCTCCAGTTACTACACTGACAAAGTGAGGAAAATAAGACCATTCAAGAGCCAAATCCACCTTCCAGATTACTGCATTACATGTGGTCTTTATGGAAACCCAGCTATTACCTCAACTTCAGACATAATCAAAGGTGCTATGTAATACTGTCTTTTACTAATATAAAAACATTTGAATTGTAACAAAGCCATGAAAATGCCTCAACATAAGCCACCCTGCCCGGGAAGAAGGCAAAGACAGACATTCAATGATCCATCAGGAAGCAGAGGGAGCTGGATGCAAGGGATCAGGGTATGAGGTCGATGTGCATTGTGGCTCCTGGCACACATAACCAGGGCTGTATTTGCATTTATGCAACAGAGAGCGTATGAGCAGTTCTGCTTAGTCCTAAATTCCACAAAAAATAATTAGGGAGAGTAGGGGGAAAAGGAGAGTCACCACAGTGTTCTCTAGACTGATTTGGACCCACTGGAGCCACAAGAGGAGATCCCATCAGGGCACACGCTCCATGTGTGCATGTCTGAGACACAGCTCCTAAACCGCCCCTCTGCTGAAGCAGCTCACAGAGATCCCAGAGATTCCTGGAGCTCCAGCAGGGATCAGAGCTAACACCAAGCGTTTTCAGTCTGCTCCTCACAAACTTTATGTTTGTTTTTTCCTTTTGGAATCATATTTTCAAAACCTTACTCACAAACTTAACCCTTTGCCAGAGCAAGGAATGTTTTTATTTTAGGCTTAACAAATTATTCAATTCCGCTCAGTTCCAACAGAAACACACAAAATCTGAATAAAAAGTGGGCATCGTCAGTCTTCTGGGGTCCTGCATCTTCAGGTATCGTTCTCTCTAGATTTCCAAAGTGAATTTTTATTTCACAGAGCCCTGGCCTCCTGCTGCCACTCTAAAAGTTGCTGGTCTGTAGATTGTGTCATGCCTGCCATACCTGCAGGAATGTTACACTACACCAAGGCTTCAAAATGATACTAAAATATAGATTGAAATAACATAAATAATGTAATATTTAGTTAGGTATCTTTCTTTCGTCCTGACTTCAGAAATAAAATTATTTTTAAGACCATTCACATTTTAAAAATACAATTTATTCCTACTTGTTACTAGCAGCTTCTTCAGAATTTACACCACTAAAGAACTTCTAATGTTTATTGAAATCTTCTGGAGCAGAAGCAGCTCTGGAAGATTTCTGCCCTCTCTCTTATACCTCTACATTATCACAGGCCCATAAAAATTCACTTTGCTGATGCAACTGCGAGTTTGGAGACAGCTAAACTGGATTCGGAGTGCAAAATCTGCTTCTGTTATGATAAGCATCTTCACAAAAGAAAGAGTTTTCCCTTTCAAAAGTAAAGCTTCATATCAAGAACATAATGCAAAAATGTTACAAAGTTAATATTGGAAAGGCGGGTCTGTGATTAGCAACTCCTTATGAAATATCTTCCAGCATCAACTTGGAAGAAGTAATCCCCTAAGTAGCACAAACTGCACAATGAGATATCATTAAAGGCATAAATGGGGCATAACTTCAACACCGATCCCATCATATACTCATTTCTTATAAGAAATTAGAGAAAAACCCAGCCTTTTTTCTAGATGTAAATGTTGCACTGCTCAATGAGAACTTGAGTTGTGCACAGATTCAGAGTCCAGGTTTAAATTCCTTGTAGTTGTTAGAAACATTTATTTTGCCACTTGGAAAGCATTGGATTATGCATGTGTGGTTTTTTTCCCTACTACAGCCTGGGTTTTAAGAAGTTCTTTTACTCTCACATAATGCAAAAGAAATTGCTGGATCAGCTTTGCCCAACATTTTGGAGAGACCATAATTTTTGACAGTCACCAAGAAACAAAAATTCCAGCCTAATAGGTAGTTTTTTCCAAAGGCCCTAAGGCACTGAAAGCAGTGTCATAATGGAAGATGTTTTGCAACCTTAACTGGAGAGTGGTTGCTCCTGGCGCCTGCGATGCTACACGGACCTGCAGATATACACACAGTGAAGAGGCACTGGAGATTGCAGTTGATCTTTTTCTCCTCTCTTTTTAACTCAAATTATATGCTCTAGTCCATGGGATGAGTTCCCTTGATAGAGCTGTATCTGGAGGAAACTTTGTCCTCATACTGCAAAAGGAAACCAAAAATAGAGGCCTTGCCAGTCTGGGGCTTTCCTAGCAGCCCACTTGTAATGAATGTAGGAAAGGACATGGTGGCCTACTTTTGAAAGGGTATTTCTGCCAAGTCACAAAATAATAAGAGAAAGAATTTATGGTATAACCAAAAAAAATATCTTTAGGTTGCGGAAATTATGATGGATGTCATCTCTTGCCCTTGTTGCCTGTGATCCGTTTGAACATATACAAGACCTTAATTACAGCCTTGAAATAATGATCAGGCTTAAGGAATACTCTTGGCCCAAATGGCAGAGCAATCCAGGCAAAGGAACAGAGCTGGATTAAGCAGAAGTGTCAGGGTACTGGAGGGGACACTGAACCTGGGAAAGAGTGACTCAAAACCACCAGCGTTTGTCCTGTTGTCTTTTACAGGAGGCAATGCAATCCCACATCTCAAGTATTTATTAATTCATCCTCCCTGGCAGTCAAAAACCAGGCTCTCCCTGATCATTTGCAAAGCTGAAAGTACAGTAAAAGAAAACAACAAAAAATGACCAAGTTCCTCAATATGAAATACTAAAGCCAGCAAAATTATTCCATATGCCTTCCCAAGCCAAAAAATCCTCTATCTCCCTCACAAAATCAATGCCTTTACCTCAAGTAAAATGTGCTAAAGACATGCCACTCTCAAATAAACAGGGCTTTCTTTTTTCAAAATTAAGCCATTTTGGGAGCCTGACTTGAGACATCTTGAAGGGATTTGTCTCAGAAATCACACATTCCTGCTCCCTGGAAATTAGATCACTTCAAAACCGTAGTTTGAACAACCAAAGACCAAGGTGCTTAAACCTGTGACTTCTCTGGAGATCTCAGAACTCATCTCAGAAAGGGTCAGTGAATATGAAAGTGAACATACAGCTGATAATATATGGAAATGTCTTTTTTTTATACATCTTCGGGGGATGAGAAATCCAGTTTTAAAGTTATCTTTGCAGCATTTACTTTGAAAAAAACATACAGCTTCTCCTCGGACTAACCATGTGATTATAGTTATTCTAAACAATGGAGATGCAATAAATGCTGGTATCAGGTGAGAAAACTTCCTTCTTTCTTATAAATGTGACTCTCGCTAAAAAAAAAAAAAGTTCTTCATCTTTCAGGCTGGGTTTCACTGTAGTAAGTCTTGTGTCTTATATTTCTAGAGAAAAAAGTGAATGTTTTGCTGCAAAATCACCATCTCACAAAATTCGAGATTTGGAGAATCTGATTTCTCAAAACTGACTCCATGGTGACACAATAGCATTTGTCAGCAAAACATTCCAGAAAGTTTTATTTGGCACAATTACTTATTAACATTATTTTACATTAAAATGGGTGTAAGAAACCAAGCTAATCTCTGTTCTTACCCTAACAACAAGATGGGGAGGGGGGAATCTTCAGCAAGAAGATGACGAAGACCATTTTTAGACCTTTCACAGTGGTGAAAGAGAACTTCCTAAGAAATCAGAAAGCAAACAATGTGTTCCTACCTTAGATATGAGTGTCTTATGTTCCTGATCCATCCTGTGAAGTCACCCTGAGCCTATGGTATGGTAGGATCAAAGAAAAGGGAGGTTGGGGAAGGAAGTGAAGCCCCTTTCTACACTCTCCAGACCAAAAATGGCCACATCCCAAACCGTCCTTAGCCCAGGGATCCCCAAATTCAGGTTCACAGATGGAGGTACAGAGACACCACCAGGCTGAAGTATTTTTACCAAAACCGTGAACTCTGGAACTGGATTTAGATCCCAATCTTGCCTAGGGAAGCTCAAACATCTTTAGGATGGTTCCTCACCATCACTCCAGTGCTGGCAAGTACACCTCAGCAGATATTGAGATTTTTCAGCCCAATATGAAAGGTCAGGTGTAGCACTAAATTTTTGCAAGAATAGCTGAAATTTGACAGGAAACTTCTAAGTCTGTGTTTACTTCAACTGGGACACAGAAGACTGTGCAGGATGTTGACTGGGGCTTAGAAGATGATGTCAGAAATGGTGCACAACAGCCCTGACTGAAAGGTCACTGAGAGGAAATAGAACACAACGAAAAGCTGTCCTTACACCAGGTGTAGTCAAGCCCTTGCATTCGTGACCATACAAATCTAAAGTTAAATATTGTAGCTGGACCGCCAGAAAAATGAGCTAATTTGGTGACCAGTAATGAGACGGGTATCAGTAGAAACTAAAGTTGGCTGGATTTCACCAAATAATCACTGGAGGGGCCCTCTTGTTCCAGATTTACTGACACAGTTAAATCCCCTAAATAATTCTCTCCACCGCAGGCTTTTACTGTCCTCTGAAACATCAAGTTTTGCTCAGTGCAGACATCAATATGCAAAACTGCAGTGGCAGGTCCAAAGGCAAAACATGTAGGTGCCAGCACAGAATGTACACACAAATCAGTATTTCTTTTTTTTTTTTTTTTTCTTTTCCCATTTTGCTAACAGAACAAGCTCTTTAAAATAGGAGGTGGGAGAAAATCAGATCAGAGGAGAACTATGAACACCTCCTGCAACCACCAACATAACCTGGGTTAAAGAATCCCACCCCTGGTGGAGGAAGACTGTGCTTCCCTTCTGCATAAGTAAATATGATTTTGGGCGGCACCTTGAGGTTGACCCACAGGCTTTTTCTAAAAACCTAATCTCAAATTAGAATCCAAGTGATGATGGATTTATCACTTCCCTTGGTAAACTGCTCCTATAGTTAATTATCCTTACTATTTAAGTTACGTCTCATTTCCAGTTTAAAAAAAAATTGCTGAAGGCCTCGTAATATTTTTCTACACTGTCTATATGCGTGTGTTTTGTGTGTGCACACCCACACACATACTTGTTTAAAATAATCCCTCTTTAACTCCTAAAGAAGTGTTCTTTTTTCCTCATGCAACTTTGTATTATCACTGGATCTGAGAACTGGGATTTTAATTCAGAACTGCTGCTGGACTGATATGTAGTTTTATGGCAAAACATCCAAGTTCCCTACCCAAAGTCAGGCTTCCTAAGGCAAACTGACAGCAAGCACTTGGATTTCCCTTAGAAAAATAGGAGTTGCAAAAGTCTGTATTTTCTCCTACATTTTTAGGCACAGAATTGAATGCACGTGTGTATTTCATCAGTTACTGCTGCATGGTTTACATTATAACTATTAAAAGGCTGTCCACTGCTTATAATTATCAAATGTAGGCTTATAGATGAGTTTACATGCAAGTTATGAGACATCTTGAGAAAAGACTTCAGCCAACTCACGGTCAACGTAAATTTTTCTTTTTTTTTTTTCCCAAACGTTCTAGAGTTTTCACAGTTTTTCTTTTGTGATCCTGTCAAGCTGCTATTATTAATATTCTGAAAACTTCTGAAAAGACTGGAAGATATGAAGCTGTATCGAGGAGACTACAAGAAAAGAGAGCTCGCTTTGTCTCTACCCCTGCAAAATTTCTGCTGTCCAGCTGCAGTCTCTCTCACAGACGATGAATCATATGCCTAGAAAGAAACTTCATATCTGAGTAAACCACATTGGGTTGCTGTCTCTGTTTGGTTATATATTAGGTAAACCCAACCAATCAAAGCTCATCAGCTGACACAGAAGCCAGTGGAATTAAAACACAGACATACAAAAATTCTTGTAAATTATTAGTAGGGTCACACAAGGCCTTAAATATTGAGAAAAGCAAAACAATCTATTAATAACTGAAACACTGATAAAGTTTCTGCACAGTCTAAAAGAGAAGAGACAACCGAGAAGTAGAGTTTCCAAGATTTTGCGGTCAGTGAGTTTTTAATCTGATAGGAAAATGCTTGCATGCCTCCACGTCCCGGGACAACCAGGATCCAGGGGCTGAGAGACAGTTCAGCTGGGGGTAAATGTATTAAGGGATTATGGACATAGGGGGAAAACAAAGGTAGGGAAAACATCGTAAATTATTCTGGTCATATGCAAAGTGAGACGTGTTTTTAGGCAACATCAAAAGCAGATGAATTGACAGCTGTTCGACTGTGACTCGTCTGGTCCAGCCTCTGTCATTTCTGCTGCTGTTTGCATCAGACCTCTGGGATTTTCACTAGCAGGAGAACCAGGAACAATGTCTGAGGATCCAGAGTTACTCAGAAGTCTGTCCTGAAAGCACGAGCAGGGTGCGGGGGGCAAACAGCAAAAGGCACGTCCTGAAAAGCCTCCAGCAGCAGAATGAACACCACACTCAGCAATCCAGAGGTGCCCTGTGCTGCTGCACTGCCACAGGATGCCAGCCTGCCAGAGCCCACAGCAAGCCTGATGGAATGGGCTTATCCTGCTGGCAGCTGAGCAGTGTCTTCGGGAAAACTCTGGCCTTATGTGCAGCAGTGAGCAGAGTAACCTGATCCAGTCACAGCTTGTGTCATCTCAGGTCAGAAATTATAGAGAAAGAAAAAACTGTGGGGTTTGTTTGTTTATTCGGTTTAAATATGTGGCCAGTGCAAAGGTCTGTTGTCAAATGGAAAACATTGGTTGAGAAGTGTTGAAAAAA
This sequence comes from Corvus hawaiiensis, assembly GCF_020740725.1. Classification (NCBI taxonomy): domain Eukaryota; kingdom Metazoa; phylum Chordata; class Aves; order Passeriformes; family Corvidae; genus Corvus; species Corvus hawaiiensis. Next base: position 6,081,273 of record NC_063229.1, on the reverse strand, counting down.
GGAAACAGTCCCCAGAGAAGGGTCCTCTGTGCCACAGTGCAAAATCCACAGGTCCCCAATCCCCTTTAAGGCTCTGTCTGAGCAGGTTTAAACTAGATTCTCCACAGATCCCAGAAAAACTGCTTTGTATTACATCCAAATCCCAGCATTGGGCTGTAGAGCTGCAAGGCAGAAACCGGTTTGCATTGAAGAGAAAGAAGTCTCCCTGAACACCAAGTTATCTGATAGCTGTCCTTTCCAAGAATATATAAACTTCCTGCTGAAGTAGCATCTGGTTCTGGCCACTGGCTGGAATAGGACACTGGGCTGGATGAACCAGTGGCCTGGGCTGGTGGCACTAATCCCCATGGCTCTGGTGGGTGCCCAGCACAGACACTGCTGGGAGCACTGCATTTCCCCATTCAAGTGCAAGCCATATGTGGGGAATGAAAAAACAACTTCAAACAACCACGCAGCACCCACTGTGATTTTGGAATAATAGCCTGGCTATCAAGTACAGGCAGCAATGGCTATTGGCCCTGCTGCTTCTTCCCATTCTGAATCACATCTAATAATTATTTGAGAGACATCAGAGCCCTGCCCACAGCTCATAATATACCTTGGCAACTCTTGGAACAAGTTTTCTTGATTTAATGGATGGGTCAACACTGTTGTGTCTGACCTGCCTCAGGGTGTGAATCCAGTTCACTGCCCAGCTACACACCTTGACTCATTATTCCTGTGTGCCAGTTCTGGAACAACCTACACAGCTCTTTGAGCAGCCAAAACCTGCCTGTGCTTTCAGCACACCCAAATGCACACTGAACCCCCTCCTTGGGGACCACTGTGCATTTACGTGCCTGGTGCAGCAAAATTTCTCTCATATCAGCCTTTGGGATGTTGCTACAAAAGCAGCACTGGGTGGATATTATGGTCAGGGATTCTCATAGGACAGCACTGGCACTAAACGTGATGTAAAGACAGTGTGGATCTCTCAAGAGAAAATGGGAATGCAACACGTAGGGCCTTGGAGTGCACTGAAGTTCAAACCAGCTCTTGAGACCACCCAGCACAACCAAGTGCAGCCACTGATCCTTGAGCTCTGCACTGATAATCCATCTCTCCACCATTGCAGTGGGAACTTGCAAAGAAGCCCTAAAGTGAAGTGCTGAACATTTCTCACGTGAACACCTTCATGACAGCTGTCAGTCATCCTGAGACACCAAAGTATCACATCACTTGAGTGAAAAGCAACATCAAACAGCTAAACAGGGATTATGAGATACAAGAGGGAGTCCTTCCCTCCCTGACAAACCTGCCAAATGAGATTATTTAAATGAGAGTTTTGCCAAGAACAAAAAGCTGGTGAGTGCCACAGAGCAGTGCCGGCTCAGCCAAAGAGCCTCAGGAATGTTGAATCAATGCCTTGGATGGCTACTGTGTCTAAATATGCATTAAAAAGCAAACATAGCATTTAAATACAGCAGCTGGATCCATGCTGCTGGGTCTGATGCACAGTTTCCATCATCCCCCATGCAAAATGCAATGCAAATCATGGCAGCTTTAAGTGCAGTGAAGGTGGAAGAGGTATCAAAATGTGATGCCTTTTATCTCCACATTTGGAAACACAACACGTGATGAAAGGGTTCTCTGTTACTCTGAAAATTCGGCCTCCAGTTAAAATTCAATTACTTTTTCCAATAACTGAATCAAAGATAGGGCTTCCTGTTTTCCAATTGAAAAGAAAGCCTGCCAATGAAATAAATTATTTTTAAGTTTTAAATCAAGTGTCATAGAAAAATGCCACATTTTTCAAGTTCCTCTGCTGTCCATTATGCATACCAAGCACCCATAATTTACACCTTTTGCCCCACAGCATGGATAAGGAAGAGAGAGAATCATCTCCCATGGCCAGCTTGGCCACTTCCTCGGTTCCAGAGGAAGCAGGGACTGTTTCAGTTCACCCTCATTAACATTTCAGCCTCCCCAGGCACAGGTGTTTCATTGTTTTTCAGGGGGTTTTGATTTGGATGGGGGGGTGAGGTGGGGGGAGGAATTGAAATAACAAGAATAAATCTGGTGACTTTACAGAATAGGATATAAACCCAAATGGAAATAATTATATGTCAATGATGGACTGATCTCTGTCCTTACTTTCTTGAGGCACAAATTACGGCCAGGATCTTAGTTCTTAGGCCCAAACTTCAAGTGCTATAAACTCTCACAGATCCATGCTGACTTACCCTGGCAGAAGACTTGGCCATTATACATATGCCTGTGTCTAATACATTTGAATGGAACTTTGAAGTCCAAGCAAGTTGAGGGAAAAACAAGATATTACAGTAAAGGCACCCAGTCCCCAGGCCCTCTGAACAATCCTTGAATGAAATCCAGAAGAAAAAAGTTTGGACTTAGTCCATTCTCAGCTCCCATGGGACTGGAGAACAAGCCACAAATGCCAGACTGCAGTTCAACTTTTCTTTTATCTCTCCCACCTTGTTCCCATTCTCAGAACGGCACCAACAAGATGATGAATGTTATTCTGCAGTGACCCCTGCTCTGTAGAAACAGCATGGCAATCCCTCCCACTCCTTTCATTCCCAACCCCTTTTCTTCTCAGGAATCACTTTGAAGGTTCATAACATTCAGCCCTGAAGGCAAGAGGGTTTTTCCAATGTAAATTTCTTTTGGTCACTGCAATATGAACAGAAATCTTGGGCATCTCTGTTCCATGACAGGGTTTTCATATTTCCTTTGCCTGCCCAGCTATTTATCATTTTCCAATAATCCCATGCCCTGGAGACAGTAACACTCAGCAAATGGCCTTAGCTCCCCTCCCCCTATCCCACACACACAATAATGTTTCCATGCCTGAAAGTCTGTCCGTCAACGCTGATCGGAAAGAAAGATGTTTATCTCTACATACGGCAAGCCACAAAAGTTAGAGATGGAAAAAGATCTATTAGATCATTGAGTCCGAGACTCTGCTAGTGAAGGACAGAGCCCCCAGAGAACACAGAGCTGGTTTTAAACAGATGCAATAAATCGTCCTTCATGATGTGGTGGCCAACTGAGATATTTCACATCCTTGACTTTGAGGTAGGAGATGCTGCAATGTGGAAGTTTTTCTCCTTTCCCAATAGATTCATGACAAAAAATTTGTTGTTGGTTTCTGCTAATGTACTCTAGTTTCCAAAAGACAGACCAACCACAACCAGAATTCTTCCGTCACTGCCTGATCCTAATTTATTTAAGATACTTGCTGAAGTCATCAGTTGGACTGTTCTCAAATGACCCCAAGCTAGGATCACATATGGAAATACAGAAAAGCAATATGTTGCAACAATCCAACAATATCCTTCCAATTAAATCTTAAACTTTGCTAGGTTCAGTCGAACACCAGCTCTTTGCCCTCCTAACAGTCTCTTGTTTGCTTAAGGGTTCACAGTCAAATTCAGTGCACCAGAACCAAACCAAAAATGAGTCTCTATCACATGGGACCAGGAGGACAGAGCCAGAAAATGAAAAATAAAGAAAGCAAAACATCTCTCAGAGTAATTCAGGTGTCTAAGAAAGCCACTGAAACACATCCTGAGAGTCCCTCAGCCCGTGAACATTCATGTCCAGGCTGGTTGTACCTAACGGATCATAGCTGATAAGGACCTTTAGGAAAGGAATAATATCAGCACAAAAAGTAGCTCCAAGGTCAGAAGTGCGGCTCCGTGTTTGGATATATTTCCAAATAGGTATTAAATTACAGAGCACATAGACTAGACATTCATTATTATCAGCTTCATTAACATATTTAAGAAATTAGAAAGTTCAGTTCAATGTTAAATCTAGAGCTATAAACAGTTTTATAAAATCGGGACACCTCATGGAAATGAATCCCACCTTCCAGGCTTATGTGAGACTGCATATCACTTTATCCCAACAGGAGACATAAGAAGAGACGAGGCATAGCCATGCAGTTACTGACACTGAAAATCCTAAATCCTTGGTGTTCCAGTGACTCACTGGGTTTAGCTGCACTGGAACGAGTTGGCACCTTTTAGAAATGCTTTAATTGTTTTAATCAACACATTTTTCAGCAGTAACTGAGATAGGTAGGAATGGTCAGAGTAACCTATGTCAGTTGCACATCGATGTATGCCCACGTAACATTGAAACTGGGGGGTGTAACTCCTTTCACTCCATATGGAAATTCTAGCCAGAAAATAGTTTTTAAAAAGGCTGTAGCTAAAAGTGGATTCTTAAAGCATTTAAGAATATCCATCTTTTAAACACAGCCATCCAAATCCAGATTATTTAGAAAACAGGGACAGTTGCTGGTGACCATTCCTTTCTCAATACATCTTGTTTTGTGTTGTACTCAGCTTTTCCAGCATCCAGTGAATAAATGCAACATCGGAGCACCACAGCCTTACTGTCTTCAACACCAAGAGCAGGCTAATGCGGCCTAATATTTTTTATAATACAGGCAACAGCAGTATATACATTTAAAAATAAATAAAATATATTGCTCCACTGGGGAAATATTTCTATTTCCACTGGGGAAATAGAAATCAAAATGCATGGCAGATGTAAGTCATGTCAGCTACCAGAAGGCGTTCAGACTTGAAAGCAATGAGAGTAACAAATAACTAGGTGGGGAGTTGGTCAGAACTAGGTAATGTTTCTCAAAAACTTTTTCAGAACATTCATTTTGCATTTTGTGTATAATCCTTGATACAAAATTTGACTTTATATATTGACACACTGGATCCCAAGATTCTGGTCCAAAATTGCTCTAACATCTCCCCTATCTCCACCCAAACACTTTTTAAAGTAATATTGACACAACTGCAAGTAGTAGCCTGTCTAAATTAAACCATCTCTTTATAGCCTGGGCATACAGTGCAGCACTTACGAGGCTCCGTGAGGGACACCAAATACATCTTGAAAGACTGTGGTTACACTGTCTGTGGTATTAGTCAAGTAACACAGTGCCTGTCTGGAGCTTGTGTAACAAGCACCAGCAAATGAAGTGCTCGAATTGTATCTCATCTTGCAGTCCAGTCTTGCTGGCAAACAGAGGAAATCCTTCAGACTGTGCCCCAGCTTGTGTCTCCAGGACAGAGCTCGGGCAAAGCACATGATCTGTTGTTTATCAGAAGGAGGACATCAAATACTGGCTTTGCAGTTTGCCCTTGAAAACCCAGAATAACTTTCAACTGGTCCATCTGTGCTGCCATTAAGATCCCTCGGGATCTGCACATTAGGAACAGGTTTTCTACGAAGCCAAAGGACTAAGACGACACAAAATACTCAAAATTGAGCTTACCAGATCTTCTCATCCCTTAAAAGACAAGATTATTCAAGGCTTTTAAGGTTTGAAAAAGAGCAGTGAAATGTCTATGCCTCATTCCCATTTGGCACTGCCTTATTCCAGCCAGGAGCAGAACTGCAGGGTTACCACAGGTAACTTCTTGAACTCGTAAGTGGCCTATGGAAATTCTCATTAACCTTTCCTTAAAAAAAAGGCAAAAGGATACAATTCATAGAGACAAAGAGCTGGTAAGGGAAAAGGAAAGGGAAAGAACACCTCCATTTAGAACATTGCAGATGTTGCAATTTTCCTCTGAATTCACACTTTTTTTTTCTTTACATTTCATTTTTGCCACATGACTGTTTCAAAAGATCTTGATTTTTAAAATGGATAAAATGAAATCAAAAAAGATGGTAACAAAAACCTGACAAAAATTAAATCCAGCAGCAAGACATGATTCCTTTGTATTAAAAAAACAAAAAGAGGAAAGAAAGATATATTAAGCCTTGAAAAACTGAAAAGTTTCAAAGAAAAAAAAAACCTATCAAATTTTTTTAAAAATTAGGTAACAATTTCAGTTTCAAAAGCAGGTTATCTTATAAGAAATGTAAAAGTATCTTGAAGTCACAGGATGCTGAAAAACAAACAAACAAACCAATCAACCAAAAAAACAGAACCAGATCCATTTCTTGTCTCTCTGCCTGGCCCAAAAAGCATAAATAAATACCTTCTGAGACTTTCAATCTAGTTTTACAGTCCCAAAAGACTTGAACCATTAAAATATTATGTAAGTTTTTATTCAGACCATCTACTTTGAAGTCCATCTGTTTATATCAGAGTTGGCCTCAGCAAAAATCTGAGAACAAAACACGCACACTGTGTGATACTGAAATCAGATCCAAGTTTTCTTGGTTGGCCCCTTTTCTGCCATTTGCTTCGAGTCCATTAGTCAAAGCCACTCTCCCAAACAATGTGGGGAATACTTCTTTCATGGTACCCCCTCCAGACCTCAAATACAACAACAGGCTTGAGAAATTAATCTCTCCCCCTGATAGCAGAGAAGAACAACAAGCAGTGCCTGATCCTACATTTCTCCTCCGTTCCTGTTTGACCCTAGTACGTCAATTTGCTTTCCAGCAAATGTCCCACCAACAGCCAAAGACACATCCAGGAGAGTTTATTGTTTTGTGAAACACTGCCTGTACCCTGAGTTAGTCTCCTATCCAAGGCCACTGATGGGGTGAGGGTGCAGTTACCTATCCCACACTACGCTCCTTGGTGTAGGCTTTTGGGTTGATTTCTCTAATTAGCTTAGCTGTGTCACAACAGAGGCTCACAGCCTCCTCTTTCTCTAAGAGCACTGGGTGTGAACTGCAAGTGCTGCTTTTTTCCAGTAATTTTTCCCTTCTCCCAAGTATAACTCTCCATGTGTATATCCTCACACACGCATGCCTCCAGTCACACACACGTTTGCCTTTGGAGGATATTTCAAACCTACCCAACCTAAATAAGGAGAACTTTTAAATGTATTTTCTTTTCCCCTTGATGTGGTGAGATTCACAGGCTGTGGAAAAAGAGGCTGGGACAAGACACGGTTGCATCTGGAGCGGGGGAGGCATTCTTTTTTGTGGTCGTCTGATGAATTATCAAAGCCGACTTGTAAGGAGTTTGGGGCCCAGAACTTTAAACAGATAGAGATTTTCCTCTCTCCTTCCCTTTCTGTCTCCAACTGTCCTGGGGATTTGACTGAGTCATGTTACACTCGCTGTGACTTCAGATCAGTTGTATCTGGCTTTAATAATGTCTTTATTTTTATTGCTGTTATTTTTGGCTGCCTGAGTATTCTTCAGAGCCTTGTTGTTGCACTCCCGGCAGAGGCAGCAGCCTGCACTCAGTGATGGGAGCGATGCGAGGACAAGAGGGATCTAGAGATGGAGATGTCAGCATGGAGCCTGTGGGACTCACTCAGGGCCAGCTCTGAGCTCCCACGGAAACCCAGTCAGGAATGCCTGGCATTCCCATCCCTTCAAACAAAATCACTCACGGCTCTGCACCACAAACATCTCCGCAGTGGGGCTGCACAGGAATTGAACAGACGTCAAGGCACTGGGGAGAGGGAGGGTGGAGGTAAAGAGCTCCTGAGACATGTGAAATACGTGTCCAAACGGGGCAGCTCTGGTTCAAAGTAAAACAAACCCAGCTTAGGTCAGCCTCAACGGCTGCAGCTGACGGGAAATCCCTCTGGGGAGGTCCAGGTGTTGGGCAGGAAAATAAACCCCAAAATTTCCCCCACCCTTCTTTTTCCCCTTTTTTGGTAACCATTTTTTGAGCCTGAAGTTACAGGAGCATGCCTCAATGGAGACATGGGAAAAGGGTAGGAAGGAAGGACTGTCACCAGTCAAGTCTCTTCCATTACATTTTTTATATTTATTAATTTATTTCCAATAAAAGAGACAGTATACCTCCAACTTTCTATAAGAGTGCAAATGTGAAGTCAAAGAGCTTCCTGCCTGAGACAGAGAGGGGGGGAGAAAGAAATGGAATGGCTCATTAGTGGCTACATTTCATCTTTCAAAGGAACATCTTGGAGGCCATCCCAGAAGGCTCCTGCTGTGTTTCAATAAAGTGACTATGGGGATCGAAAGCCCATAGTTGAGGCACCTAAAGAACAGAGCCAAGAAGGCAAGCAGTACCATTAGGGATTTATTTTATTTATGCACAGAGGATAGAGGGGGACAGGGGAAGGCTGCAGAAACACATCTTGAAGGCACAACATGCTGGGATACTACAGAGGGCTTTAGGGACTGAGGCTCCTTGCCCATTTCATCAGTAGAATATATAAAAATATAAATGAGTTCTTAACTTCCTTTTTGAAATCAGTTCCACTACTAAAACCTTAGATCTTAGTGCTGGGGATCTCTGAGAACAGGCCTTGGAAGAAACAAAAGTGGCTTTTATCTACAAACATAACTTCATTTCACTCACTAGCATTCATACTCCTTCTTCTTTGTGTCAGCCATGCAAAGCAGAAAGGTTGCAAGACCTACAGAATATCCCCAGAAGCCAAACTAACACATATTTATAGAAGAGACAAGGGGAAGTTCAAGACAGGAAGGAAAATGTAAATTTCAAGTATCTTCTTGCAGAGCAGAAACGATAACAGGCAACTCATGCAGTCATTGCTATACCACATATAATGAAAAGTCATACAGCAGACAAAGAATCTTCATTAAAATCAGTATAAGCATGAAAAGTGACATGAGTGGCAACAGATCAGGCACTCATAAATAGCTGCTTACTCCAGGTCTGGGTTGGACACAGGCATTACCCAAAGTAGCCTGAAAAGAACAACATCCTCTCATTCACTCTTCCCCCATCAAGCACTTAATGCAGATATAGTGTCCCCCTAGAACTTTCATACTCAAAAAACCCTTCAAAACTTACAGACCCCCTTTCTTCTTGGCGCCTCATCTCTGTCCCTCACCTTACTGCCACCCAACTCCCTCTGCCAGTTTTCCTCAGACAGGTATTACACAAAGGTAGGGCATGGGGACTTTGCCTGAATACACAAACAGGGGGGCAAGTTAGCAGAGATTTTTCTGTGGCTCACTCCCCAAACCAATCTGAAAGAGAGAGCTGGGTTGCAAAGAGATCGTGGGTCGAGCCCTTCCACACACGCTGGACAGAACATGTCATTGCAGCCTGAATGCAGCAGCCCAGCCTGGAATGTTTCTCTCCAGATGCTCAAGCCTCTTTCTATTTTCTGCTTATGTGTTTGTATCAGACTGGAAGATCTTTACAAAGGCCCATTTCAAAAGTTAGAGACAGCACTTTGCTGTTCTCTGAAGGCATGCAAGGAGTTTTGCTGAGGGCACTCTGAAATCATAAATACAGATTTCCAACCCCACAAGCCACTTTTCCTATTTATTTCTGTCTTTAAGAACCAGCACTAGTGGGAAGAACATAAAAGCAAAAGAGCACAAAATAAGCACCATGGTGTACACCTCAAACCCAGTGCAAAGGCTGTACAGGTGTGTGTGCATGGAAGGATGAAGAAGGGAGGCAAGAAGAGCAGAAGTCAAGAAGATAAGGAATTCAAAAGTTATACAGCTCCAGAAGATAACTGTCTGGAGGAGCACTGAAGAAATTCCATGGCTTAAGAGCTTTGTAGACAGTGTTTAATTCAGATGCAGCTATAAGAGGTGACTATCATTGTAGAAGAAAGAAGAGGCTACTGAAGACCACCTTACACAGAAAAAACTCAGCTGCTCTCTCAGCCTACTTGGCAAGAAATACACTTCAGCAAGGAAAAGGTTCCTTTTCTTTACCCTGAACATGAACTTTTGTACCCACAGAAAGTGTATTCTTTACACATTTTTATTTCAAAATAAAAACAAACAACCTTGGATGCACAGAGTTCAATGCTGAAACAGGTAAATGGTCATGGCCAAAAATGCATTTCAGCAAATTCTAATAGTCCATTTCCGATTTGCAAGACTTCCTGAGCATCTTCAATGACCAAAAAACAATCACAACAAGAAAGGTAATTCATAGTTGCTAGGCCTAGATAGGTTTTAGAAATACTGTATATTTCTGTATATTTTTGGAAATCCAGCAGGAAAAAAATACATTATTCTTAACTCCTTCCCCTTTTTCCTATCAAGTCTAGTGTTTAAGTCAGGACTTAAACTTCAATAATTAACATATTTTGTCCATTCATGATGAGAAAATCTCTGCTGATTTCAGACAGAGCAGCTGAAAACCTGTCAAAGGCTGGTCAGAAGAGGGAGTAACTTTAGCCTATCACTTTGAACCATGGAATGATTTCTGAATAACAGCAGGCAAAAATTATCTATTAGGAAACTCTGTTTTGTTAGCTTGGACTTTGCTTTTTTGGCCAAGCTGCAGTACCAATAATACAAGAAAGTGCCACAAACAAAAAAGGAACATTTTTCAAATATATAAGCTGGCTCAGGGATAAAAAAACTCTATCTGAACTGAAAAAAAACTGAATCAGGTTTTATCCTGTGTTAGTCAAGGTGGTGAACATTAATTCTTGGTCTCCTCACAGTTTTATTCAAGTAAAACCCTCTCATGTTGAAACCACAGATTTTACATCATAATACATATGTAAAGCTGGTTATTCCAAAGTTTAAATCATGTTTCATATCTCTCTTACCAATGTCCTCCCCACTGCACGGCTGTTTAAACAGGTGTGCAGACACAGTGATAACAGTTTCCCCCAGGTAAGGAGATAAACAGTTTTTACCACTGCACAGGAAAGTGCTGCTTATGATTTACTATTCACCAGACAGAGATTTCATTGTCAAGAAGTCTAATCTGCTTCGCCAACTTATTCTAGGAGCTGGGAATGTCTGAGCCAGACAAACATCAGATGTTTTACAGAGAAACTCTGCACAGTAAAAGGTAGAACAGAAGATATTACCTTATTAGAAGGTAATGTTTTGCTTACTGAAAGGCAAGGAAGTCCAAAAATTGAAACCCAGGAAAGGTCCCAGACACAAGCCATGAGGGGTTCTGAATTCCAGCCTCATTTTCCCTTCACCAGAAATAAGGTTATACCCTGCAGCTCCAGCTGTAGCTGAAAATGTTAATAAAATGGTTTTTCCACTCCTATATGCTAATTCTTGTCTCAAGATAAAAATCACTGGTCAAAGTAAGAAGGAAACAGCCCGGTGCCACAGTGGCATGCACTTTGGCAGGCGAGCATGTGTGTGGACAAGGAATAATGCCAGAGGGGCAGTTCAAACTTGGATCTCTCAAAAGCAAGGAGAGCACCTTCGCCCATGCAACCTCAGGTTACGGAGGAATTTGGGAGCGTGGGGGGAAGAACGTAAAAAGTTTTATAAGGTCTTGATGCCATTCTGACACATAATATATATTTCTTTATAATTCCAAAATGTTTTATGGGGTCATAACGTATTCTGCGAACCTTTACCTGGTGCTTTTTTCCAGCAGTGCTCCAACATCCTCCTAGATCGGACACAGATGCGGCCCTGACTTGGAGAAGTCTATTTACTGAATTAGTAATTACCACATCCTACAGCACCTGAGTTTTCCTTGGAGTTCCCCCAGCCATGTCCTGCCCATAGCCTGCCTCGCTTAGCTGGTGAAATCTGACATGTTCTTGGCCAGCGGCGCAGCAGCTTTGGCCGCGTGTCTAGAAATATTCAACCTGCAGAGAGAGCTGAGCCAGAAAAGATTTCTAAATAATTTGGCAATTTCACTCCGCCTGTTACTGGTTCCTTCTCGTGTTCTTTTTACGCAAAGAGAAACTACACCAGACTGGCTCAGTTATTTTTGTGTGGCAGCTGGGTGGGTAGGGGAGAAAATTCAGCCTGTGGAATACAGAGCATTGCTGAGAATATGGCTATTGGTTAACATACACACAGGCTCCCGTATTAGATATCCTATTTCCAAGCTGCTCTCTGTAGAAAACAAGAGCTTTGCCCTGGCAGAAAACAAAAAAATATGCAAAAGAAATAAAATGATAATAAACAGAAGAAAGCCTCAGCCCTGAGGAGCAGCTCAGCACTGAATGAAAGGGAATACAAGCTGTTTTACATGCTTTTCTTGTCTTCCTTCCCTCTGTTGTCATTGGTTGTTTCGTTGTTTGCAAGGCTGGAACAGAAGGGGGAAAGCTGCATGTCAAGTATTGAAATTTCTCTTTGAAGGTCCCTTTTCAGATGAAAAAGGAGCTTCAGACAGAGCTCCCGAACCCCACTTCGACCTTCAAAGTTTGACTAATCCTTTGTCAGAGTGGCATTTGCCACTTAAGGCATAAAGCCCTTGTTAACACTCAGATCGGGAGCCTGTTTTCATACCTCCTCCTAGAAGCATAACCACGGCACTTTCATTCACCGTAAAAGTGTGGGAAGGGGTTGTTTTGTTTGTGCTTTTATTTGCCAGCAAGGGGGCCAGGGATTCAGCTCCATGTTCCAGGGAAAGATTCGAAACTTGTAAAGCCTGAGCTAATGTGCCTGTGCTTCAGTGGGGCTCAAAGGGCATTTGGGGTCAAAGAATACTTTAGTATGGAGGCAAGAGAGTCTGTTTGCAGTCAATACCCACTAAAGGCCTGCCATTGGGCATCCTGGGTGCTGCAATTGTGGTTGGCACATGAGCCAGTCTGGTGCAAAATCTACAATCTTGACAGATTTGGTATCTCACCAATCTGTCACAATAAGGAAGCCATGCACATACACGGTATAAATAAGAATGCAAATGATCTAATTCACAGGGTTCCTTAACCCACAGGTAGCTGGAAAACTGAAAAATATATATTGCAAAGGGTGAGCTTCACGCAGTGAAATGTGCTGACTGCTGGGGTGAAACAAAGCAACACTTTTGGAAGGCACAAGCTCTTAGGTAAAGGGGTTTTTTGGGTTGGTTTGGTTTTTTTAATCTTAGATTTCATCAAGAACTTGAACAGACAGAACTCTTAGTCCAGTCAAATCTCAGCCAGATCACTGGACTTCATCCTCATACTCTTGCAAAAGCTGCTGCAAGGTCTTTTCTTGCAAGACTGCCAAGCATGGCATATTGGGAAGCAACATCCAGGGGACATCAGCCTCGCCTGCAACAGCAGCTTCTGGAGCCTGAATAAAGAGCAGTGGAGATGGCAGTTCCAAGCCACCATAACTGGGGTCAGCTGAACATAGCCTTTAACTAAAGTCCAGATAGAGATTTACACTTAAAAGATCCAGATCCATAAACATGTTGTCTTAACCACCTTGCCAAAATATTTTCATCTAGTAAAACATGAGGGCTGTGTCCAAATAGCAGAGCAAAAATGTGATTTTGAGTGCTACCAGTACCCCAGCTCAGTTCAAGAGGTACCCCAGAAATACACCTGAACACTGACAGAATTATGATGCAGAGACAAGGTAAGTTCCAAGGATTAAATTTCCTCTTGGGTATCTATACAAGCCCTACATAGCTATAAAATAATACTTGTTGCAGTACCAAATAAAATATGAATAATTCCTTATCTACCTGAACAGGCTTGTACTGTTACATCTTTAATAAGTTTATAAAATCCACAGATGCAAACTGCAGGAGACATTGAGTGTGGAAGGATTCTGGATCAAAACCAGGAGAAATGTTGCAGATAAGTATTCCTCTGCAAGTGAAGAATTCACATACCTTTTTGGCATTCCAAGTCTGTGCTGTTCAGAGAAAGTACAGCCCGTTCCTACCCTACCAAACTGATATCTATGCAAAAAGTGAGGAAGATTTTAAAAATTGAGAACAAAAGCAAGGAAGATGTGGTGGATCTCAAAGGATTTCCTTCAGGTCAGGAGTCACCTTGGAGTTCAGATTTAACAGGAAATTTTTAGACTGAAATATAGACCATAATGTATTTTCGGATGAAAACAACAAACGTGAACTTTCATCCACAGCTGAAACCAAATGCAAAATCAATCTTTGATGAAGTGGAAAGTTAAGCAGTTAAGGGACTGGATCCACGCACCATGGAATATCTGGAAGCCACACTGAGCACCAAGGAAGCTGCTGTTAGAAAGAGGCATTTGTTATTTTCTGTCTGCCCTGTAGCAGCTCTACATTGCACTTAGGCTTTTCCATGCCTTTAGCTACAACTCCATTTACAGGGCCAGTGAATCAACTAAGTACCAACATCTCTACAGTGATCTTAACTCCCAAATAAAGGTATTAAAGGTAAGAAAAATCCATATATTTTGATAAAACATCCACATGAAAATCAATCTGTACAGTCTTTAAAATGACAGCACCATGAGTATCCTCCCTTCCTAAACTGGCAATCTGGAGCTGCAATCAGAGAACATCTTATGGAGAAGATCAGAGTAGACAAATCCTCTTTTTCTTGAAATAAGTAGTTACAAGTAACACCTTTAATGAGCAATAGACTGCCAAACAAGGTTTGTTTTTGTGGTAGGTTTTTTCCTAGGTTAAAACTTTTTTCTAAGATGAAACTCTTTTGCATTCAATTAAACTCAGGAAAATCCACACCACCACCATGTAATAGCTTCAATATTCACAATATTAATAGAATTTCCAGAAATTATAGTAGTAAATGCAGGATTCCCCATCCACCCTTTTTTAAATTATTTTTTAAATTTTCACTCACACACTTACAAAACAGACTGGCTTATCTTTCACACCTGCTTAGGAATAGAGAGAAGAAAAGGGCAGCAACATCCTATGGCCAAGCATACGAGAAGCACAGGAGTGATAAGAAATTTTGTAAGCCATTAAAACTTCACTGCTACGATAAACTAACCCTTGATGAGCAGGAATTTCAAGTTTCCCATCCGTCTGCATGGAATATGAGACACACAACAACCTCCTTGTTGTTCCTTCAAAGAAAATAATTCCTGCAGAAAAGTCTGCACCTACACAATAACAGGGGCAAATGACCACATACACCTGTAGAAAATCTACTCAGAACTCCATTCAATACAAACTGCAAGCACACAGGAAAAAGAAGTAAAGGCAGGAACAAGTAAAGTCAAGAGAAGAAAAGGAAAAAGCCAAATCTCTCACTCACTCTTGCTATCTCAGTGTAAGAAAGCTCAGTCAGCAATTACTTCTAATCCAAATCATTCTTACACAAATATCACTGAAGTATGAAACACAAGACAAAGTTAAGAGCAGAGATTCTCCCAGCCAATCACACAGTTTGGGAGTCCTCTTGCAATAGGTGGATCTAATCTAAGACTACATAGTAACTTTGGAAACTGCGGCCAAAAAGATAACACAATTTATTTTACTTTAAACCATCATGAATATGCTTAATGAGCAATAAAATCTAATCTTCCAAGCTTTAGAAAGACAACTATATTATGAACACATCCAGGAGCAAGGAAGGCAGAAATGTATATAATTATAAAGCAGAGTAATTTAACCAATCACCACCAGACCATCAATGCCACTGGTCCAACTGAGCAAAGCCTCCTAAAGCAAGGCTTCCACCAGGACAAACACACAAGGAATCAAATTCCTCAGTACAGTACGAGCTCTCACTCCCTAGAACAAAACAATTTACAAGGCATCCTTTAGTGTTACAGACAACCACGACTAAAAATAATTCTATTTCCTTTCAGGGCGTGAATACAAATCTTGAAGAAACCCCTCAATTCCAAGACAGAAGAAAAACTCTCTTAACTTTGCATTTACAAACTCTGCATGATTTGAAATTGAAGAAATGACCAGGAATTCTTTTGCCTGTAGCACTGTTAGTTTCCCCCATACAGGCATAAATGACGCTCATCAACAGAACTGTGATATTTCCGAGTACAAAAAAGCAACGTAAACTGCACTTACTAGGTCTCCTCTGGTTCCCATTTAATTTCTTTTGTCTAATGTAAACTCACTGGGCTATGACTAACAGCTAACATATAATTTCTAATTGTATGGCATTATGTTATGTTAGTACAAAAACATTATCAGAGCCAAGAGAGAGACAGAAGCAGATCGTTCAGTCTTACTGGGAGTAGACAGGAATGGAAAAATACCATCAGTATCAACTGCATTTGTCAAGGAAGCAGATTAAAAGCCAGCTTTAATGGGAAAAAAAATTTTCCTGCATTTTGCTTTCCTTCTTTTTAGATCATAGAACTGTTATATAAACAAACCAAAATATGTTCACCTTTTCAAGGGCTTATGAAAAAGCAATTGGATGATACAGGACATTACTATTTTATTCTCTGGAAGATGTTCTCTATATTGCTACAGAAATGGCCTAAAGCTTTAGAGAGATATAAAGCCCGAAGCCACATGATTAGCCATAGAATCCATTCTTGTTGCAGAATTATGTTCAGATTTACATTTGAAAGAATTATGAGCCAGAGTCTGTGCAAAAAAAGGAAGGAAAAAAAAAATCTGATTTACGCCCTGTAGAGATTTCCCTCCCTGGGGAATAAACCAAAGGAACATAAATCAAGAGTAAGGCCATGTAGAAGTACACTCCTGAGCCTGCACATAGTCTGCAACAATAGCTGCAAGAGCTGCCATCAGCCCATATCCTCCCACTGTGTTAATCACGAGTTCATCATGCACAAATTAAATGGCAAATGTGACACACAGCACTGGCTTTGTTTGTTTAGGGCTGGCTGTGTGTGATGCTCCTCTGGAAAGCTGGGGCTGGGCACCTTGTCCCACCCAGCCCAGCCTTGGGCAAGGGAAACCAGCATGGGAGAGGACTCCAGTCCCATCAGACACTGAGGACACCCAGCCCCTGGAGTACAGAGAGGGAGGGAAGGAGAGAATGAAACCCATATGCCTGTGCAGGAACAAAGACAGGGACAAAGAGAGAGCAGCAGGGAGAGATCCACAACAGGGTCCCTGAAGGGGGATGGATGGAATTAGTTTAATTAGGTACTTAAAAAGGACTGCCTTGACCTTGTTGTCACACAGAAAGCAAATGAATTGCTGAAATCAGAGCAAATCTGAAGATCTATCTGCATGAGAGAGGGAAGAAAGAGGAGGATTTGTTTATGCTGTCCTTAGTTTAGTCTGTCTTAACCCAAGTCAAATCTGTTGATCTGAATTTTTCCTGTTTTAAAGCACCTATATACTTTCTCAGCTCATGGTCCAAGAAAACACATCTTTTGCAACTTAAAATGTTTTTCTGAAGAGCTCACTTTAAGAAAGAGGTACAGCCAGGCCCACCTGAGAGCTCTGGCAAGCTTGAGGTCCTGTTCAAGTAACACACATTGCCAGTGGCTGCTGCATTAGTGTGGACTTCAGATAAAGTTTCATGAAAACTCTGTTTGATTAAACAAAAGCATGAACAGTCTATTCAGTCTGTAACCATTTAAGCATCTGGTAGAATTCCAGGAGCTAGGAAGAAAGTGCAAGGAGTGCAGGCAGAGAGTCGTGGTGCTGTGTTAGGAATATTGGGTTCACTTCCAGCTCTCAAGAGAACCGACTACATGATCATAGCCTGCAACACGACCCCTGGCAAGTCACCCTGCATTCCTGTGCTTGTGCTTCCCTTTTGACACAGGCTATTAGGCCCATTCATTGCAGTTGCAAACTCTTCAGAGCAGCATTTATGTCTTGTTATGTATTTGTTCAGGGTTTACGATAAGAAAGCTCTGATCTCAGCTGGGGAATCCTCACAAACAGCAGAGTGCAAACACTGGGCCTGTGCTCTCCCTCAGCACAGGCCAAACACCATCCACAAGCCTGTACAAATCTCCTGCATGATTCTACTACTCCATGATTTTTTTTCAGGCAGGAACCCCATTTTAACCAAAAAGAAATCCTAGAAGTCCATTCACCTGACCTTTAATGTCATTGTCACCCAGCATGCACCTGGCAGCACCCAATCAAAACCTTCCAGGGCACCGTAACCTTGATACTATTGACCAGCATTGCTCTGATTTAAATTTCAAACAGCCTGCAATTTTGATTCTTTTTTCCCCCAGCTCTGAAAGCAAACATTATGGATTTTATAGGGAAGAAGGCCCCAGCCACACACTTGATTCGCACAAACTTTGCATATGTGAAAAGGCAGTCAATACAAACAGAATTCGTTTTAATTAACCTTAATATGCTGATGAAAATGGTGGGGAGTTTTCATGAACAAATAAGTGGAGCCACATACACAAAAATATCTGCTTTGTTAATTACACTCACACACATCCAATAATACAATCGTGGTAAATTGTAGCCCTCGTTTCCAAACTTACATTGTTCGGATCAAGCTGAGGAGCTGCTTCAGTCAACAGGCACGTGGCCTTTTTTGGGTTAGGTGGAGTAGAACCTGGTGCTGAGATTTTGATCTTGTCAAATATCTTCAATTTTCCATCTCATCATTGAGCCACCAGTGCCTGTTTGGGATAGGGAGAAACTTATTTTACTTCTCCAGCCTGGAAAATCTACTGGAAAAACTCCCCCTGGATCAGAAGCAGGCTCAACTGCAGCATCTCTTCAATAAGTCCAAGGAGTTCAACTCAGACATGCAAAATCCAGAGAGACTACTCAAAAAAGTGGTTATGCTGATGAAAAACCAGGAAAAAAGGCAATCAAGAAACCAATCTATGAAACTGCCATGTGCAAAGAGAAGGCAAATACCAGCAAGTGAATTAAGATCCCTCTTACTCAGCCTATGCAGACAGTCAGATTTAGTGAGGTCTGGGTACAGAATCTCTTAATGGACATGCTCCAAGAGAAGAAGAGGGCACTTCTGAAGAAGGCATCACACCATGGTGATTTCCCTGTTCATTGCTGCAAAAATTTCAAGCCAAAGCAGACACCTAAGCATGAACAGGTCAAAGGTTCCCCAACCTTTATGAAAATGAAAGCTAAATAATTTTAAACATCTGCATCTCAAATGTGTCTCCGCCTCCATGAGGAACAGCTCTCCCTCCAAGACTTACCTGGGCCCAGCCAAAAGGACTCAAAACGAACCTTGTGTGCAAAGGGCGAAGGAGTCAAGCACTTGAAAGAATGAAACTCTTTTGCAATTGTTTTTGGGAATATGTGGCGCCTCATTCTGAAAACTTGCTATGAAATATCTGTGTATCAGCCAAATTTCTGGCTAGGGCTGAGACTTTTAGTTATTTCCCAAAAGCAGAATACAGGAAAGGGGGGAAAAAACGTTCTCTTAGGTTTCCTCAGCACTCTTATCTTATCAGCACACTGAACACATGCTGCACAAAGAAAGCAGATCCAAGACACAAACTCGGGTATTTAATGTTTGTTCAGTTAGAAGAAAAATATTGCCAAACCAATGGATTCAAGAATAATAGAGTTATGCCCTGAAAATCATGAGATTTGAGACTCAATCTCTTTGTTTTCTATGTTTTAATCTTCCAGGTTGCTTTTGAGTTACCTATCTACCTTTGAGAGCCTGCGGGCCAGGAATTTATCGAAGATGCAGCTAAGAATCTCATTAATAACATGAATCCAGGCATTGGGCTTTGAAGAAAATATACAGGTAATGCAAAATTTAAAGTCATGACAAGTGGCACCAGTGCACACAATATCAATGTCTTGCTAATGGACCCATAATTGGTTAATGAGCTGAAGCACACAACAGTAATGGAAAAAAAGGATCAGAAACGTGGCTGCTAAGAGTTATACCAAGTTATTTAGAGTCACATCCAGTTTACTTACATGGTGGTAGACTGGCCTAATTCTAATGTCACAAGGAGTAAAGTAGGTAAATGCTTTATGATATACCTTGATTTGCATCTTTATAGCCAAGCAAATAGGAGACTAAACAGACACTTCTGTAGTTAAGCCAAATAAAATGTGTTATTAAGATTGTACACCAAACCCCTACCTAATTGTTTAGTGGGATAATTATACATAATGCCATCGATAGTTGTAATTTTATCATGTCCAAAACCTAGGTGGTGTTAGAGTTAGGCTGTTAAGATTCTAACAGCTAAGGATAGACAAGCATGTTATAAAATGAATCTGGCAAAGCTTCAAAATAAACCAGTGCTGAGCAGGAACAGACTGAAACTCCCTTCTTGCAATATCTTCTTCACGTTTGGAACACATCTGACATATTTCAAGTATATTTTCATTAGATGCATCACCTGACCTGTATAAACACTGCTGCCATCTGCCCTCCTCCCTGAAATTATTGACTAAACTTGGAAAGTGTAGGAAATAACACTGCCAAAATTCAAACTTCAGACTAAAAGATGCAAATAATTGTGCCTTCAATAGTCTGCCTGATGCTGAAAATCAGTACTGCAAATAGCCTGACTATTCTGCAGAAACTTCAATGCAGAAGTTCATGAGCACAAATATGGAAAGTAAATTCTGGTCCTCGCAGCAAGATTTCCCTCTATTTATACCTAATAAATGCATTATGGAAATAAACATTTATCTGACACTTGTCCTTTACAGAGGTTCTCTCCTTTTAAATTGATTTAGAGCTTTAGAGTAAAAGAAAAAAAGCACAGGGGGACGTTGAGCAGTGAAAGTTTGGAGTTTAATGAACAAAGCCACTTATTCCCTCTCAAAGGCAGAGCGAGGCAGAGAGGAGATGAAAGCTCTTGTTTCATTTTATGTGCAAAACAGAACAGACATCTCCCATAGACATGCTAATGAAACATTGATTTGCTGGGGTGACGTCTCTTACCACAGGGCTCTCCACCTTGGACTTCCAGGAGAAACAATTCACAATTAATTAACTCCTTTCACAGATTATCTAATATCTCACTGGGCTCAACCCCAGTTCGTGATAATGTTGGTTTTGTTAGTAATATGCAAATCAATGAACATAAAAATATATATATATCTATATAAAGATGTATTGCACATTTTTATACACATACAAACCTATAATACATTAGATAAAATGTATAAAAATAGATTATCTATAAGATACTAAATGTACATGTATTTGCAGCCATATAACTCCCCTCATGTAAACTCATACACAATTTCCTGCCATCAGCTCAGCAATCCCCTGGGAGACTTCCACAAACGCCCAACACTTCAGGACAGTCCCTGACCAACTCACCCAATCTCCTCCCCACAAGTTTATATCAAACCAATGCCCTGGTACATGTTAGCAAACATTGCTCCCCACTGTCCTAACCACCACTTTAGTGGCTTTTCTCAGGCACAGAAAAGAGACCAGCACTCGTCACTTAATAATAATAACAGCAGCAACTATTTAGGGAGATATAAAATAAATATTCAAATGGAAATCCTTGGGATTTATTTGCTTTCAGAAAATAGAAAGGGGAAAAGCAATTGCAAAATTCTCTTTCCATCAAAAAAAAAAATTACACACACTCCACAGATTGTTTTGCTGTATATGGACTGCATGGCAGAGAGATGTGAAACACCAGCTACCCCATATCACGGGGTTTTAATCTGATTTATCCTATGCCTAACAGATCCTCAATCCAGGATCGCAGCCTGGTTGATCACTACATGAAATTCTATCACAAAGATGGGTTTCCTCACATTTGTGGGAACCCTTCTGTAAAGGGCTCAAAATAGAACAGCAGGACAGCTTCATAACTGGGTTATTAGTCAATATTGGCAAGAAAAGTAGCTCAGAAGGGCAGCAAATTCTACATTTTCAATAAGAGTTTCCACAAATTATGGTTAAAGATCATTTTCCCTTATAATTTGTAAGGAAATTAAGGAAAGAAATTCTGTGGGTATTGTCTTCCTGAGCTTTTCTTGTTCTGGTTGAAAAACAATTGTTTGGGAAATAAGAAAAATGGATGAATTATTTTTATAATCCAGGTGCTTAATTTTCAGCAATAAGAACTCCAAGAAGTTCCAGAAGTGGATATTTCTTTCTTGTTTAAATTTAAAAAACCCTTTTCCTTAAAACCCAATAGTTAATGCTGTGTTTAAGGTCCTGTGGCAGGGCCTTAAAAACTGTGGTATATTTAAATTTTTCTTTAAGGGATTTTAACCAGGTTCCCAGTGACTTTATCCTTTTTTTCTTCTGGGATGCACAACAGAATTATGAATATGAACTAAGAACTAATTCTTTGGGATATTTTGATTTAAAATAAAAAGTAAAATTGCTTCTGAGTAACATATGTAGAGGATCAAAAGCCTATGGAACAGCAACACCATAAATAATGTTCAACCTACTACTCTTTAAAGATTTTAACTGGAGAATTTGAAATAAATCTCTAACTGTACACACACATTCCCTCTCTCTTTCCTCCATGAATACCATTAACGTGAATTTCAAGCAAGGCTCACCTTCACAACAACTATTATTGACATGGGGTAGATGATCAATACACAACAGACTTGAAGCTCATTTTCAGAAATTGATAAAAGTTCAAACCCCAGAGGGGTGAGATGATTTACAGCAGAGGTTAAAGCTATGCGTTCGACTTTTCTCAAAAGCAAGGGTTTTCCAGATGCTTCCAAATATTTATTGTTTTCCCTAGATGACTTTAAGTTCGAATAGAAATTTATTTTTCTTCTTGGAATTCACAGAGTAGAAATTAATTTTGCTGAGAGTATCTACCAAGCAGGAAATAGCATTCAAGATAACTTCCTTTGTATGACAGGTGCAAGAATCATGAAGCTGGATCTTACTGGGACCTGCTCGGTATCTCCCAAGCCCACCCTCAGGGCCAAGTTGTCCTACTCCACTCATTCCCGGCTGGAACTCATTCCACACCATCCTGCACTGGCACCAGTGATCGTCCTGGCTCACTCCCCACAAGGATCCTGGGAAGTGCTGGGAATGGAACTGAGGTCCAGCAGCCTTCCCATCTCAGGTCCCATTTCTAGGGGTTCATGAGCTAGTGATGAGACAACAAGATCTGATACATTGCTGAAGTACATAAAAGCAACATAGAAAACAGCAGCCATCAACTTCCTGTAGAGCTGGGGATACTCAGCACATGGTCCCAAAAAAGATGAATGGAAATGGCACCTTCTCCAGCAAAGCAGAGCAGGGACACACCTCCCCATGAGCAACAGGCTTCCCTCTCCAAATCATTGCAACTTCTCACCACCCTCATCTCCTTTCCTCAAGGCAGCACTCCTTGGTTAGGAGGCAACAGGAGCAGGAGGTTAAATGCGGCTTTCTTTCCCAGGTCATCACTAAAATGGGGCCTCAGTAATGAAGTGCTCTGGCTGAAATAACAAAAGAAGGCCGGTATAAAACTCCTGTGAGTCCTGGCCCAGTCCAAACCCTGATGTTGATGTTGTTATTTAAAAGCACCACAGAGCAGGTAGGGCAAGCCCACGTCCATCACAGCAGACAGAGGCCATGCTGTATTGTATGCTTTTGATTATTTCATTGACACCCTTGGACTTGATAACTGCCTGAATTTTCCTGTCAACACTTTAGTCTTTGATTTCCTTCATTAAATCACAGTTTGGAATTGCTTTTTTTCTCCACCCACACCCCAACTATTTTTTTGGCGTCTAATTCCCTGAATGCCCTGCGCTGTTTTAAATTACACGCTCATTTCAGAATACTTGGACTATTTATCTAGGAGGCAAATTTCAGAGTCATCTGAAATTAATTTCCCAATCCCAAAGATCCTGGGTACCAGCTTCCAATTCAGCCATGGAATTTCCTGGTGGTGCTGCGTGGTTTGGGTTTCTCCACACCTCCAGAGAGCTGCCCCAGCAGCTGCGAGGCTGCAATGTGCCCTCCCTCCTGCTTCTATTCCTGCCCCACTCACCTTTTCAGCAGCAAAATAAAATCTACTTTAATGAATTTGTAGATGTTAATATATGGTAAGCTATATAATTTTTAAGGTTGAATCCAATCTCAGGATGTGGAAGTGTTTCAAACAGCTGAGGGATACGCAGCACACAGCATAAAATTCAGCCTGGAAAGTTGTTACTAATTGTTTTGCCAAGTTCATTAACAGGCATCAGCTTCCCTGTATGTCCAGCAACACAAGTTTTAGAAGTTTAGTTGCCCCAGGTGATTTCACCTGGACTTTGGGCAATCTCACCATCTCTAATATTAGGGCTGTAGGCAAAAGTAAAATCATTTTGCACATTCCAAACATAAAATGAAAACCTTCTGCTATGAGAAATCTTGAATTTTATTTTGCGTGCCTGTAAAGAGTCCAATCTGATGGCAGAAATTTGAAATTCCCTGTTGTTTTGTTAAGTATATCAAAACAAGTTGCAAGTGTAAGAGAAGCTATGGCTTTGCAATGGTCAAAACTTTTTCAGGCAAAATTATTTTTCTTTAAAATTATTTGTTTATGTTAAATCCTTTGTGACATTAAGTTTAACATGTTTCTCATTTGAATATGGACACTTTTCAAAAAATACCAGAATTCTTTTTTTTTTTTTTTTTTTTGAAAAAGCCTTCAGTGACAGTTACCCTCCAAAGCTTGTAAGACTTTTAGAAATATTTCCACCTATAACTTGTTGGAGAACTCAATGTTATTTTGGGAATAAGGATAGGGAATACAATGATTTTGCAATATCAGACCAACACATAAACGTTTATTTCCTGGTATTTTGCTGTGACTGAGAGAGTTTTTACTTTTTCAACCAGAAATTGGAGTTTTCCAACAACTGTTTAATTATTGCATTTTCAGAATTTTCTGTGAGAAAATTACTCTAATCTGCTCCTGAAGTCACTTCAGTATCTAAGAAAATGAAAAAAAAAAAAAAAAAAAAAAAGTTACATTTTAGCCCTTAAGAGAGAGGCTTTTATACATCTAAGACTGAACGTTCTCATACAGCAAAGCTCCCAAGAGCCATCTAATCATAGCTGACAGCTGAAATCAATCATGTCATGCTACAGGATATTTATCAGAAACCTGATGTTACCTGTTTGATCCACACCTGCCAATGGACAATGTAATACTGCTATAACCACCCTTAAAGGAAGCCTCTGGAGCCTGGAATCCCCAAATCCCCTTTCTCTGACAGGAATCCAGGGAAATCACCTAATCTGGGGGGTTGGGTTTTTTCCTCAGCTGACACCTTGCTCCAGCGCTCCAGGAGGACTCACTGCGGGGCAGGTGGAACCTGCTGAACAGCTCCTGTGGGCAGACGTGCTCCAGCTGCACCCAGACCACACCACAGCCTTCTCTCCCTTCTTCCAGAGAAAGGAGTCTCTCCACAAATAGGTCAATGGAAGTGGTAACACTGTGTTTGGAAGTATTGCTGTGTTCAGTGCAAGAGACACACAAAGTGGAGATTCATCACCAGACCTCCAGTATGGGACATTCACCTCCCAATATCCTGCCCCATGTGCACTTTACTGCCCAAAAATCACACTGCCGTGCTGGATCTTCATCCTAGAGCTGGAAATATTGGTATTCTGAGGGCTGGAGCAGCTAAAAGAGCTACCTGGAAAGCCCAGTTTCAGACTGCTCTGGGAAATGAGTGGCAAGATAGTCACTATGGGTGAGAGAGCAGTAGTAGAGGATAACACCAGGTCCAACTACACATTGCAAGAGAAGCAGTTACTCAAAGACCTAATAACAGTATTTCCCCATGGATAAAGTGATTTAATTGAGTTATACTACCATAAGAGGTTGGTTGGCTTGTTTGTGTGGGGTCATCTGCTGTTTGCTTGTTTGAAGGCAGACAGTGACGGCATTCGGACTGAGCTCCCTTGCATCGCAGCTCTGTAAAAGATTTCTCTCTGTGCAGATTTCCCAGCATAAAAGGTAGACTCTGAACCCAAAGAAGCCAAAATGGAAAAAGCTGCCAGAGGTTCTAGTTAAGGACACTGTGTAAATTTTACAGTAAAGTGCAGCTACTTGAGCTCAGAATTAGGTCCATGTTCCATGAACAGTCTTCTACAGGGCAAAAAAGTTCATATTTTAAGGACACAGAAATAAAATATGAAACATATTCGAGGAGGCCAGTTAAAAAGCGAGCACAGAGGCTGAGGGTGGTTACAAAACCACCTCTCCATAAAGCTGAGCTACTGAGGTTCATTATTCCTGAGCTGAGTCCTTAGAACGCAGCTGAACACAGGAGCTTCATAAAACTCACAGCATTGATAAAACTATACTCAAAAAAAGCTGGGAGGTGAGGTACTTTTCATTCTTCCTTAAACTGCTTCTATTACATTTATTTAAACAAACTGAAATTTCCCCCTGCCAGCTGCATATCCAGCTGCTGTGGCAACCCAGGCATGCACAGCCTGGCTTCTCCATGGTGATGTTTTGTGGCAAACTCTGCATTCCAATAAAGGATCCACCATTTCCACTTGACAAAGGTGGCCTGTGGGATGTACATATAAAATGAAACCCACTGCAAACTCGTGGTGCTTTGATGTAAAAGCTGTAGGCCAGGCAGCCTGGCATCAGCTGACAAAAACAGCAGCAGGCACGTTTGGTTGGGTGTCTAAATCCCACCCCAAAATACCCCAAGGAAAGAAGAAAGTTGAAATAAAACAACATTTTGGTAGTCATCACCAAATAGCTTGAACAGCTGGAACACCTAAGTACCTCCCTGCCCCTTCAGAAGGGCTGAAAAGCCTTAATTTAAAGAAAAATATACTGTACCTAATAACTGTATGTTAAAGGGTGGAGGAGGGAGAGAATCCACGTCTACCTTGATGTCCTGGTGAACAAAGCCTGATTGAGATCTCCACATGTTTTCCATCTGCCAGGTCTCAGCAAGGTATTTCTGCATGGTTTGGTTTTCAGGGTTTTTTTCTTTTTTTGTGGGAGGGAAGAACTCCTAAAACATTTTTTTAACATTTCATTTCTTCCCATTACCATTTTCATAAACAAAGGTTAGAAGCAGTAAAGGGCAAAGAATCTTCAAATGTTTCTAAAACCTTTAAATGCTAGCAGTAATCACTGCCACAATTAAGTGAACGAATAATGCCAGCTTAGAGGGGTTTTGGTACCAACGATCACATTTTTTCTCTGCCATAAGGCTGATTCTGAAAGGTCCTAAAAAGAAAAGAGCCCCACTGCATTGAATTATGACTGTGGCAAATTTAATGAAATATTTAATACCTCCAAGGCCTCAGCTTTTCAAGAAAATTAGGTACATTGCAGCACAGGTACAACAGGGGCATAACTATGTTCCCCTTGATCAATCAACTGGAGCATATAAAACTCTACAAAAAAATTATCTTTACATCCAGCTCACTTACATTTATCCTAGCATGACACATTAGCTCTTACACATCTCTGCTTAAACCACCTCCACTGCTCCTGGATCAGAACTGGCTCCCAGCCAGCTGGGGCAAAGCACAGGTTGAGAAGTTCAAACTTATCTCCTTCCCTTCAATTAGTGATACCCTTCAGCAATTATTTTCTCCTAAAGAACAAGGCAAATCTACCCTGCAGCTTTTTCCTCCAACTATTCCTGCTTGAAAAGAGACTCAGCTGAGTGAATGAAAGGAAACTGAGGGCACTGGTAAAAATCTGTCCTCAAGCAGCCACTCCACGTATAAACACTGCAAAGAAGCAGCTGGCATTATAACCAACAAGTGACTCACACAACTCCATGGTTCAAGGCTACATTTAAGGTTTCGAGAACAATTGGATGTTAAACCCAGATTAATGAAGACGACCATTTCTTTCTCCTCTGCGACAAAATCCCCATGCATTTAATTAGAAAAGCATTTTTCCAAAACTGACACATCCAACACAAAGACTGCAGAGAAGGTGAATTCTTCCCCAGTAACCCAGAAGCAAATCACAGGCTGCAACTGTGGGTATTTGAGTCCTTGACTTGAGCGTGCATGAGAAAAGCCAGTAAACCAGCACATGCTCACCCTGTTGCTAAATCAAAGGCTCACGAGAGGGGCAGGGCTGGAGTTTTGCCACACTCCAACAAGAAAACAACTGCAGCAGCTGCCACAACATCAGTGAGGATGGACACCAGACAACCCTACCACCAGCACATGGGACAGAGGGCCAAGCAACTTGCTTTAAAGATGTGATTATGTTCCAGCCCAGAGGACATGGAGAGTCCTGTATCTTAGCTCTGTGTATCTTACCTCTTTCTATAGGAAAAACTGAAAACAAACACCCAAAATATATTCTGAAAAGACCTCACTGAGTCAAAACAGTAAACTGGTATGTCCACAAGATACAGACTTTGTTCTTAGGATTATAAAGGAAATTATAGTGTACAAAAACACCATTATAAGAATACACCATCATGCAACTGACATCACTTCATGAGCATTTCAATTGTTAAAGCAAAAAATCAGATTGTTCAAAGACTTCTCCGGTCTTAGCTTTGAAAAATCCACACTTTTCTTCTTCAACTTGCTCTCCACATGTGGGCTTAGGAAAGAAGAGACTTTACACCTCGTGTTCTCTTTTCTTCCTCTCTCTTTCTCACTTTCTTCCAATCCACCTCCCCCAAAGCAGCACTTACCACAGTGACAAATGAAGCAATAATAAGGTTAGTCATTTAACTCCTTGCATCCTACTTAAAAACCACCCTAATTACTGTGTAATGGGTCCACAGAGGCAGAAGAGTCTGGGTGAAATCTACCCGGAGGGCACTGGTATAGTTCATCTGTCCATTCCCTAATAGCACTCTAAAGTTCACCCTTATAAACATGTCACCTAGCCTATAATTAAGTGACTGGTCATTAGGTAACATATGTGGTACCTGTGGGTCACATATCAGTCAGCGGGTGATGGATCTTCATCCAGGAGCTGTGCAGGAGCAGCTCCAGAGCTCTCTGTCACCATGGCAGTTCTCTCCAGACACAGCACCCTCACAGAAGAGTCTGTGTGGGTGGGTTTTTTTAAGCATAAACTCTATGTTTGCGAAGGGTGAGACCCTGAGGGGAGGAGGGAATGGAAGGACTGTCACAGTTCAGCCTCAGCCCAGCAGCATGACGAAAAGCTCTGTTTGTCCTTTATATTCTGCAGGCATACTGGTTCCTAAAGCACCCTTCAAACTTTGCTGACAGGTGAATATCCCATTCACGCTCTGTATGAGTCAAGATTGCTAATTAATATATTTTTATAAACTACAGGAGGACATCCTCTTCCCTGGTCATATTTTAAAATAAATAAATCAATATCAAGTTATGCTTTTTAACTCCTCCTTCGGCTTTCATGGTCATGCAAGGACAAGACGGACAGAGGGGAAAAGCATAAGCCAGTTTTATCCTTGATTTTATCAAGGAAACAGGAAGAGTCTAGATGCTACAGCTGAACAAACTCCCACATAACTGAATGAACCACACACCCAGGCTGATCTGGCCATTCATCAATGTGGGCACAAAGACAGATAAATACAGCCAGTTCCATTGAACCCCCTCCTCACTTCACACTGTAACGTGAGGGGCTTGATCAAGGGCGGTATCAGAACAAGTGCAGGACATTTGAGGCAAGTTTTTCCTCAGGCTCCACAAGAGCACCAGTTTCCAGAAGCTTTTGTTGCCCCCAAGAGACAGAAAAGGACAGATCACATGAAGTCTTGAAGTTCAGACTAGAGTCCTAGTAACCCTGAGGCTCATACCTCTTATAAAATCATTCAGTTGCTTCATAATTTAGAAGTTCTCTGAACTGGGAAGAGAAAGAAAATTAATTTCCTTGAGGAAGGCGGAGAGGTGGGCAACCAGTTTTATCTGGCTACAAGAGGGCTGTACCCCTGCCCATGTGTTGCATACACTGTTTTCAAGGAATTCACTGTTACCTTCTGTATTCTTGGATTCAATAACGCAATGAAGAGCTGGACCACACAGATTTCCAGATGGTAAATGAGATTTGAGCTAAGCTTTTCTGGGTAAGTAAATTATATAGGAAATAATAAAGAAAAAAAAAAAAAAAAAAACCAAAAAAAAAAACCAACCGTCATGCCCACAACACTTAAAGGTTTATAATTGCCAGTTATTATCTGCAAGGAGTGTGCCCAAAGCCATGATATGATCCTATGGCCAATAAAACAAGACAAGACCTTGAAATCAGCCCTCTGACCTCAAGTGATGAAATGTACCTTAATTCCCACAAATATTAACCTCCCATGATGTCTTTTCTGGCAATGCACCTCTGTTTGATGTCCACAGCAAAACACTTGGGCCCCCCAGAGTTTTGGTAGGACTGGAAATAGAAGATTTTGGCAAAATAATTTCATTGGCCAATTAATTCCAAGAACAAAATTCCAAGCCCAAGAAGAGGCACCTCTCCATCAGTGACTAATTCAGCCCACTGTATTTAGAGATATAATTGAATGCAACTGGACGCACAGACACACATCACTGTTTTTGTTATTTACAAAATGAAGTAAAAACTGGCATTTTGACTAAAATCACATTGGAGGAAGGCTCATGCAGGGATTGCTTCTCCCTGGTATATTCTATATTATGGCAATACCATAATCTGAAATGCTGTTTGCAAACAGCAGAGACAACTCTTTTACTCCAAGCTATCCCGTAAGGAGTTCAAGCCTTCTTACTAGGGGGGTCTTTTACTCTACAAGGCACCTCTGGGTCTCGTATCAATCACCCAGTGATGGATGGGCATCCCATGCCAGGGTCATGTGTACCTCCACTGCTTATTGAACTGCAGCACCTCATCCTCCCCGGATACTGACGGCTGATCTATAGGATTCAGCTCCAATTGAAACTGTGATTTTTCACTGTTAAGGACTCTTGCATTTGACATGTTTGCACTGAGACTATAAAGGATCAAAATGGTGCACAGAAAAGCAGCCCTCAAATAAGGAGATTAGCTGACTACTGTGTGCTTGCACCACAAAAAATTATAGAGTGGTCTTCATCTAAAGAAAAAAAAAAAAAAAAGAGGGGAAAAAAAGCAGAAAAGCCTGTGTGACAGCATCAGTGTTGCTCACTCAAGAACATGTGACTTTATTTGAACACATAGTTGAAACATATCACTAGGACAATTCTGCTTCAAGAGTTTGACAACTAACTAGCACACACAGGAGCATGGCACAAATTAAACTTACCCCTTGGCACGGCCAAACGTAAGTGATCATGTTTAAGGAATATGTAGAAATACAGACCAGCAGAGAGGATGAGCCCAACACAGAGAAGCGAAGTTGTTTGATAGAAATTGAATAAACAGCAAACTCATTTATTGTTAGAGTGGAGACTGCATTAGTAAAGATTGCTCACAAACTGTAAGTGGGCAGGGTTATGGCCCTGTGTGAGAAAGGAGAGAGAAAATTTGGGGAGGAGATTATTTACAGTTCTGGATTTCTCTGTATGACTCAGTAGGTACATGATACACAATCAAAGGATTAAGCTGATTTCAAGAAATCTCGTACCTAAACAAAAATGGAGCCAATTCCAAAGAAAAAATTATGCTGGTTTTAGATAATTTGCCTTAGGTTTTATCCCTGATTGGATGCATCCATAATAGTGTCTTTTCTAATGCAATAAGAGAAATCATTACTCAAACTGCCATTACTTCCTGTACTTCCACCTATAGTAAGGTGGTCTAATTGCACTTTTTGGGCACTCTCTACTGTAGTCAACACAGCACGTGCTCTTCCCATGCAATTGCCATGCCCTGAGAAATAGCCCAGATGAATGCACTGGAATGCTGACCCTAGAGCTCTGTTTAAACCTAAGGTGGATTTCCTTACATACCTAGGAAAGAGATGTGGTCAGATCTGAGATTTCAGCTGACAGTAATAGCCAGCTTTATACTTTCCCTGCGGTTACAGCTGTTCACACTGGTCTGCTGCAGCGCACAGAAAATGGAGAAACACGAGACAGTGAAATAAGGAAAGGCAAAAGAAGGAAAACATTGTCCTTGCGGAGTGGACATGGCCAGAAGGACACTGGGAGTTGTCTGGAATGTGACATAGAGAGAGCAATTCTTTGCTGCTTGCATCCTGTCCTATTACTCCTCTGCAAAGGGCATGTAGCTCATTACTCTATTTACACAAGTATAGGTGACCACACAGAGACAAGGCAAGATATAGTACAGCCTTCAGAAATGAGACTTCTGCAACTCATTCCCCACTTACCAGTAGCTCACTGGGTGGTCTTGAACCATAAACCAAAGACATAGCTAATACTCTCTTAGACAGCAATTCCAGGGTCCAGCACTCCACAGCAAAATATTTGCACTTTCTTAGCTGAATAATACTTTCAAAGTATATTCAGTCTCATTAACATTTGCGATCATTTTGCCTTTTTTTGATTTATTTAATGAGAATTTTTTGTCCTTAAATACTTACAAGTGCCTCAAAAACTACCATCATTCTGTGGAATACAGGAATATGTCATTGTTCCCACTTTGCAGAACTGAAGAACAGATGTACAGGTCCACAGGGTTGTGGATCTGTCTTTCCACACATATGACATCCTCACAGAACACCTTTTGCAAGTTTGCATCCATGTGAAAAGCTGCCAAATCCTTTAAGAACAAATGGCTGTCCAGTCCTTCTCAAAAAGGACTTGAGTTTCGTAACAGACACCTGGTATAAGGTGACCCTACAGACCACATTTCTGGTTTTTGTCTCAAACTTGCACATCTGACAGATTAAAGAGCACTTTGATAGGATTTTTTTCCTCCTACTTTGCTGTGGTACCAATCATAGAACCAATCTTAGGCCAGGTGTTTATTTTATTTTTATTATTCTGCTAAGCACAGCACTCTCTGCAACCTTCAGGGAAGGGGAATGGGGAAGAACAGCATCAACTTCCAAGAAAATATCAAAAGCTAATAACCACCCTTCTGAATTTTAATCCATACCCAACCCCAAAATAGCTCGCTTCATACACACTTTGCACTTCTGATGAGGAGAAAAGGAGATGCTTCATTCCAGAATCATCTTTAAAGGGGGATCACATTAACAATGGTGAATTAACACTGATGCTTAAAGATTACACTTCTCTCCTTAAAATAGTAGCCAGAAGCTGACATTATGAAGTAATTCAGGATCAAACAGTAGTTCTCATGTGAATGCATATTTCATGGAAGTTTCTCTTCTAGTTTGCTCTGTAGAGTAAATCATTGGAGAAACAATTTTCTAGAAGAGATTTGTGACAACATTCTTCACATTACTGTGAATGGGCCACTGTCTCTGTGATTCCTGATGTGTGCAGAGCCAAGAAGAATCAAGAGCATTTGGGCACAGCCATTTGGTGCCAAAAGTCACCATTCCCAGTTGACATCAGGACCTTAATTGACTCCAACACTTTAGCTAAGTGGCCACCACAGCCACGCAAGGCAAATAAGTGAGATTGAAAATGCCTCCACATTCATCCTGGGGAAAACCTGTTTTCTAATTTGTCTTTTCAGTCCTCCAGCTGCATTATTTTACTGTGGGTGAAATATGTGAGTATATTTATGCAGCAGAAATTACCAAATATCACTACAACACCTCCAGATTTTTGGAAGCCTGTTGGCACAGAATCAAAACGAAACACACCACAAGAGAAAAACAGAAATTGCAACCATAACTACTTAATTTTGACAGGAAAGGCTAATGTATGTTAATAATTTTACAGCTTTCATAAACACCAAAGGATTTGTACTCTCTACATATCTGAGCTTAGGTAAATTACAGACAGTTACTCCGTGGATCTGCTTTCACTTTCAAATTCTTTATATAGGCTTATTACAATAGGTTGAAAAATAAATTAGCATTAGATTTTCACTGAGATAAAAGTTTAAGATTCCTTTTACTACTTTACCTTCCAGTTTTGATATTTCATAATCTTTATTTTATATTTCTCTCATCTTTCACATGCAAAGATGACAAAAAGCCATCTAGAATGTAGACTAGCCCAGGTTACAGTCATTATCAAAACAGACTAAAACCTTTGAGACCAGGATTACATGTCATTACAAAATAATATTTATGCCTTCTGCAAAGAAACTGATGAAATCTGGATCATGATGGTCCGTAGAAAAAATTGTATGGAGAGGAAATGGGGTATCACTATCAATACACTCAAGACTACTGTGCAATAGCATTTTTATATGTAAAAATAAAAAGAGAGCACAGGCCCTGACAAAAACAGATTGGGCTCAAAATAGACAAAACACAAGCATAGCTTGGTTATAATTATGCTTAGACCAGCAAGACCCAGGCACTCTGTGCATCGTGTAAACATCAGGCAGTGGGATTTGTTTATTTTATTCTGTAATGAAACTAGATAGTCATAGGCAATCTGGGGGGATAAAAATTAAAAAAAATTTAGGTTTGAGTTTTGTTCTGAATGGATTTTTGTGCTAACTGTACAAGATCTCTAGTGACCCCCAGCAACAAGAACAATCTTGACTTCAGTCTCCTCAAAGAGACAAATTGCATTAGTGCAGCACATAACACTGGCCTGATGAATTAGCTTTTACTTCACTAAGAGATTCTATGCAAATGTGAATAATCCTTGCACAGAAGAGAGAAAAGGGGCAACCCTTCCCACAGCCAAGACACATAATTATACTCGCATTAAAAAAGTACAAATAGCTCAATTTCATATATAAAATATGCATAAAATTAGGCCAGGGAAGTCTAATTATCAGCGATCTGCTAAGACCTTGAGACTACCCTGAATCCAATATAAAGGTGGAACAGGCAGCTGAGAACGAGGCCTGGAGGGGGACCCACAGGAACCTCACGCTTGGGTAGATACGGTCTGCAGTCCCTACTGCCAACATAACCTCCTCCCTCCAAGCTCAGGAGACCCTTATCCCACCACCATGAAATCCTTTAAGGAAAACTAAAAAATCCCTACACAAATCCCATGGAAAAAGATTGTCAGGGGTTGTGGAGAAACATCACCTTTTTTGGTTGCTGTTAACAGATGCTCAGAATTTGAGCAATTTGGTAAAGAATTTAAGAAATCACACAGTCCACTTTACATGAGCTTCAACACATTTCAGCTGCTGTCACAAACCCAGAGATACTTCCAGAGAAAGCTGTGAGGTCAGGATATTACAGCCAGTCTAATAGAAGAACCAGAGATGCTTCTGTGGAGCAGCTGCAACATCATATAATGAAAACCAGATGGACCTTGGACCAAGAACACTTTGACTCGATTTTTGATTAAGAGATACAAATGGTCATCTCTGAGACTTCTCATTAATGTTGCAGTGCAGATACATCAATTCAGAAAGCAACCTGCTATCACAGGTTACTGCACACTTCCTGATTTGCTCTTATTGCATGGTCTACTGAATGGTTTTTTATTGTCCAGGTACAGCTATAACGAGCAGGTGAGCTCTGCAGCTCTAAACAGTTTAGAGATGTCAGTAAAGACTTTAGGATGACCCTAACACAGTTAAACTACAATAATCCCCTGAAGTGTTTAAGTGGCTTAGGTCACCAATAAGATGCTCTCAGGAGTTAATCAGGAAGGCTGCCTAATTAGAACAACAAGCTCTTCACCAGCACATCCCAATGAAGAAAGCCAATTATACTCTTAAAAGTCACATACCTCTATAATCCCATGGAAGTCAAACCATAGCATTTGCTAAATAAACCAGACACACCCCAACCAACCTACACAAACCTGGTGTAGCTTATGTTTAAAACTGTTATTTAGTTCTACATTTTGCACACAATTACTGATCTTGCATTTTGTGTGTGATTTACATAACTTTATCAGTGTTTGTTTGCAGAACACAGCACAGGCTCTACACCACCACACTGACCAGTTTGACTGCCAAGGAATGTCCAGCCTGATTGCCTCCTTTAATGAGAAATCACCAGCCATAGATTTTATGAATAATTTCTCAAAATTTCAAGACTGGAAAAGAACAGCTAAAGAAGTTGAGATGGCTTTTTTTAATAAGGATTCCCTCTTTACAGATCACAAACTACATTGAGATGGCTTTTTTTAATAAGGATTCCCTCTTTACAGATCACAAACTACATTGAGATGGCTTTTTTTAATAAGGATTCCCTCTTTACAGATCACAAACTACATTATAAAGCCTAAGTTTCAAATTACTTGCTCTTCTACTGTAACAAACAATGGTCCACTATTGAGTACAATTTTACACCACAAGAGTACTTTTATTTATATTTTGTTCAACTTTAACTGAAATTTCACTTTCTAATTCAGAGTGATATTCATATTATTTTGTGTTATTAGTTCAGAGCCAGATTATAAGAAGAATCAAGCCAATAGATCACAATTCAAGCACTGGAACAGGCTGCCCAGCAAAGTGGTTGAGTCACCATCCCTGGAGGTATTAAAAAGTGGTGAGCTTGGTAATGCTACATTAATGGTTGGACTTGATGAACTCTAAAATATCTTTTCCAACCTAAATAGTTTGATGATTCCATGAATTCAGCTCCTATTTATTCAAAATCTTACAAAACCAGGCACCATCTTTCATAAGCATTTTATAATAAATTGTTTGAGTAAGAATTCAGGGCTAAACATAAACTTGTCAAAACCCATGCAATGTCAGATTGCACGAGCAAATCAACAGGCATCATGTTTAGTTGTATAAAACTGTTTTAAAGCCATTGCCAAGCTTGCAGGTTGAGTTGCACTTGTGATTTCAGAATCAGACTGCACATCCAATACATAAGTCTGGTCCTAATTTTCTATTACAATTTGCCAGTATACTGCGAGTAGATTCATAACTCATTGGCAGATGATTCATTTTGAAAATGTTAGAATAGCTTCAGTGTGCTGAGGAGTATGTTCGGGTTACTGCTGTTCAAAGCACCATTTGGGGGGTGGGAAGTTTAGATACTTCCCAGCACTTCTAGACTTTCAGGCAAACAACCAAATTCACAGCTCAGGCAGGGTTGGCAGAACTATCTTTGCTGACCCAGAGCATAAGGAATTAATCAGCATCATAACAAAAATGCAAGTACAGATTTAATAGAAGGGAACCAGCCATTTGTTGAGTCTGCTGAGTTTATCATGTGTACAGACTCCATCAGTGGACACAAAAGCATTTTCTGGTTTTCTTTTGTTTTTACAGTCTCCTTTCTCCTAATCAGAGAATTAAAATTAACAACCTCAAAGCCAGCTTGGGTTGCCAAGAGTCTTTCCTGGCCTTACTGTAAGTCTGAGACAGGAAAGATTTAACGTGAAAAAATTCAGGTTGAGAATGACCTTCTGCACTGATTGACTTTAGTGGAATGTAAATGACGGGCGATAAATCAGGAGATGTGCACACCGCTCAGTGAATCATCCCGTTCCCTTCAATCCCATCTAGGGGGAGAGACATAAATCCTCCCAGTTCAAGCTGGGCCATGAGCAGTCCTTTTTATTTCCAATTAAAGATGTACTGTCCTTTGCCCAGCACTCAGCTGGGACACTGCACATTAATATGGTAATCAGCAGCCCAGCAGTGGGACATGGGCACCTCACTGTCTCTGCCATGTTCATCCCCACGCTTCCTCCCAGCTGGATGGAGCAGGGTTTGGTGTGACAGGCAAATCCCGAGAGGCAACAGAGAACTCTTCATCAGAACTGATTTTAATGCCACACTGCCGGAAGGCAACGTGTTCTGATGATCAGGGCTCTCATGCCAACCCTCTGGGGCTGCAGGCCAGGCACAGATGCTTCCCAGTGCTCCAAAACAAGTGCACAACAGTCCAAACAGAGCCTCACGGCATGAACACCCATCAATTACCACCGTGTCACTGCCAAAAGCTGCAACTGGGAGGTTCTGTCTTCTGGGAACATGTTTGCTCTTCTTTGAGATCATGGGAGGCTAACAGCAGACAAAGCAGTCACAGCCCCATGGCTGAGAGCATTAAGGGACATTTACAGCCACCACCAGCATTTCTCTGAGCCCACTAATAAAGGCCATGTTTGGGGGGTCCTGGAAAGGGGCTGCCTCTGTGTGAGAGTCTGGCAGCACTGACCAACCCTCCTGTTGGGCCCTGCATGTCCCTTGTTACCCTGCCATGTGAAAAAGGAACCCAGGAAAAGAAGGAAGGGCCAGGGAGGCACGAGTAGTGGCCACTTTCGGCACCAGTGTTGGAGACCATCTGTGTGAAGAGGAGCTTCAGCACATGACCAAAAGACAATAAATCTCCTCAGACTCCACAGGCCACTGCAGGGAAAGCGATCAACAAGACAGAGTCAAGTTAACAGACTTGGGGGTTTAGGTGTTGGAAATGAGGGTTGGGCAGGCACCAAAGGTCCCATCACTTGCTATGGCAGTGAGGACAGGCTGCCTAGAAACAGGAGCTGGGAAAATTATTTTTCTTGTTGTTTTCACTAATTTGGCATCAAACTGTTACCTACCCAAACACCGCTGAATGAATTCTCTGCCTTTTCTAAGTCCTCCACAAATTCTTTGTACAAGAATCATGTTATTTAAACCACCTCATAACTCTGATACAACTGCTTTTGCCCAGAGCTTGTGCAAAGAGTGGATGGAAAGAGTGTACATAGACCCTAAAAGTGGGGTTTAATAGAGTTAGGAGCTGAGTTTCTACTCAAACTCTCCAAGCTGCTCTGCATGTTGTTCAGCCACAGGTCCAGGGCTTTAAGACTTGGTGCTACCAACAGTGACAAAATGTGGGTATCTGGCAGGTAAGTCAGTGCCTCCCTTCATGGTTGGGTTGAGGATTGCCAACTTCTGGCTTAAGTCATGTGGATAGAGAAAATGGATGCCAGTTACTTCTCTAGAGAGTGGATTCGAGTGCTGCTGGGGGTGGGGGCAGTGGTTATCCTTGTTGCAGACCAGATTTTTCCCCACAGTAAGCAGATAAAACCTGTTTTACCTGCAGAAGGTGGTGCCTTGTAACCAGATTTCTTTTTTGGTTTTGTTGTTGTTGTTGTTGTTGTTTAACTTCAGGGAGGATTTACCTTCCCTAAAAAGATAGAGAATAAAATTCTGGATCCAAAAGCATCTCCTCCCACACTGGCCACCTTACCCCACCCTGCTCTCTTCAGCGCTCCATAGCTATTTTTAACATCTCATTTCCTCACATTATGGCAATTTACATACTTAAACACATCACATTATCGTCCAATACATAAACAAAGTGAGATAATGCACTGTAAAGAGACTATTAAAAAAAACCCTGCAGATACACACACAGGAGCTTTTGGAAATCAGGCTGTTCTTTGAAGCAAAGCAGTTGTCCTGTATCAGTAATGGGAGGATTTCTCAGCAACACTTTACAATAAAGCAGACTTAATGAGAGCCGAGCAGTGGTGTAATTCCTGTGGAATTGCATATTGAAAGCTACATTCATACCCAAGGAGCCCATCAGGACCAGTATTGTTAGCATGAATGCTGAAGGAATTGCAAAATGAATTGCCATTTTGTTATCAAGTGCTTCCGATTGGCTCTATCCTGCCATCTGTGTCATTGGGAGGATGTGAAGCAGCACAGGTCCGAACTTGGGCATCGGAAAGGTGGGTCAAGGGGAAATTTTATGCTGCAGCATCCTCTGCTTCTTCACTGAAGAAGTTCAGTGCACCTGCCTTCCTGTCACTGTACTGGGAAGAAAAGCCAAAACAGAGAACAGATTGGCAGGATCTGGGTGAGGCAACTTTTTGCCCTTAACTGATGGGGGAACACCGTTTACTGATCAGCCATACAAAACCTGGTGACAGGTCATAGCAAAACTCTGCTTAGAAACAAGGGACTGCAAATTACCTGGCTCTTTTGAGGCTCCTGCAGCCTTCTCCACTTCTTTGTGATGCTACAGTAAATGTTGTAAGATGCAAAAACTTGGAAAGTCCCTCAGAAAAAAAAGGAATGTGCAGCTCATGTCTCATTTAGCTCTACAGAAAAGGGACAGATTTTAAAACTATTGGAGTGATTTAGAAGCCTTAATTACATTCCCAAAACATCCAGATCCCATAGAAAGTCACTCACCACTGTTCAAAACCCAGAATTAGCTCACCTATGTGCTTTAGAATTGTAGAGAGATGCACAAAAATTTCTTTTAAAATTTTCTCTTTCTTTTGTTAACTTCTGTTGGAATAGTCATTAATAAAAAAAATCTTTAATAAAAAAGTGGCTTTGGTTCATCACTTTGTTCTATAACTGAGGTACTGATGCTCCAGTGAATTAGACTTGATATCTCTACAGGAATTCCCAATTCTGTCTTTATTTACAATTCCCTTTCAGCCTTCAAGATAAAGAATTACTGTATTATTCATCTTCTTATGCTGGTATTGCCACACTGGGATGCTTTCCAAGCAGAAAAGCCTATTTTGACTCTTGGCATAGCCCTGACACCACAAATAATCTGGAAGCTGCAGAGCTCTACACACCCTCGAAACCCAAGAGACGCACCAAGACTGATCCATGTGTACACACAGGAGCAAACCACAGCACCTTTCATTCCCACTTCTTTTAAAGTTCTTCCAACCTGACATCTCCCATCCCGTATGTCTGTGCTGTGTTCAGTCAACAGGCTGGGAGAGGCAGTGCTGCCTCACTCCAAAGATGTGACGTCCAGCTGTGAGGGACTGGGGACCTCCTGTTGGTGCTCAGGACTCTGAGGGGTTGTGCAAGTTTGGTTTAGGGTGCAGTATTTTTCTTCTAACAATTTCAGAGCTCCATAACAGTCAGGGCAAGGACATGCCCATTTCATTTGGGAGAAACTGAGGCTCAGAGAAAAAACCCTTTGCTCTTGAAGACATTACAGCCACAACACTCGACAGGATGGAGCCAAACAATACAGATTGGAATGAATTAATGACAAATGACCCTGTCCTCATAGTCGTGCATCCAGGTGGTGCTTTGACGGTGCCAAAGCCATCACTTGGCTCTGTCCCCCCGCAATTTCTTTATGGTTTGATATAACATCCATGCCAAACTGATCCATCTCAGGTGATGTGATGGCATGTGCCACGCAAATGTTGCAATGGGTGGTTATGGGTCCAATCCCCGATAGTCAAGTTATATGACAGAGCACAAAGAACAAGTTTTTCAAAAATTAAATTCTTCAAATTTACAGCACTACATAAAAAAAGAATGAGTTTAAATATTTCCAGATCTACCAGAAGAATTATTCAAACTAAGTTTATAGGTCTGACTCTCCCATACATCACTCTAAATCAGAAGGGATTTCGCTACGCCTGAACGTAAATAATTTATGATCCAATGGGAAATGCTCTTCACGTACCAAAAGCTTAAGAATAGTTCCCTCTCCAGAAAGAAGGCCCAAATTTAGCAAAGCACACACTTAACATCACAACTGTTCAACTGAAGTATCATGTATTAAAGACAAAAAAATTAGTCACCTTTAGGAAGGCTCAGTTCTAGTCCCAGCACTGACAATAAATAAAGCCTCCCATGGCCCAGGCATTACTCCCCGCACTGTGCCTACACCCACGAGCATGCTGCCAGCAATACACACAAAAGAAGGTGTCCATCTTCCTTTCAGCTTTATTACAACTGAGAACAACTGGATCCTGCAACACCGGCTCACAAGTGAAATGAGAGACCAGTCAATGCTTTTAGAATGAAGCTCAGACTTAAAGACATTTGTGTGATAATTTGAGACAGATAATTCTTTCCTGTCAGTCAGTTTTCCCCTCCTAACAAGGAATTGAGGACCACCTCTAGTTCGTATCCAGAGGGTTGAAGAGACTGACCCTTGTATTTAAAATGTTAATCCTCTTAGCACCACATCTCTACCTGGACTGTACTTAGGTGGGTCCAACAAAACCAGCAATGATTCAATAAGGGGTAATTGACAAAAGGCCTCATGTTCCCCCTTATTCTTTCTTTTGAAATAAGAGAGGGAGACAGGCATCTTCCAAATTATGCATTTCTAAGTTATCCTTTTTCCTTTTGTTGGGAAGTGGCAAAATCAGACTATTTAAAGAGTTGTCTGATGATATTTTAAAAGGCTTTGGTTACACTGCCTTGGGGAGTTGAATAAAACAAAGGTAATTCAAAGATAGTGCACAGGTTTGTGATCTGTCTCAGCTTGGTTGCTCTTGCCCTTAATTGCATGCATCCCTCTTGCAGGGATTTCAAAGGAAAGTTCAGCACCTGAAACACTGATCCCTGCCTCTGCACTGGGAGCAAGGTCTAAACCACAATTTATGCACGTGCAGCTCAACCGAGTCAACAGGATCAGCCTCAGGTACCAGTCACAAGTCAGATGTGCTTGGGGACTCCCTGAAGGAGCCCCCGGTAGCACACCCTACTAGGTTTTACTCCATATTACTGCTCAGAAACAGTATGCACATAAAATATATGAAAGAAATCAGGATACACACATACAACCCAGTGCCCAAGCCATAAAGGTCTCCAGTCTCTTTGCTATGTCCCATACCCACTTTCCATTGAAATCTTGATCCAGTTGCTGAGCACAGGATTCATCTCATCTAACTGAAACAAATAAAATAGGGACACCTACATGCAGGTACAATATTAAGTTTCCCCTCACTTTCAGTAGGGAAAAATGGTGTTTTCAGAGCAGTTATTTCCTTCTCATGAGGACAGAGGACAGTAAGCCCCATTCCAGGAGCGCCTGTTTCACAGTGCTTCACACTGGCTTGTTCATGGAGGAGGCACAGTCTGGAGTTTAGATGAATCCCACCCTTCTGGACTTGGGCTGGGCCTCATGAGAGCAAGTAAAAAATTCCCATTCTTCTCAGCAGCCACCAAAACAGGCATCCAACCTGCATCGTAACTTTGCGAGTTGGTATTTTATTGATTTGAAGTGGGGGGGTGGGGGGAGCATTAGCATTTTTACTTTTTTTCAATTGCTTTGAGCAGTTTAATGATTCCTTAAGCCAGCATCAAAACATAGTTGAGTCAGTCCAGTTCAGTGCTCCAGGCTTGGGAGGCTCTGCACCAGGGTTGACTTTTTTACAGCTTCGTATCCCCTCAATTCTTCTGAGGAACAGACCCTGCTATGTTCTGCTTTCCTGAATTTAGTACTATCAACTCTTACCTCTCCAGATACTGAGAGAACTCATTTCAGCACAGGAAATGTTACATATTAGCACTAAGAGAAGACATAAATTTTCCATTCCTATTTCAAATAAATTTAGGAAATACAACATAATTTCACTTATACAATGCACAGTTTAAATTCAGATAAAAGAGGTAGAACATTACATACGCCTGTTCCACTTGCAAAAAATCCCCTTGCTTTTTAGAGCAACAGAAAACTGTTGTTGCCAGAACAATAAAGATAAATCCAGCTTTGAATTGAGCAGGCACATTTCTGCAGCCATTCAGTGCGTGGGCCAGAGTTTTAGACACAGCTCCAGTTGTGAGCCAGTGCCAGGCTCAGGCTCAGGCTCAGGCTCAAATCTGTGCAATGAGGAGACACAGCCAGATGCGAGTGGTAACACTGCCTGGGCTCCAAACCGGTCCTGCTCTGAAACTGGAAAAAGGAGGATTTTTGTTTGGCCACACCCTCATTAGAGTACCTGAAGAAGTTTCAAGAAGATGCTGGATTCTGACAGCAAAGACACACACATCATGAACAGCACTGTCCTTCTGGGGCAATGGAGTTTGCATCTTCCTGCCGTTTACCTTCACTACCGTAAGTGGAATTTTCCTATTTATTTAGGTGGAGAGCTCTGTTGCAGATAATTAGGAACTGATCTGTACTGTACACACACAGTATTTGCGTCTTAACAGTTAGCATTGAGAAAAACCTTTGCATTCAAAAAGTCTTCCTGCGCACAGATACTAAATCCAGCAATTAGCAGTGTAATATATGTTCTGTCCTAATCACAACTTAAGGAATCAAATGTAATCTATTTTATGGCTCGAAAAACTATGTTTCTTTCTTGCACTAATCATTATATTTTTCACTTTTGGTTGATCCTTAGCTTCCCCCCGGCCTATATCACTTTGCTGGCAAAATCTTTATTATTTAGGGTTTCCTCTAGACACAGGACTGCTTTCCTGCATTTGAAATACAGCCAGAGAACACTCAGCATGGAGACCTTTCAAAAAAGGTGGGTTTTTTCCAGCTCAAAGGGTGGAGATGGCTACTTTTGAGAGTTTTTGTGCTTCCTGAAGTGCCTTTTCACCCGCAGTGTAAATGAGTGGTGACCTTCTGTTCTGATCCACAGGTCTGAAGCAGAAGGGTCCTGCACATTCTTATAATTTCCACAGGAACTGGTGTGATGCCAAGTTCATTTCAGCTGCTGAAGGAAGCTGCTATACCTCAACAGACTTAATAGCCTTGAGCTCACAACGTAATAGCATTATTCTGTATGTTGGATGGTGCATAAAATGCATTACACCAATATTTAGACTATCGTGGACCTGACCAACCCATCAAGAATTGGGCCAAACAAAAGGCAGCTCAATTTTGAAATGCCCAAACTTGGCTCTCCTCCAGTTAGAGCACAGCTAAAATAAATAAATAAAATTAGTCTAAGTTTTCTGTGTATTTAAAACAAAAACAAACCTTAATGGATTGTGATTCCAATATATTCTACACTAATACTGAATGAAAAAGAGTGAATGTAAAACCAGAATGTAGTTTCAAAAGAAAAATCAAGAATGCTTCACTCAAAAAAACCACAAATAAAGCTTTGTGCTTTGCTTTCAAACTGAGATATCATGAGAACAAAGATTTAATAATTTGGCAAATTATTCTGATTTGACAGAACTGAATTCAGGTGGAGTTCTACCATAGCTTGCAACAAGCTTGTATTTTATTTTCAAATATCTTCTTTACAGCATCTTCTGCATCTTTAAACCCCTGACCACCATGGGAGTTATTCTCTACAGCCAGAAGTAAAATAGGAATCAAGCCATGTATCACCATATTCTGTTCAACCAAAAGGCCTCTGATTTCAAAAGCTTGTATTTTACAATAAATTTACATTCCAAATTAAGGACTGTTCATGATTAAGACATCATCCTGCAGTGATAGCTATATACCAAATGATGCTTGGTTATTAAACTTGATGAAAGATTTGCCTTTTTGATTGGTGCTGTCTATGAGGCAGAATTAGGAATACCTTTAAAGGAGTCCCTTTCAGAGTAAGGGGGTTCCCTGCTTCCTGCCATGCAGTCTATGCAAAACCATTTCTGGGCACAAAAAGTCAGTGCTGTCAGAAATGTCCCCTGGACATCACAAGTATACAATGCCTCAGAACGAGATGATATAATCACTTTGGAAACA
This sequence comes from Corvus hawaiiensis, assembly GCF_020740725.1. Classification (NCBI taxonomy): domain Eukaryota; kingdom Metazoa; phylum Chordata; class Aves; order Passeriformes; family Corvidae; genus Corvus; species Corvus hawaiiensis. The sequence continues at coordinate 6,036,569 of NC_063229.1, read as the reverse complement.
CAAGCTGGTCACCAAACTTTCACTGGGAAGTGACTCAGAGGGAAAGCAGAAAGTAATAGCTGGGATATCACTGAGGGCAGCCCTCGCCCACTGCTAGGCACCATCTCCAGCATCGTTCTCAAAGAAAATCTGTTTGCTCTCCCACCTATGTTGGGTGGCCCTGGCACCCAACGCTGACTTTGCAGGTTCAAGCTCCTTCAATCTCCTTGACAATATTAATCAGCCTGTAATAATTCAAATTTCCAAAAAAAAAAAAACATGTTGATTTAGGGAGATTGTAATTATGATTTTAAAAGTATCTCCATTTTAGCTTTATGCTTTAATATAAAGGGCCTCAGCTGTCTGAGCCAGGAAAAAAGAACAAGAAAATAAATATATATATATTTTTTCAGGTACACCACTATTTTCTTAAAAAAGTTGGGTCTTACCTCATCCTCATATCAATATTTAATATGTTTACTTGATTACTGATGATAAACTGATCAATTAAAGGTTATCCCAATGATATTGAAATGCTGTTAACAGGCATTCCCTCTTTCAGGATCACTCTGTGCACTGCAGACAGTATTGCAAAAGAGACAGAAAAACAAAAATTAATTCAAAGACAAATACTCCCCTTGCACCCCCCCCAAAGAAAAAAAAAAAAAACCAGAAAAAGCCTGGATATTAATACCTAGTGATGTTTCCAACCAAAAGTGTATTTTCATTCAAATATTGTTCTTTCTACTGCTGCAAAATGCACTCAAAAAAACCCATGACAAATGCTTGTAATATTTACAAGATGTCATTGCAGTAAAATATTAATATCTTTTCCTCCTTGCAGAGCAACAGTGTATTCCTATTTCCATAGAAATATGCAATGGGTTTATTAGAGCCACTCGCTGTGTGCCGTACGAGCCTTTCCAGCACACACACTGCACCCAACCCTAACTAGGATTAGTGCCAATACAATTTGTACTACAGTAATCTATTAGATTCAGACAGATTTGCCTGAGCCTGAGGGGCTGAAACAGAGCAGCTACACTGGGAATGTTTTGTACAAGCCTGAGCTGAGATGGAGAGTAGGAAGGCGATGCCATCCCAGCACTACGCCAGGCTGCGCTAACACTGAGCTCTGGTCATCCCAGGAGTGGGGACAGCAGATTCACAGCATCTCCCCCTCACACTGCCATGCAGAGGAGTCCAGCAGAGCCTTCTCATTCTCCTCATGCTGAATTGGCTCCTTTCAGCATCCAGTTCTTCTTTTACTTCACCAGAGCTTGAGCAATTTTGCCTCCGCTTTCAAATTATCAGAACTTCAAAATAGCTGCTGAAGTACGATTCACCATTTCACAAGTCCTACATTTTCAGTGTCTCCTTGCCCAATCCTCTGCCCTTCTGCAGCTCCCTAAGTGTGCTGAGCAAGCAGATATTCCAGTTGCAGAAGGCCTCAGGCAAGCCTAGGTTGGTTGAGGTCAGCCAAATCTGGCAGCTGCTTTTTGCCAGCCCTGCCTTCCTGCTCGGAGGCAAACAAGCAGCAGCTCACTCCTTTGCTGGCCTCCTCCCAGGCCACTCTCCCACAGAGGGAGCTGAAGGTCCCCTTTCCATCCCAGCCAGTCCTCAGCTCAGCTCAGGTTTCCTCTTGCAGTTCTTCCCCAAGGCTTGATGCTGCCTCAGGTGCTGAGGTCCACATTCTGGAATGAAATGGGTATTACAGAGGACAGGGTTGATGAATTTTCCAGAAGCTTTTGGACTCAGTTCACACCAAGGTGTAATTATTGGCTCCATTAGGCAAAATTTCAGTGCCAATTCTCTCAAAGCCCTGAGATAAAACAAGTGACACCATCTTCTGGGGATTAGGGACAAAGCCACACACTCAGGGTGCTCTCTTATCTCAGGGAACAGCAAATGTGCACACTCTCTGTGTCTCTTAACATCAAAGAACAGAATATGACAACTGGGGCTTCTCCCAACACTTCCAAATGCTTCATGGGCCAGCACTTGCTTTTATGGTTATTCTTATGCTTCTGAAATAAACAACAGGAAAAACCCCAATGCTAATTGACAACAGCTTACACAATGACACCCAAATTAATGAAGCTGGAGATCAGTCAGAGCGGAAAGGTTTCAATTATCCACATGTCCTAATGTAAGGACAAGGCTGGAAGTGTATGTACCCTGGGCCTATCTGCTAATCAAAGCTTCTCTCCCAGTATGCCAAAGATGACAACTTAGTTATCATTAGTAATTACTAACATCCTCCCAGCCTTTAGAGTTAATGCTGTTAACTCTAAAGCTAACAGCTAACATTAACACTTAATGTTAGAAACTAAAGAAGGTCACTTAAGTCAGTTTGTCTCATCTGAATGAGTCAGCCTTCATTCTTCAGGTTTGGGCTTTCTAATAGCTGAAGTTTCAGCATTGCTTGACTGCTGTTTTCATTAGCCGATACTGTTGAAAGTTAAAATACACTCAAGACTACAACATTCAATTTTACAAGTCTTCTTAAGTAAGGTTTGGGTTCATAACCTGCAATTAGACTAGAAAATGCACTATAAAGTGAGTTTATTAGCATTTGTAAAGGAGAAGTCAGAATGATCTGACAACTTTTTTCCCCTGTAACTTCAAGAAGTGAGAATTTACTAAAAATAGTGTGAAGTAGGGAAAGAGTTGAAAGGAACACGGAAAGGGGAAGGGAAAGGGAATAATGGGACCACATAAATATTTCAAATACCTATTTGTGTACCATGCACTCCACAGAACTAACACATATTACAAGGTTTCCAGCTATAATGACATCTGACCATGCTTCCCTTTGTCCTGGAAGGAACACACTCCACTAGCACAGAGTTTATAAAGTCCGTGAATGAGCACAAATACAATTCAGTGACCTCCAGTGTCCTTGTCACTGACATGTGATATTTATGCATGTGAGGCTAATCTGAAGCCTCTCTCAAACTCCCATTCATCATTAGCCCATCAGATGCTGACTAGACCATATATCTCTACCTGGATGCTTGCTAATCTTTCACTATTAAACAGGGATAAACCACAAATTTTATACTGGGAGCCTGTCACTCAACTATTTGGATCTACTTTGTGGCCAGCTCCTTTTGTAAGGGAGTTGAATATAACCTTCACCTAAGGCTTCTCCTGGGCACAAAATGCTACTTTAGCAAGAGCACTCACAAGCCAAATTCCCAGGCTTTATACACCAGCATGGATCTGCTCACTCCAATAGAGTAATGCCAGATTACACCAGCTGAGGATCTGGCCATATATTTTCAAGGTACTCTATAAAGTAATTAAGCTTTATAATAACCTGGCAAGGTTCAGCAGTACAAAGTGAAGTGGGAAAAGTGCAAGAACACCAAGCCAGTGGCACACAAAGAAATGCTGCTTCCCAAAGGGCAAGTATCTTGACTGCCTTGCTTTTTAACTGTACATTCCAACCTTCCTGAGTCAAAAACCTCTCTCTAAGCTCCACAAAGCCAAAGATAGTTGTAGCATCAGGCTGCAGCAGTAAGAACTGAACCTGGGAACTCTGTACCTGTGCGTGTGAGATTACTGAAGGAACTAAGAGATCTAGTTGGGCAGCTCAAGTTGTGTTAAGTTCACCCACCTGCTCAGCCTGGCCATACAGAGATGTTGAGTTGTTTTGTATTCATAAGAGCAAAGAGTTGTCCTATCTACTACTGAGGATAATAACTGTAATATTAGAAATTAAAGGCTTACATTCTGTTAAGATTTTCTTCATAGCATTTAAAAGAACAGGGTATAGTCAGTAGAAATCCTCCTGCTTCCCATGTGCTTGCAGAAGGCAGCTTGACACCAAGTTTTGAAACTCACAGAAACACCTCTTTTCCACACACTGCACTGAAACAGTTTGTATGTTTCTTTTCAGTGAACACTGACAAAAAAACTGAGACAAGGAACAAGTGAAAACAAGCCTAAGAAGATGGAAGATTTGAAATCTATTAAAATAGTCCTAGAAACAGCTAAGTCCCTACATAACCAAAGACCATGGAATTTCACCTGATAAATCATGCAATAACCCAGCTCAGCTGTTTCAAACTGTGTTTTATTGCCCCGTGCCCACTCAGCCTTAACCCAACTCATTGCACTGGAGGAAGGAGCAGTAACATTAATAACTTCCAGATTTTCTGGACTCGCAAAGGGGTTCTACAGCCTGTGCTGAGAGGGCTTGGGAAGGCTCCTGGCATTCTCTCCTGCCTTTGCACATCTACAGCCTCGCCCAAATTACCCCATTGTAAGTACTCCCTTACCCCACGTGCATCACTTTATCATTACTAAAGTGCAGAACGCAGCTTATTCAGAGCATCTTCCTAGGCCATAGATCCTGCCTGGAAAGATGACGGAAGAGCAGCTGGAGCAAACTCCACCACCAAAACAGCTCCCACACTCCAATCCCTGTGGCCCCACAGCCCCGTGTGCAGAGCAGGAGCAAGATTTCAAAGGCACACCCTGGGCATCAGCCTGACCTTGAGCACCCGGAGCAGCCTCAGGCCTTTATCTGAAGAAGAGAAAACATCCCACCAAATTTCAATCAGAGGCTTTCAAAGGCACAAGTGTTCCCAGTTACAAAACAAACTCCGGTGCAGCTCCAAGGCTCCGCTGTGCCACAGGCAGTGCGGAAGGTTTCCGGCTGTCGGGCGGAGTGTATAATGGGCCTGATTTATAGTTATCAGCATGGGACTTGATTCGAAAGCTCAATCACCGTGACTTCTCACAGTGGGGTTTGCATGCTGCAACGGGCCTCAAAATTGGAGAGGAATTTACCTCCCGCTGCCGAACATTACATAACAATCAACAGAAAACAAGCGGAGAGCAGCAGGAGGTCCCCATCATTAGCCTGCACAGTCATGTTAATGGAGATGTACACACACTCATCTATCTGCACTTATTATGGAGCTTGCCAGACTGTGGGATTACATTGCAAGAAGGAGTCTAGGGCACAGAGAGACAAGATACAGGCAAAGAGCTTCAAAACTCCAGTCAAACCACTGAGATTTCCACACTAACGTGGGAGACTGGGGTCTGGGAGGTCTGAATCTCACATGTAGCAAAATGGCTCACAAATGTTTGGAGGTGCATGTGACCTTGCACTGTGCAAAATGCTGCTTTTCCTCTCCAGAAACAACAGCTCTACCTTCACCTTTCTGCCTCTTTTGAGCCTTGCTTCCAAGGCAACAGCTCCACCTCCACAAAAGGATGCCCACAAAGTTTTCTGAACTTCTGGCAGTATGGCCACATTGGTCTGCATCCCAAAATAATCACAGATTTCAGTACCAATTAGATGGTTCATATTAGACAAAAAATAATCCCTGTGGGGACTCCTACTGCCTTGGCATACAAAGAAGGATGAAAGCAAAAACCTAACATAATTTAAAAAGCCATTCACACCAAAAGGGCTCATTTTAAACTTAATATTTTGGGTAACTGTAGCTTTGTTTTCATATGATGTATTGTCTTCAATATGACAAGAGCACTCCAAAACATTCCTAAATCTCTCAAGGCTGAGGGACAAATTTGTTCCATTTGTGGGCTTTTTAATGAACAAAGTGCTTGAACACCTGATGTGACTTGGGAAAGGTGAACAGAGTCAGAGCAGAAAACAGCCACATCACATTTTCTCTCCAGCCACCACTTTGACTTTTATAAATATTCCCCTTTCCCTCCCAAGCCAGCCATTTATTGTTCCTCTCTCATAGGGTAAACTCTGCAAATTCATTCTAAAACTCAAGTATACAAGGTTAAAAAAAGGTCAAGACAGTCCAAGTCCCTCTATGCTAATTTAGCATGAAGGAGGCAATCCATTTCCCCTTCCCAAACATGCATTAAATGCAGAACATCTCTAATGGCCTGAGCTTTCTCCTTGATGTTTCAAATGTTCTTTCTAGATCGCTAAGCTATGGATCTAACTTGTGTTATTTCTTTTAACAAAATTAGAAATGACAGTTTTAAACAATCTTAATGTTATAATCAAATCAACTGGAATGTCATTAGCTTTCCCGATTGCCATTTTTCTTTTCTGATTAATATTGTGATTCCTGTAAGAAACACTCTTTTCTTAACCACTATAAACAACCAATACATTAACCCCGTGCAGATTGACTATTTCTGCCATGTACCATTTACTAACCAAGGGAGAGGTCTCACCATTCTCCCCTGGCTCCTCAAAAAGCGTTGTACACCTCTTTTCATCTCTATCAATAAATTGACCCAGAAATATTTGCAAACTATTGTTCATTGTACATTTTAAAATTAAAATCCCCCTGCAGAATCCAGCCACAAACTGATGTGTTTGCACAAGGATCTGGAATGTATCTGTTGCAAGGACTAGACAGGACAATACAAACCATCAACGACTGAAGAGCCCCTGGCTTGTTGCTGAACATTTTTCTATTAGACAGCCCAGAACACTGAGCAAGCTGCACTGCTTACCCATTTCAGACCCTCTTTAACCTGAATACTCCTATCAAGCCCATATGGGGAAACATACTGGTAGCACTGAGAGCTAGAGAACAATAAGGGACTAATACATAATTGAATTAAGAAAGTGGCTAAACAATTTTAGGCTCTACTTTAGCTATGTTAAAAAGAGCTGCCTGCTCAAGAGATGTTCAATGATCTCTGAGAAGCACGTATTTAATCATAACATCACTGAATTGTTCTTATTCACTGTTCCTTCCCCAGTGAATCACCTTCTGGTTCTTATCCTACATTTAAACCCCTCGTGCTTTGGGGTCAGGAACACACTTCTTGGTTCGTTTCTGAACAAGTCCCACCACAGGAACCATGACTAGCAATTATTAGCAGCAATAAGTACTAGTGAAGAACTACAACACAAAGATTACTAGCTTTCAAATATCTTTTTGTTTGTTTGTTTAATCTTAGTGGGGAGAAATGAAGCAATCAAATGCTTCTCTGCTGATTGTGCCTTGTTTTCACCGACAAAGCCTCTTGGTCACAAGAGAGTTTAGGCCAGAAACCCATCTCTAGGTTAGTGAACCTTAACCCAAACCAACCAAGTGACATTAACTCAGGTAAGCCAAGGACCTCCTGTTCCCACTTCAATTGTTTTTCCTCTGGGAGATCATCTCCTTTTGACCATGCTTTATGTTGTGCAACTGTGTCAAGCACCTATAGCATAAAGAAGCAGTATGAACCCCACCTGGAACTGCTTCTAGGTCAGGAAAGTGCATGACAACGACCAACCAGAAATGAGGAGCAGTAAGAGATGTCCCACTGCAATACAAGCTACATTGGGGCCAGCTCTAACATTCTGCTTTGTTATCCATAGTCAATGGATGGTGAAGCCCCTTCCTGCAGTGCTCAGGAGCGCCAGTGAATCAAAAAAGCATTATGGGAGACACTGTCGTGGTTTAAAAATTAAAGTTAGCAATTTACAGTCCGCCAAAATTGCAGCTGGAACTACGCTGTAAATTCTCCCATGCCACCTACTGGTGCCTTCTTTATCTACCAGCTGTATTTTATAGACAGCCACACAAACGTGGTGCATTTATGGATGGTGTTCAAACTCATTTTTTGGTGGACTTGAGTGGAAAGGCACAAGGGTCCATCCATAACACAGGATCTCCCTCTGTTGGGGTACCTTAAAAGATAATTAATTATTACTGCTGACAGCTTCAAGACCCCACAAAGATGGTGAGAAGCAACATGAAGGAATTCAGGACAGAAAATGCTGCTCAGTACTAATGCAAGTGTGCCACGAGAAGGGCAGGGAAGCCAAACCACCTCACACACACACCAAGAGATGGTCTGAGAGCAAACCTCTGCTTGCTGCTCTCCAGAACACGGCTCCTACTGCAATCCCACAGCCAACACCCCTAGTACTGCCCGTGATCCTACTGGCATCACAACTATTTTCTTGGCTGGGCATAAAATGGAAGAATAAAAAAAAAAAATCAGTCTTGTTTAATCAACCTAAACTACTTTTTTTATTATTTAACATTAAAAATTAGAGTCTGTCCTCCTCTATCTAAAAGAAGAGCTGTCAGGTTCTGACCGAAGTCTAACCAAAAGGAGGGATGGGGAGAGGAAGGGGGGAGTTGGGAAAAATCAATGAATCTACGCTAATAAAGGTTATAGGAGTAAAATTTACGCTGGATGCAAGTATGATCCTGTAGTCTTTTTATTTTTTTGGCACACTGCCCCAGCATGATTTACGTCGAGATAACATGATGGAGCCTCCACCATTGAAAGGAATTAAATAAAAATGCAATAAAGGAGTACAAAATCAATCCGCTTACAGTTTTGTTTAATAAAAATTCATGAAGGATGGGCGGGCAGGCCCATAAGAAATACACCAGTTCAATGAGGGGGCTCTATCAAGCCCACAGCCATTAGAGTGTAGCAGCAGGATAGGATTATTGAACATTAGCATGAGTTAGCTGTGGTGCCAGTGTGTTGAATATGCCTCAGTTCCCCCATCATTCCAAGCTCTGTCATTGCTGCCAGTCAATAGCGCATCTATCACCTGAAATAATGGCCAAGAAAAGTACAAAAGATGGGGATTTGACCTTGACTGAGAAGCTTATCTATGGGGATTTTCCAACAGGGGAAGCTGTTTTTTTCAGTCAGGATGCTGGGACTAAAATTCCTCAGCAGATCCAGCCTATCCCTGGACATTAGCAGGTTACAAACCCAGGCTGGGTTTGGCTCCCCACTTGTCACTTTTCACTGCTGAGTGAAACTTCTGCCCTCTGGAGACATTTGCCCTAATGATCAGTTTACATTTGCTTTCTTAACTACAGTCTGAGGCTGGAATACACAGGCAAACAAACATGCCCTGTGGCATGGTAAGAAATTAATTGCAAAATCCTTTAGCCACACCGATTTTGTAAGAGGAGCTGCAAGGCTTAGCCTCACCCTTTCCCTCCAATCGGCATTTTAAAAGTTATTGCTTACAGTCATCTTGAAAAAAGATGATTTTAGTGGTCACAGGTTACCCAGATGAGCATTTGAGAACAGAACTTGGCCAAATCATGCAGCATTTCTGTGGTTTTCCACCAAATGAAAAATTTGACCAATAGGGGAACAGAACTATTTCAATTTCTGCCCTAGCAAACCATCTCATTTTTAGAACATTCATTTGCTCTGTGCTAAAATCCACACTCCTTAGGTTTTTTATTATCACACAGGGTTCAAGTAAAAACATGGCTGAAAAGATGGACTTGTGCCTTGCATGAGCAAGAGCAAGTTTGCAAGTCAGGTGTGAACATTCCCACTGTGCTCACAAAATACGCTGAGTGTGTGATGTCACCTAGTGGTCAGGACACACGGGACTGAGGGACAATTAACATTTTCTTCTAATTCCTCCACTAGCTGGAGGTACCTGCTGAAACTTCCCGAGCTCTTTATTAAATAAGGACCACTCCAAGCCAGGATGAGGTAGATTTAGCTTCACACACACCTGTGATGGGATATGTGCAGAAATAGTAGGATGTGAATTATTTCCTCCAATGCCAGCAACTGCTAATTCCAAACTCCTTCTTCCCTGTACCCAAGTCAAGCCAAAAAAATTTAAATCAACCTTTTTCAACCAGCAGCAGTGCTATCATCATGCTGCAAGTCTGGAGACACCCAGCAGCAGATAAAAGCACAGAATTCATCAGACTCCATAAATTATCCCCAGGTGTGCTTTGTGCATGAAATTCCTCTCAGAGCACGGCTGCGTACACCTCCACACCCTCAGACACATTCCAGCTTGTGCCAGCCAAGCACTGGGTTTTCTGGGCTGGCTGATCTGCCCACACCTTTCTCATGAGAGTATTCATGCCTAGGGAAGCATTTCAGCTTAGCTTTCCCTCCACCAGACGAGAGGCAGCTCAGCTGACTCTGCTCTAAGCACTTACCACGTAGGAACACAGAAAAAAGGCAAAATGCTGTATTAGCCCACTCCTCCCTGACAGAAGCCTCAGGCCAAGCAAAACTGCCCTGCCAGTTTTTCCTGGTAGGCTTTTCTTGGCTGTTCCAGTACGTTGACTTGAAGGACAATAACCTCTAGCTTGTTTAACAACTTGTCCCTGCTGTGTAATTACACTTCTTTTAATTGGCTCGTGGGGTTTAATCATCTCCTGGGACTCAGCTTCCAGCATTTCTCATTAACTGCCGGCACGCACTCGTGTTCTGAGGACAGGAGGATGTGCTCCAGAGCTGCACACGGGGGAGGCTCTCTGAGGATCCAAAAGAAAAGGCTCACAGCAGAGCTCTCAGCCACGTACAGATTCTCACACTCCTCCGAGCCAGCTACACCCCATCTGTAAAGTGCACAGCCAGCTCTGCATCCCTGGGGAGAGGCAGCCAGCCCTGCTCACATCCACTGTCAACTTGTTGGAACAACTAGAGGAGGCAGAACACAGCAAGGATTGAGAAACCACAGAGAGGAAGACTCTTGGCACAGGCACAGAAGAGTGGATATAGGAGCCATGCTGAGCCCCTTACACAAGAACCTTCTCCCTGTTACCTCCCTCAGCTTCAACTGTTCCAACATTTCTCTTAGAAGTTTGCAAACTTCAGCTGATCTCAAAATTATGCTTAAAAATATATCTAAAATTACACCCACAGTAATATTAATATTCTTAATTTTATGCCAAGTGCCTTTGTGCCCTCCTGGAGCACAGGAGCAAGTCCAGAGGAAACCACAAAGGTGATCAGAGAGCTGGAGCACCTCTGCTTTGGAGACAGGCTGAGAGCTATGGGGCTTGGAGAAGACAAAGCTTCACAGAGACCCTTAGAGCCCCTTTCAGTATTTAAAGAGGCTACAAGAGATCTGGAGAGGGATTTTCTACAGAGGCAGATAGTGATAGGACAAGGGGAGAGTGTTTAAAGGACTAAAAGAGCAGAGAAGAGATTTAGATTGGATGTTAGCAAGAAATTCCTCCCTGTGAGGGTGGGGAGGTCCTGGCACAGGGTGCCCAGAGAAGCTGTGGCTGCCCCTGGATCCCTGGAAGTGTCCAAGGGCAGGTTGACGGGGCTTGGAGCAACCTGGGATAGTGGAAGGTGTCCCTGCCCATGGCAGGTGTTAGAATGAGATGTCCTTAAGGTCCCTTCTTCCAACCCAAACCATTCCATCATTCTGTGTCAACAAGGTGGGTTGTACAGAGGAAGTCTCTGCTAAGAGGTGACTGCTCCACCCTAAGCAGTCAGCACCAAAGGCTGCTCACAGGAGGATGAACCAAGGACACGATACATTGCAGAAAATGGAAAAGGATATTTGACATTTGCTGAAGGAACAACACTACGTTAAACTTGTACTGGCAGGGCCTTGAGATCCAAGTAGTTTTCTATTACTTCTCAGCCATGCTCGGCCGGTTTGTTTGATTTTTCCATCAGAATCCTGCAGCTCAGTTCACTTTAGCAGAGGGGGAAGTTGCTGGGAAAGGAACTGAGAAACAAGAATCTGTCAAAGAGTTGTTTTATTTCCTACAGCACTGGCTGACTGACCAAAATCCTATTAAAAAAAAAAAAAAAAAAGAAAAAAGTCAAATTCAGGAAAAAGCCCTGAATGTGTCAAGGCTTTTGGAACAAATGGCACAATAGGTTTTTCCTGTAGCTATAGGCATGTATTTCTTCTTATTTTTTATTTATTTATTTAACCCCCTGTAACACACCATTTCCCCCAAAGGGCTGCAAAGGTTCAAAGGCTTTGAGAGCACCAATAAATCATGACCACATAAATGTCCTGTAGTGAAGTTTGATTCTTATTTACCCGGGGTCTTTGGGCCAGTGCTCAGTCTGTGTTGGAGAAGGCAGATTTACTTCTCCTGAGATGCCCTCAATTCACAGAGTGCTCATCTTTCAAGCAGCACCACTCCAGCCTCAGCTGCCAAAACACTTCTAGCTGCAAGTTTCCATCATTTGCTTTATCACACTTCCCTTTCCCCTCCCAGATACTGGTCTAAACTAAGTTATGTTTAGAAATACCTTGTGAGTGGCCAGACTGTGAGTCAATGAATCTCTGTAAATCACTGCCATATGCAGAAAAATTTCAGGCTTTAGTGAGCTTTCTCCTTAGGCCATCTCTAGCCATAATTCCCTCTCTAAAATAATCCTTAGGACTGTGGCATGTTGTATAGCAGGTAGGAAATTCAGCACAGGTAAAATAAGCGGGCTACAAGAGTAGGGCATAAGGAACAGAGCATTAAAAACAGGACAGAAATACTATTTTAGATGAACTGGATGCCCTGCAGCATAGCTAAGGTGCAGTTCTGTCCTGCAGGCAGTAAAGCAGTGAATCAGTCTCCACTCCACAGCAAGGGTGATCTGCTCATCCAACTCTGCTAAGAGGAAAACAGGATCAGCAACAGAAACTCCAGCAGTTTGATTAAAGCAAGCACCTAACAGTGTAGCTGTTTCTTCACATTTTTTTCTGTTAGGTGACTTAATCTAACATTCATTCTCCAATGTCAATGAATATTTACACCCAATCCACTTTGAAGTATCCATTTTAATTATTCACAGTCAGTACAGCTGCAGGTATTCACGAGCAATTTGTGAACAGAGTCCATGTTAATTTTCTGGAAGCATTTTTCTGGAAGAATTTTTTCTGACAGGAAACAGAATCAACACCCAGAGAAGTAAATTAACTACTCACATGACTTAAAGCTAAAAGATGGCAGATGCACATGACTTTTCAGCTATGTACACGGAAAAATAAGAACTAAAGACAACTAATTATAGCAAGACATTTTGCTATAGAACCCTAATTTTTTTGAGGCAAACAGAAAAATTGTTCAAGGACCACAGAAACATCACAGTTCCATGCACCATTCGTTAGAGAGATACAAATTTGCCAGACACATTAACCAAAAAACAAGTCTTTGATTCAGTGGAATGTGACTGGGACATGTGTAGGTTCAATTGCAGTGGGAACGCACGTAGAGAATCTCATCCTCAGACAACAGCCTTGAACCCTACAGGAATCTGCACAGCTCTGCTTTTAGGAAAGGCCTTTTGTCATTAATAGTTTATAAGTGTTGAAGGGAAATGTTGGCAAAACCCCAGCAGCAGATTTAAGTTCATTCTGTAACCCGAAAAACAGGTGGGTGAATTAATCTGCAACCAAGATCACTCCGTTCCACCCCATGCAAAAAAGCAAAGCCTAAATGGGGATCTAGTGTGCTCTGAATTATATCTATTTGACTTTTATTTAATTTGCCTTAGCTTTTCCCACTCTCTTTCGTCTGGAGAGCGCAGAAGCTCCTGGCTGGAGGACCTGCTCTTTAGCTTATAAAATTTAAGGCAACGCAAATGCATTTCAGGCTGTTTTTATTTATGCCATAACTGGTTGGGGGTTATTTTGATAAATGAATAAAGGCAGCTAAACATTTGCCACATAGTCATATCACCCAAGGGTTTTGGTCAGGGTGGTACCCACATTATCCTACGGTGTTGGTGTTGCTCTGGATGACAAGTTTATTGGAAAATGAACAAGAGCCGCTCTCCCAGCCACTGACAGCAAAAATCCATCTCCAACATAACAGACAGATATAATTGTTGTGCACCCTGTTAGACATGCCAAGTGATTGATACAATGCAAAAAGGAGCGGGGTGAAATTATGATGATCTATAAAGATCTTTCTGGAACAGAGAAAGAAGAAGAGAATCATTTTTAATATGATTAATATTGCAGCAGAGAGGGGGAGAAAGGAAAGAGATGGGATTTGTTCCTTGCTATAACACTCTACTCCCAGGCAATACTGCTTAGCAGGAAAGCCTTCCAGCTGAGGGCTATGAAACAGTTATCACTGGTAGGTGATTAAGTTACTAATTCTTCAGGGAGAAGACATTTAGAGGCCCATATTAAAGGAGAGCGAGGCAAAATTACATTCCGTTTCAATTTAGTTTAGCAATTCTAGTGATTTAGTTAAATGAAAGCAATTGTTCCAATTAATAGTATTGAATGTTATTCATCAAAAGTGTCAAAACAGCTGTGTTGGTGCATTAGTAACCTATTCTCTTGTCAGAGATATGGATAATTCCCCGGGATTGCACGAGGCAAATGGCAGAGCAGCCAGGAGCCTTCAGCGGAGCCGCACGTCCCGCAGCGTTAATGACTGCGGGGTCATGGAGCTGCTGTCAGGCTCCAGCAGCTCCACACCGGGGTGGAAAGGACAGCTGGGGTTCAGCAGGGCAGGGGATGTTCCTGAACACATGAATCTGGTTTTCACCCTCCCTGGTGCCGTCCCACAAACGTGCTTCAGCACAGTCTGACAGGGCAGCACAGCGCCGTGCTGCCGGCAAGGGCAGAGCAAAGGCAGCTGCTCCTCTCCTCCCCTTCCCACTCTTTGGCCCACTCCTTCCTCAGGGTTTTGTGCAGGAAAAGGCGAGACCTCCACCTTGCTTTGCCTAGAGCTGGTGCAAGAACAATTAGGAAGCCAAGCCTCAGCAAGTGCCAAGCACCATTTTGATCCATGCTGAGTCCTCGGCAGAGACGGCGGCCCTGCAGCAGCTTTTCTCATGGAGCTCATCCATCAAAACAGTGATTAAGGAGCTAAGAGGAAAAGTTTGGACATAACCCCTGAATACAATGGGGTAATAAAACACAATGGTGCTGCTGGCCTGGGAATATGACACTCTGGCACAAGACAGAACCTTCTATTTTGGGATAAACAGACCCCGGTCTGAACATGGCTGAGGGCATCCTGGAGCTCATTAATCTGTATGGGAATGACAGAGACAGGATAACAGGTCTGATAAGGGTTTCCTCCAGCCTTTTCCTCGCACCATGCAGGCCCCTGCAGCCATCTCAGCTATCTCCACTCAATAAGGCTTTATACACTTCCTCCCACGACCCATAATTGCCATCTCAGTGCAGGCGATACTATCGCCTTCCTTTCCTTTCAAATTTCCATAGCCTTTTTATGGGAGATTAGAAAATCCTGTCTTTTTTGGACTCTGCTGTTTGTTTTCTCCAGAAGCTAAAGAAAAACAAACGCATGCTGTGTAGCTGAGTTGAAGGACAAGGGAAAAAAGGGTGCTAAGGGCCCAGCAGGAACCTTGCTGCAGCTTGTGCTGCTCCTTACCCAGGGCGATGCCTTTGCACTCTTCAGGAACAAGGCAAACCACAGCCCGGTCCCATTCCATGGGGCAGTGGTGAGATCCTCCAGGTCACACCACAAACCAAGAGTTACAACAGTCTCGCGTGTCAAATTATGTGTCTGTTCTTTTTTAAAAGTAGCTAACAGATAAAAATCAACAAAAAATGTGGGTAAATTCCAGGAGAAAAGGAGCCTTAGAGACCTCAAGTGAAAGATAATTCTGCTTTTTCTCCCTGTCTCTGAAGGCACCCTTCAGGCCACACTCACAATCCAACCTTCCTCATGAAGGTAACAATGCTTTGCAATGTGACTTTTCTTGCTTCCTCTTCCCTACTCCAATGACTGCCAGGGATCACAGCCCAGCAGTTACCCTGCTCTAACACACATTGAAACAGCCAGGTGCTCTTGCTGAACACAAGCTAAAGTCAGTGCAGAGCATCACATCGTACCAGCACGGCTGTAATTGAAATGTTATTTAACAGGGAGAGGGAAATAATCTCTCTTATCTATGCGAGCCAAACAATTTGTTACCACCTGCTCACGCTCAGAGGAGGAGTAAGGCTTGAGAAACCTGTAACTGCAAAAACCTACCCCAGCCTTACACATAAAAATGTACAAATCAAGTATCCTCACTAGGTTTGGCATGCCACAAAATCCCCTTTAAGTCCTAGCCTGGAACTGTACCTGCATCTGCTTTTATCATAAGAGCTTGAAAGCACATAGAAAACAGCACCTTAACTCACGGCTCTGAGTTTTGTTATGACCTCTGGTGCTTTGTGCCTCAGTAACGAGGCTGCTGAAATACAACTCCAAGCCAGAGCAATGAACTAAATCCCCCCATGCTGGTCCCAGCACAGGGCAGTGGACACACAACAGGCCCATGCTAAACTTCTGCAGAAGGTTGGAGAACACACATGTTAACTTCAGAGTCGTGGCCAGAAGAACAGAGAAGCGCTGTGGAGCCCTCCCCATATTACAATTCAGGTTTTTGGCATGAAAGAAGCTTCTTTTTGGCAATTTTTGTTCTCGCATTCCCGCTTGGGATGGTAGGATTTTAAATGCCTGCAGGGCATAGAAGGTTACTGATAATAAAACTGCATTTTAATACACCAGAATAACTACAGATATGCCTCTTTTGGTGCACGTGGCTCCACCTTAGCTGTATTTCAAACATGCCACATAACATTTATTATGAAAAAGAATTAAAGAGCCCTTCATTAATTATTTGTATTACCATAGCACCTAAGGGCATTAATCACACATCAAGGCATCGTTCAGCAAACACTGCCAGAACACAGTCTGCCTAAAATCAAAATCCAGGGCAATGAAAAGGAAACAACTGCACAGAAATAAAAGAACACACATGGTGTGGGAAGCACGGGGTGATGGCTTAAGTCAGTAGGAGAGGCACCAGAAAAGCCATGTCCTCTGCCATCACATTACCTGAGCACAGCCCAGGTGAGGAAGGTTTCTAAGAGAGGCTGGGTGAGGATTAAGAGTCAATAATAAGTGATCAGAATACTGGAAGCCAAACCCAAGAAGAAGATGTGGAAGAAAGTGGGCAACCGGCAGCTGTTGTGGTGCAGAGCCCACGGAAACAAGACAGAGCAGTCAGGTACAGTTTGAGTCAAGTTATGGATCAAGAGAACTCCTGGAAGATCCTTTCCAGCCCAGTCCTTTGACTTCACAACAGTTAAAAATTATTTTAAAACAGATAAGAAAGTTCTAACACCGTGTTTGTTAAGCAGGACCAAACTTTAAATGTTTCATTACAAGTTAATACCACAGCAGTACCCCTCACTCTGAGAAGCCAAGGCACAAATGTGTTGGGAGCTGCACTTCACCCATGACAGACCCCCAGGCAATGAATCAAAGCTTCAGCATTCCTCAAGATCATTATCTCCTGCCAAATTTAAACACCAGTAACAAACAAATACCAGCTTCTGATCATAAAATGGAGCTGAAGCCAAAAATAAAAGCTTGGAGTCTGCCTAGATGGTGATTAGTAACTCATACACCAGATAAGCCCTTCCCACCTCTTCAGTTCCTACACCAGCTCCACGCTCAGTTCTAGCACATGCCCAGCACAGGCTGGGAGCAGCCACTCATTCCTAACCATCATTTTGACTCTTCCTACCCCATCTCTTGGAAAATGGGATGTGTCCTCACGTAAAGGGCAGTGATTAGAGAGAACAGATGTATGTTGTGAAGTGAGCTGAGCAGTAAATGAGGTTGATTCCTCCTACCCACACAAGGTTTTGAGATTTTGGTGTATTAAATAAAAACAAATTTATGTCTGAAAAGCCACTGTTGTACTTCACATGCCACATTTTTCTCTCAAGGGGAGGCTCTTGCATTAAACTATAGGGTAGAACAGAACAACAACTGCTGCACACAGAGGTAATAGTGAAACATGAAATTATTGTAATATAGCACGTTGCCATAATATGAATTAAACTACTGTATTTCTCAGCTGTAGCTTTCTTAAACTCCTATTTCACTTCATCACTGTTGTTTGGTTTGTTTCAAAGTAAAAACAGGCTTATACACAGCTGAATAATTAAAAGTGTTGTCTTCATTAAAGGAAAAAAAATAAAGAAAAAAACCCCCAATACCCTGGGGGGAAAAAAAAAAAAACCCAAATATAAAACCAGACCAACTTCCCATTCAAAACCTAAAAGAACTGTTCTCCCAAACCTGACTGTACAGGAATGTGGCTAATACAGAAAGGATTTTTTTTTTTTTTGTAATTATTTAGGTGCATTCTCAGAAGTTAATCAACTAATCTCCTTCTCGATTTCCTAAACCAAGAAAAGGCCAGATGTAGTAATCTATTACAGACATGATATAATTGTACTGTAATCATAACAGAACAATATCTGCACATATGCTTTTGTTAAGCACAGGGCACAGCCTGACACTACTCATTAAGAAACAAATGGAACATTCAACCACGGCTTTCATTTGATCTCACGAAGATAAGCCTCGGTATTGTTATTCCGGATTTTGTGTGTGTGTGTGCAGGACACAAAAGCATTCTCTCTCACAATTAAAAAAATAAATAAATAAAACCATAGCAAACTGGTCTACACAGAACAATTGACCAGTAGAACAGTATATTCTGCTATTATCACTCTGCAGTAACTTAAAAGTCACTCCAAGCCCAGAATTAACACCAAAAAGCAATCCTAAAACTGTTATCTCACCCTACTATGGCCTTGCTGGCCGTTTTTCTTATGCAGAACATTTTTCACTATCACATCCCAATGGTATTTTACACAGCATTATACTCATTGCTATTGTGATTTAAACCTTGTCTATGCCCTGTGTATGAAAACAGCTCAGCATAACTAGTAGCAGTACCAGAAAGGGAAATATCAAACAAGCAGCTGGTGTTGCTTTAGAACTTTCTGAAGGGTGTGCCTGGCAGAAGAGCAGTTAAAAAGCAGCAATGTGAATTGCATATGATACAGCACAGTGATGCTACTGCATTATAAATAATGCTGAGGGATGCATTATTTATATGTCTAATATTGGGCTCGCTTATGAAGAAAGCTTCTTTCTGCAGTTTGTCTCCAACAGTAATAGGCAGACAGGATCACACAGAAGAGATCGGAAGGAGACATGGCAATTCAGGGAAATTTGGGAGGCAAGACACAGAAAAACATTGAGTGGAGCACCCTATTGCATTTCCTAGGTTTAATAAGTTGGAAAGCTCAAAAGGTTAGGAGCTCACCTCTCATTCATTTAAACATTCAATAGGAAACAACAAAAAAAAAAACAAACTTGGATGTTTATTTGAGCCTAATCCCAAGTCTGTGTCCTTTAACAGCTGCAGGGCTGGCACGGAAACACTCTGAGATTTCTGGCACCTCCATGTCTGATCACTGTTTTAAACCAAAATTGGAGAAAGGCTCTGCCCCATAAAAGCGTTTAAATAGGCTCTTGCAAGAGGGTGGAGCCTCCAGCCCCACAGTGAGCTCAATCTTGTAACACGCTCATTTTCTGTTCTGGTGTTGAATACATCCCTCTGCACAGATCCAGCAGGAGTGCTGCTGCTAAGAACACCTCTTTCCCTTGCTGCACTGAAAACTCCACCAGCAATTTGTAAACAAGTGTAACTATGAGGACGAAAGCACAAATAATAATAAAAACCTGGTGGTTAGCCCAAGTCAGAGCACCAATGGGCCCAAATCCAATTTTTGGTACCACCAACACTTTTCCCTTCAGCCAAAAGTTACCAACTGTAGATAAATGCCTGTAACAAGCTTTTATCTGCCCCTTATCCCAACTTGTTTTCCAAGACTGGTGGTAGGTATGCACCACAGCCACCTTTCTTGGCATCAACACACAAAGCTGAAGGATGGAGATAGATCCCAACCACCCATGGGGCACCACAGGGCAATAGATTTCTCTGGAGTTTGGGTGGACAACCAGACTGGTCTACAAAAAATAAATCAGTTCCAGTAGGCCAGAAACTGCTCTCAACAATGAGCACGGAGCTGTTGTGGAAGTTAATGAGTCCCACCACTGTCTAATCCAGCCCAGGCAGGGCCTTGGGGGGAATTAAAACACTCTTGTGCCTCACTGTTGTTGTTGCTTCAGTCCAGCCTTACCTCATAAAAGCAAACTAGGCCTGTGCTTGGGACCATGGTGCTGACAGTCACATGAGCTCATCCTTACAGCTTTCTTTTGTTCTTGGAGTTGCGGAAGAAAAAAAAAAGGCTTGAAGACTAGAAGGGGACAATGATCTCAGAAGATAGCTGGTGGGTGCTTCTTTTTGAAGTACATTTCATGAAACCATTCACTCCAAACCCACTGTTTTGGAAACTTGCTTTCACAATCCAATGCTCCAAGGTCCCAGATAATCCAAATTCCACATACTATTGCTGAAAATGTTTTCTAGTTCCATGTCTAACTGAACCAGCATCCAAAAACCACCCTATTAAAACCCAGTCAAACAGAGTTCAAAAATAAAGGTGAACAATGGGATGGAAGTGAGATTCTTCTTCAAGATTGAAGGTTATGCTCCAAGTCCTAATATTTCTTATGCATCTTTTCAAAGCAGTGTTTAAGCACATCTAGTTACATTTTGATTCTCCCCTACAGGTGTTTTGCTGCCTCTTCATCTTTGTTAACAGCACTTTTAAGGGCAGGATGGTCTCATCTTGGAGGCCACAGTGAAAGGCTCACAGCCTCTCCTTCCCACCTGATTCCTCACAGTATCATAGGCAGGAAAAGTAATTGGCATCAGCCCATTTACATTCCTACAGCAATTTTTCCTGAATGCTTCCAACTGACGGCCAAAACACCCCCCACCTAAACCCAGTGACATGAGAAACTCCATGTTCATTTTAAAGTGTTCTGGACTTTCCCAGATGTGCACAGAAGTTGAAGACACAGGCTGAGCAGCCTCCAAACTGAAAGCAAATGAGTGATGCTCAGATTGTATCAGACTTAAATCAGAGTCACAATACTTGGTTTGCATTTCCACACAATTGGCTCCTTTAGCTTGGCATAGACAAACTGTCTTTTCCTGTTACAGGGCTTGTGAGAGGGATGAAGAGCTGACACCAACCTATCCCGGGATGTGAAGCTTGCCAGGAGTTTAGTTTTCACCCACAGATTCAATTTTTTTAGTGGCCCTCCACTCGTGACCATCCTTGAGATGAGGAACTCCCCCTGGTGCAGAAAGCCCAAAGTCAAATCACATAATGGAACTTAGTTTATGCTAAGCAGAATTTCCAGATAAACTTCTTCAGTCAAATCTACCCAGCACTGTTGATCCCAGTTCTCCACTTTGCTGTGCAATTTCAGACACAGCTTAAAGTCGAGAAGCCAAAAGAATCCAAAAATTAAAAACCACTTTCCCCATATTCCACTCAGCAGCTGTCATAGAGGAAATGCAAGAGGAGTGATTAATTCTTCCACTTATTCTGATGCAAGAGCATCAGACTCTCAGATTTGGGCTTTATTACTATGTTCTGCCTCCCCAGGCCAATCGTAAGAGTCAAATTTTGACAAATTTCATACTGTGAGGCTTTTAAACAGTCAAATATTGCTTTATTATTTAGAACATCATTTTTCGGTTTTGTTTCCAGCTGTCTGTAGTACTGAAGTTTGCATTAATGCCCTGCATTATATCATCCTTATCAGACAAGTTTCCGAGGTACAGCTGATTCTCTTTTTTGATTTTCTACAAGAGCTATTAAAAATGCTGACCAAAGAATATAGATTTTCATTAATATTTCCTCTTCTTTTGATCTGTTCCTTTGATTTACCTGACTCTACAATCCAAATAATCAGAGGAGTTCCTGTCTTTCGTGCAACAAATGTAATGCCAAAATTTAATCAAGCCAAGGTTTTTAAGATTGGGGGCGGGGGAGGGGGAAGAGGCAGTACATTTAAAGAGCTTTTCCTCACCCTTTCCGGATGGTTTTGGGAAAAGCAGACCCCAAGATGTAGCAGTTAAGTGCCCAACAGCAGTAGTGATTTCAGAAGATATTATCTGCTTTGTAGGCATGAAAAACATTTCTGCAAACAGCAAAGCTGCTGAGGATGAGAATTTAGATTGAGATGGAGACCACTTTTTTCTTCTGGCAGGGGAAAACAAGGTATTGCTCTAGAATTTTCTGCATGCTCTCTCCTGCTTCAGTTCAGTTTTCTCTGCTAGCTTAAGCAGTTGATATCTTCTCAGGACATCCAGTTGACTGTATACTTGTTTTTCAACCCTGTTTTGGCATAAGGTTGCTGTCCTTATTCCTTTCGGTATTGTTCCTACACAGGAAGGCAGGAAAATATGTTTCCAGGCTCCTAATATATGTTTGTTTTCCCTTATTGTTGTTCATTCTGTTTACACAGTGGTTGTTTTCCTTCATCTCTGATGATGAAATTTAAACTCTCTCCTAAGAAGAGAGAGATTTCGGGGAGTGGAAAATACAAAGACAGAGCAATGGAGCAAACACAGACTTTGCTTTCAGCACTCTTGAGGAGTCAACCTTGACCCCAAGATGCCCAAACAAGTTGCAAGTGTAAAATGTGCACTTTTGGATTAACCCCAAATGCTCTTGTTTTTATACCATTTTTACATTAGGGGATGAGGGAACAGATGTGGTTCAGAGCAGTCAGTGCATCCCAGAACACTGCTGCAATCACTCCAGTGCCATTAAATCACCATCAGCACAGCTTTGTTCAGGAGTCCTTCAGTTGTTCCATGTGATTGCTGCTCCAGCCCAGCTCCAACATCCACCTCAAATATACAGATAACTCAGAAATCAGAGAATTTGTAATTCACCACCCTCTGTCTCAGAGTCAAAATTACTCTGGGGTCCCTTAAAAAAAAAACAACCCTACAGGTTGGTGAAAGCAGCCATTATCTGTGTGTTGACAATAGCTGCTTGTAGATGCATTTGTAGATCTGTAGTTAATCAGATTTTTTCCACATTTCCAGTATTAACTTGGTGATTCCAGTATTAACTTGATGAATTTGTATATGCAAATGATGGGGATATTTGCATAAGCAAAGTTCTAACCAGTCCAAGGAGAGGGGTCTGCTAACTAACACAAAAGTTTGGGTGATGTATGCAATCAAATAAAGGAAGTCTGCAGCTTCTCAAAAAAGGGTCAGAATGGCTTCCAGTCAGCTAAACAACAAACTAATCAGCTTTTCTGACAGAAAAAAGGAAGAGACTCTTTCCAGCTTTTCTTGTGAAATCAAATAAAGAAGTTCATACATACATAAAAATGGGAATAAGGTAAATAGATCTGAAGGCTCCTAATCCTCACAAATTGTTGCCATATCACCCCTTTCAGTGAAAGCCCTGAAGCCTCACCCTTCAAGCAAACACACCTGTTTTCTTCACAGAAAAGGGGGTACCAAGGAAATTTCCCTATCTGACCATCCAGGAGCCGCTTTGCAGCCACACTCAGACCACCTGCACTGGGACTGAGGCTACACAGCCCAACACCCACAGTCAACAACCAACTCGACCACAGGTTTCCCAGAGCAGTCTCAGCTACCTTGATCTTTAAAATAATTTAATCATGGTGCAATAACAAAAGAACAGCTTGAGATGCCTCTGAGCAGGGACCCCAGACAAAGGAAACCATGGGGTTTTATACCCTCACAGTCCAGGGGTACCAAATTCTGGAGCCCTCAGCACCTCCCTCCCCTGGCTGGGCCACACATCTGTGTCCCTGAGTGTCCCTCCCCTGGCTGTGCCCCAGGGCCCTGTGCCCCTTTTTTGTGAAAAGGGTCAGCAGTTCTGTCTCTTGCCTGGGGCTCCCACCCAGAGCCCAACCTGCAGCTCCTCCCTGAGTCCCCTACATTGGATGGATTCCTCAACAGGGACAACAGGCCTTTCCTCTCCCAGTTTCCCCTCAATGAAAGATCTGGAAAGGGCCATCATCTCCCCTTCCACAGAACTGCTGGCTGTCCCAGTTGCACTAGTGCTACAACTGGGTTTCCCCTCACAGGACCAGCACACCCCAACAGCCATCATTTCACTCAGCGTCCTCCATGTCCTTTGTTCTTACAAAGGATGACCTCATCTCAGACCAACTCCAACTGTTTTCCATGGTGATATAATTTCCATACCTAATTCCATATGGGCAGAGCAACATTTGAGCATGAATAACCTGAAGCCTAAAAACCACAGAAGGGGACCCACTTCCCTGGATGACTTCATAGGTGACCTCTACTGGTCAGGGCCTTCCCCCCATCCCACCACAGCTTTTTGTCTAAAAGCAGAAACAGCTTTTAATCTCCTATTAAAATTATGCAATAATGAGCCCACAGGTTGTTTTGGAGACATCCAGAAAGATCCCTGAACCGTCAGTAAAATTCTAGGAATCAATGGCCAGCTCAGGAAGGCAAAGGAGGAAACATAAAAGAAAAATACTCCTCTGAGCATACCATTATTGTTAAATATCACCATTCCAAACGTAAGAGATAAATTTTCAAGTGTTACAGCAGGTCTCAGAACCCTATTAATAGAAATTAGAGGAAGTCTAATAGAAAAAGACAGAGAGGAAGACATTCTCTCCACTGCTCCCTGGGGAAGGTGAGAAAAGACTGAAAGATGACACTTTATCTCTTCTAATTCTCATGGGACCCATAATCACAGCATTCATTCAGCAAATAATAATAATAAATATGGTCTGAAGTGACTCCAGCTATTTCAGCTTTAATAAATGGGTTGAAATAGAGGCAAATTCAGACACAGAGAGCATCTTTTCAATAAAATCTGATAGGGTTATTAATAACATTAATGGAGTACCATGCTGTCTCCATTTTGTTAATAGTTGCCTTGTTCTCCCCCAGTCCATTCCCCACTCCCGTGCACAGACACAGACAAACACACACACTTTTCCCTCCAGTGATGACAAATTCAGACTGTCAGCTTTCTGCTGGCAATGCATCCCAAGAATTAGTCAAATTTGACATGATTTTATTGTTTTATGGGAACTGCCAACAGGGATTTTTCTGCCTGAAGTACATTTATATCCTAGTTCAAATCAGATCCTGGCTTGGTTCATGGACACAAAGAGGATAAGCCAGGAAACCTGCAGCTCCTCAAGGACAAAATAAACTTATGGCTATGATGGGATGCTTAGAGCCTTCCTCCACTGTGCGTTTGTTTTCACTTGTCCCTCACTTTCAGGACAGCTTTTCCTTTCAGCTTTTTGTTCCCTGATCAGGGAATCATCCCCAGTGCATGGCCACAGTATTTGGGCTGCTGGTCCAAACCCAGACTTTCAAACTCTGAAAATCCTTGCACCCAGTTTTAGAAGAGCTAAAAGTCTGTCAGCAGAGGAACAAGTGCAAGCAGGTGGATTTGCCTCAACTGTCCAGTTTTATTCTAAATGGAGAGTTTAAAAAGATTCTCCTTTTATTTTTTTTGTCCCTCATCCCCCTTTTTTATGAAATAAAAGTCTGACCTCTCCCCCACCATACCCCATGAAAAAACAACTATTGACTCCAGTTGTACAGGATTGAGGGCTCCTGATAATTTAAAATTCACCCTTATTTACCCCATTTCACATCAGCCCTTAGCAGTATTTTCCAAATGTCAGGTTTTTACAGACTTAATGAGATTAAAAAAACATGTTCCTTTCCCTTTGCACTTTATGCTTTCAGCTGTGACTTCCATAAAATCACTTTGGTTAGCAAACAAGATGATTAAAGAAAAAAATGCATCTCATTCTCCTAGTCCCCATCTATAGATAGGGGAAGGAGCAGCCAGAGCCAAAGTGTTTTATATCACAGCATTTCCCTTGCGAGGAGACCAAAAAAAAAAAAAAAAAAGAAAAAAAAAAAAAAAAGAAATAGAATTATAGAGTTGCAGAGAAATGAAATGTTTGAACAGAAAATAATTTCCCTAACTTGTAGCCTGCAGGCAGAACCTGTCATAGCTCTGCATGAATTGAACAGTCAGGGAGTTCAAGTTTTTTGCAGCTTACCATAAACTAATATGCTCCGTCATATCATCCTCAGGAGACAGGGATTTGAAGGAGCCACTGTATTTAAAACAGCAAAAGTGATTCTAGGGCTTAATAGAATTAGAGGGAACCATCAGAAGCCAGACACAGATGGAGACTAGATGGAAGGTGACAAAAAAATTCCCAAATCACACACCACACTAAAGACAGAGAGCTAAGTGGTAATTCTATTTTAAGCTCTTCTAGAGACCATGGACTAATCAGCTCATATCCTACAAGAATTCCACTCTGTTTTACATACCTATACCCAGAATAACTGGCAGATTTCCACATGAAACAGGAAGTATCATACTGTGAGTCTCTCAGTGTGCTGGGTCAGCCTCAGAGGCTGCTGCAGGAGAGGAGAGCCCCACAGCAGGCACTGCCTTCTGAAAGGGGGAGTAGCAGAGCTAAGAAGAAAAACTCTCGAGGAAGAAATGAACTACTTTAAAATCTGCATTGAACGGATCAGGCAAGATTCTCTTCTTACATCTGCAGTCCCTTCTCCCCTGATCTTTATAGGCTTACTCTGGTCTGAAATCAATGCAGAAAACACAGTAAGGTGCAAGTCCTGGAGGCTACTCCACAAACAAGACACAGCTGAACAAAATAAGTATTTTTCCTAAGATATTCTCCATCCTCCTACCTCATCAGGTCCATACATACTCTGTGGAGTAGATGCCATCCTAAACACTGCTCTCTGAACTGCTCATGGGTCAGAACCAAAGCACAAGCTCTGCCAGGGACAGAGGCTGGATTGTGGACTGACTACTCCTGCCTGGAAAAGGGCAGAGTAGAAGGAAAACACTGAAGAACCTCAAGAGGAGGTTTGTTACCCATTCTGAGGCCAAAAATACTTCTCTATTTTTCCACTATATCACACTATGAAAAGTTCCCCCATTAAGAAATCAGGTCTATACTGGGAAACCCCTAGAAGAAAGTCAGAGCTGACCTGGTGCCAGACCTTCTCTCTGCCTTTATTGGCTCAGTTTGCTCTTCCCATGCTTCTGTGGGATAAATTCCCCTCTACTGAGATTTGTTTTAAACTATCACAGTTCAGGTCTCAAATTGATACAGGTATTCCAAACCCCTGAGGGATCCAAGTGCTCTCTCCTGGAACAACAAATCTGTGCCATCTTTACCCTGAACTGTGACACATCCTCCTCAGAGAGAAATAAAGTCTTTTTCCATGCAAGATCCCACTCTGGCAGTAGTTTCCCTTTTACAGAAAGCCCACACTGGTACCATCCTGACCCAAACCCACAGGTTCCCAGCCCGGGACTCTGCATGAGATACAGTCTGCAATAAAAGCAGTGCCTCTGGCACACCTGAATGCACCTTGCTTGCATGGGGGAATGGGTGCACAGCTCCAGCTTACCTATAACCTACAGGTGCTTTCCTTTCCCATCTCCACGGGGAGATGGAGTTAACTTCACTGCTTTTAGCTGAGGTAAGGTTCAAGTTAGCAGCTGGGACAATTTGTTGAAGGCCAGAGGGAAGATTTAAGCAGATCTGCAAACTGCACCCACACCTTCCAGTGTTCCTCTAGCATTCTCCCACTGGGTCTTATTTTCTCTCCACAAAGAGTGCTTCCTCAAAAGAGGGAAACATCAAGAAATCAGCATCCAGAGGCAACGTTGGGAGAAAGCCACAGGACCTGCACTCACACCAACAACTGCCCCCACATCTCCTGGTGCTGGCTTTGCCCATTTACCCCTCCAAACAAAGGGACGACACCCACGGCGTGACCTGCCGGGAGCAGGGGCTTCTCCAAAGCACTCCGTCTGACCTCGGGGTAATGAACAGAATTAATATGGCAAAGCCTCTAACACGGCACCACTTCCCAGCAGCACAGCCACAGCCTCTAATTGATTAGTCCATAAAAATCTGTGCACTAAATTGAAAGGAGCTGCACTAATTCTCTTTTATGTTAAATTTCTGTCTTTCTCCTTTATCGAATCCTTCGTCGAATGTCCCTTTTGCTGCCTATTGTGGGCTTGCTCTGGGCCTGTTTTCCTCTTGCCCAGATTAAGTACCTAATCAAAATCTTGTCTCCCTTAATGGCATAAAATTGAAAGATAGATATTGCACTTTACACAGCTGATTAAACACTAGAATGTGGCTAAATGCTTTACAGGGCTTGTTACATTAACTAACTCTGTCATCTGCCAGCTATCTTATAATTGCATATGCTCATGTTGCCACTGGTGAAGCCAAGGTGAGATTTCTTTTCCCTCCATTACCTCTTTCCAGTCTCCCTCCCTCCACATTGCCACCCACCAGCTGTGTGTCAGTGAGGAGCTCAGAACTCCCCCGCAACAACCACCTGAAGAAAAACTGTCTGATGCTGGTTGACTGTAATTTTCTGTATGTTCATCTGTCAGTCACTGGTTTGAGGCCAGCTAAAGTGACTAATGTGATGGAAAGGGACAGTAAATATACATTTTATTTCTGAAGGAAACAATCCTGCCCACACTTCTCATCTTGTCATCTTTAATGCTAGACACCTTGTTCCATAAGGCTGGAGAAAGCAAGGATAGAAGAAAAACCAAAAGTGGTTTTGGTTTTTACCTAAAAAACTGCTTTGTATAACAACACATTTTATAAAGTCTGAACTTCCCACTGGCTCATCAAAGCAGGATCTCATGTAGGCATCCAATGTTGCACATCTTGGCTTTTTTCTTACACAGCAATAATGATGCAGATGGACTTTCTGGAAGACTTACAAGTCTATCCCTGTTGGTTTGCCTTTCAGAGGAGAGTTTCACCTTCTGCAAGGCATTCCCAGAGAATGACCCCTAAACACAATCTTCGACTAGATTGCTTTGAGAAAGAAACTAACAAACCAACCCAGAAAACCTTTTTGGAAGAATGAAAAGCAGTAGAGATTTTGCTAAATGTTCTTAGGAATCGTTAACAACTGAAACATTAATCAGAGCTTATATTTTGTTTAAAGACACAAACCATGTTGCCAAATACTCTGCAGGTAAGATGTGTTGTCTTTGTCATCCACAGACCCAGCAATTTTAGAAACAGACCTGCTCCTTTGCACAAATATTTCTATATAGATTGCTTTAAAGTAATTGCCCAAACACTCCTTTTAATACAGAAAATAGACTACATATTATACCCAGCCTGTAAAATGTGGCAAGCTGGTTCAGTTCATGTGCATTTCTTCCTGACCCCAATCTTTTACAGAGAATCTATTTGTTAAGCAATAAAATAACCCATCATCCATTTCTGGTCCATGTATTACCCTAAAAACCTTTTTTCTTATTTCCAAATTCCGTTGCAGAAGGTGCTAAAAGTCTCTTTTTGCCACCTTCTTCCTAATTCTGCACCTTATTATACAAAAGCAGGACTCTAGCCAGGCA